>NC_090600.1:951196-1551196 GCF_000497125.1 Spironucleus salmonicida
ATAATCTCCGGAACTGTCTTTCCGCATGCGGTAGATGACGCCTACAGGCAGTACCCACCCAGCAGCGAGAAGATGTCCTCGCACCGGAAGCAGTTGTGGGAGAGTGCGTGCCCTAGTGAGCAGGAACCACACTAAATAGAGTCGCCCGAGTAGAAGCAGCTCCCCTGGGTGCAGTCGGCGCACGGTATCAGGCACCGGTTGACGCCGATGACGACCAGCTCGTCAGCGGGCAGTATGTTGGAGCTGGTGTAACCGGGCTGGCAGTCGTTGCACTCGCCAGAAACATCGATTTGGTACCCAAGCGAGCATGTGGTGCACAGCGGCATGGCGTAGTTGTACTGGCACTCCTGGCAAAAGCTGTCTAGCGAGTCGACCGCGTTCGTGAAGCAGACCCCAGTGGCCACGTCGTTCCGGTAGTAGCAGCTTCCCTCCCTTTCCAGTTCTGAGCACTCATCGCATGAGGGACCCGCGTACCCCTTGTAGCAGCTGCACATTACTTATCCCTGGAGGGTGAAACAGTCGCCGTTGGGGTTAGGGATCGGCGGGTAGCACTTGTTCTCGTGGAGAATGAAGCCGAGGTAACAGCTGCTGCAGAAGTACGAGGGTCCCTGGTCGTAACACTCTCCAGCGCACTCCGGAAGTACGCACCTCGCCAGACACTGCTGACCCACGAGGACCTTCCCCGGGAGGCAGGAGGCGCAAACCAGTGTTCCAGCCCCGTTGCGGTAACACCCGTCGTCGGTCACCTGCACCTAGCACGCACCACCTGCGAAGATAAATCCGTCGATGCAGGCATCGCACTGTTAGCCTGTAAACGAGCCGACGCAGCTGGAGCACCGGATGCCGCCAGGAGTGTAGAAGCAGGTCCCCGCTGCACACGTAATGCACGGCTTTAGGCACCCGCCTAGGGCCGCCACAAACCCGTTAGCAGCATCGCAGACCAAGCACCCATCCCCCGTGTATCCTGGAAGGCAGAACCCCGCACATATCAGGCGCCCGGACGCATCAACGTAGCACCGGTCTCCCTGGCATTTTTCGCAAAGCTCCAAGCACTCGGCCCCAATGTTTATGAAGCCGGCCCAGCACCCCTGACAAGACGGACCCTGGAAATTATCTTTGCACGACGAGCAGACGATGCTACCGTTCTCGTAAAAGCAGTCTCCATTGCAGCCGTCGCATCTCACCAGGCACTGACCCAAGAAGCTACCGGTCCCCGCTTAGCACGAGTCGCACTGCTTTCCAACCGCATATTGGTTGCAGCGGCAGGTCTAGTCGTGCTGGCAAATCCCGTTAATGCAATTAGTTGGGAGGCACTGAAAAATACACTGAGCCCCAACAAGGAGATAATCCTGCGCGCACGAAAAGCAAATGGTCTCCAGAGCTATTTTGATGCATTTGCCATGTTCTATTTTCTCATCTTCAAGATTATGGCAAACCTCTCCATATAACCATTTATCCGCTGGACACTCATCGCACCTATTTCCAGCAATGCCTGCATTGCATGAAAAGCACTTAATGTCACATTTATCTGGAGGTAGCATGCATTCCTAGAGATAATAGCAGTCGCCAGTTAGGCATTCTGCACATTTTTTCAAGCAGAGCTCGCCATCTGCCTTAAAACCTGAATCACATTCCTGGCATTTGGGCGCTTTCCAGCCGATCTTACATGCAGAACATTCCCATTCACCACCATTACCGCTTAAATACACGCACCCAGCACCTTACGCGCATGCTCCGGCCAGGCAGACATTTTTACAGCCTTTATCGCTGCTTTTCGTACAGAACTGACAGCTTATTCCACCGAAGTGATCTCCACAGTGGCAATCCCCGTCCTCGCATCGATTGCCATTACATTCCTGAGAATTTTTACATACAAAACCATCGCAAATACCGTCAATACTGAAATAGCCATCAGAACAAACACAAAAGTTGTCAAGGACTTATCCATGGAAGCACTGAGATTTTTAATCTCCAATACAGGTTGCAAATCCTGTGCTCGCATCGCAACTAGTAGCCCCACCAATGCAGAAGGTGCAAAGGTCAATCTCACATTTATCACCGGAATAACCTGGTCTGCAAACACACCCAAAAATAGCACTACATGTACTACCTTTATTGCAAAAATCTGGAGGACATGTGTGGGTTTCGCAGTTCTTCCCACTGTAGTCTTAGTTACAAGTTAAAATTTTGCCATCGAAGATGCCGTGGCATTCACTATAACAAAGATTTTCTTGATTTTTAATATTTATTTGGACGCGTAGTAGTTCTTGTTGGATGAATGGTGGGATCTCAGGACTGGCGAGCTCCGCGAGGGAGGCTATTGAAACAGCAAAAAAATCTTATAGGCGCACCATACCATCATTGCGGAAATCGACTATCCACTTTCCAGTTTTTAATAGTTTGGTGACACCGGGACCTGATTACATTTCTGCTTTGCTGATTTATTGAGGGCTACTGATTTTCCGTTAACTATCAGAATATAAACGTTTATCATATTGCTGTTTCGCTCGGTGGATATGATAGGTACATCGCTTTAACAGAATATCTCTGACGACTACTCAACAAAATTGATTATTTCATTATCTTGCGCTTCCTTTATCAGTAACACACATTTTTTGTTATTAGGGCTTATTAGTTTGAAATTGACAAGCATGTTAATAAAAAATGATTTTTGCGCAGTTTGTGAAATTCCATTTATTATCCCTTATTATTTAAGCTAATTTAACCACAAATAACCGCGAAGTTGAAGCTTATTTATTATATAAGGTCGGATATTCCGCTAAATTTATCAATTGAGACTTAACTAATTTCAATATTATTCTAAATAATAATATGGTCAATGTTTGCCTTTATCATATCTTATGCCAAGCCGAATATAACACTTTTTTCTACATTTACCCCATCTGATATAGTAATAAAATTGCAAAATGACATATTTAACATAAACATAGCTTCAATTTTTAGACTTAATGGATAATAATTTACAGCAGAGGCTGCATAACTTAAATGTGTATTGCAATTGAACGAAATGTTTGTAAATTTGCAGTTTGTTATTAATTTGCCCATCCCATAATTGCTGAAACTTCCATTTGTAGATCCACTAATAGATAAGTTTAGAGATACCATTGAAATTGTTACTTCATCTAAACTATTGAAAAAATAAGCTATCTATTGAGACTTGCATTTTTCCATCTCTAACGTAGAATTTATTGAAACAAAACTTACCTAAATATTTTTAACATTACTTTCTGCTAAAAGGATTGCTATAAATGGTGTATCAGTCATAGTTAGGGATGACTATATTGCAATATTTGAAATATCTGCATTTTCTTCCACTATTTAGGATAACTATGTTATTTTAGTGGCTGTTTTAGAGTTTGACTGTAAGTCTATTGTTATTTTCAAGTTCTTAAGATTTCCAATTAGCTGCTGGCAAATACTAAAAATAGTAGTATGGGTTAAAGCAGAACTAGTGCTAATGAAAATCATTATTTCAGATTTACTTATAGTTTTTGTGATTTAAGAAAATCCATAGATTAGTGAAATTTCTCGCCCAAAAATTTTAACATTAATATTTAATAAATCAACAAATGTTTACATTGATACTCCATAAATTTATGTCGTTTCCATGGCAGTAATTATTACAGAAACTGGAAAAGCACCCATAAGGTCTTAGCAGATTCCAAAAATTGTAGATGCCATAATAATACGTATATTAACTGATAATGATGTAGATTTTAGACTTTAAATACTATTTGATATACCATATACGTTATATTGTGTTTTCAATAAAGGAGTACATATAATAGAGAAATCGCAGCTTCTGAATTAAGATTCTATAACTTAAGTAAAAAATGTGATCTCGGCTAGATTAGTAATTTTATCACTTTGAATTTTGAAAGAAGTGTCTTAAAATGAAGCTGTACTGAGTTGTTCCATAACACGGAAAGAATCTAAGATATCAATTTCTACAGAGATTCTTATATTACTAAGAATCCCAGTAAACTTTTAAATTAACATGCCACCTCCTGGTATACTTAAAATTGTAAGTGTATTTCTAGCTCCTGAAAGAGTTCCGTTAAAAAAATTAACTATGGGTGAGCTGAAAATTGTTAGACTGATATCTTTTTCTATAACAAAATTATCATTTTACATAGTATTAAGTTGATAAAAACCATCGCCGTCAGAAAGTATAATCAAACTAAAAATAACTAGCATTTTCTATTTCAGTTTAATTATGTTGATAATATCCATTTATTGATTATTGCAAATTAATTAAACTATAAAGAAAATTTAAGATACTATTATTATTGCATATTAGAAAATTTTATAACTTATAGATTTATTATAGAGTTGAATAATAATTAATATGTATTTAAGACTCTTTTTATTATTGATAATATAATTAAATATAAATTATTTATAGGCTAGCATATACAATTATTTTTGAATTATAGAATAATACTTATATAATAGCTTAAGTTTATTTTTATTTTTATAATTATACACATATATTCAATTATTTCATACTTACATAAAATCAAGTATAAAATTATTATTAACTAATAAATAATTATAGATTCTAGATATTTATATTTATTAAGAAAAGTATACTTACCATACCAAATATAATTTAATTCTAAGAGCTCTATATAAGTAAATAAGATATAATAATATTTATTTAGAAGTAATATCTTAATAGTTTATATAAATTTATATCAACTAAACATTATAATACAGTAATATATATTATTGTTAATTATCAAATATTATAATAAGACAAACAATGATTATTTTATTAATTATTCGTCATGTTAAAATTTCAAGATTATACATCAAGCTATATAATTTCACATGCGATACAACAAATTTAGTCGCCTTCTGCATAGTTGTAGATTCTAATAGCCAAGACAATAATTTATTAATTTGATATGCAAATTCATTTATGTAGTTTTAATTAAAAATAGCTAATTCTATTGAAATAATACTTTAAATCACCAAATATCGAGTACGACATAATCTAGCAAATTTTAACATTCACCTCTTGATCCGCTACAATATTTAGGAATATGCCACTTATCAAAAGTCTGCATACGAGTCTTCAAGCAGATCACAACAGATATTCGTTCTTATATGTAATGAATCATCTCTATTTTAAGATCTGACTTCAAAAATTCTTGATTTGTGCACCATTGGATTTATAGGCGATAACATAACTTCAATATATGAATTTGTCTAGCGCAGTGCATGTTTTGACTGATGAATGCTTCAGAAATAACTATCTTGTTGCTAGCTTCTTAATTTTTCATGTTGCCGATAAAGTAATGCTACCAAATATATTGTGTAAGCATATTTTGTGCAAAATCCACAGAATTCTCCAGTCTTCCACACGCAGCTTAAATTCGCTCTACGATCTCTTATTGACAGTAATTTCTATGCCTAAACATAGATCTATCAATAATCTAAGCCACGAATACCAACCAATGCCATATTGCGCTATCTTGCAATGAATAAAATTGACTCTATCACCAACTACTCGTATTGCTCCAATATCAACCAAATGCCCTAATAACGCACACAACTCTTCACAGCAAGAAATCCGCAATAATTCCTATAACTTTCCTAATTACCACTCCAGAAACTAAAACTGAATTCTGTACAATTGATTATATTACTTAAAATTAGCTAATTTTCCACTCCTAAACTGTATTTTTCAGTATTTTTTTCGCGCTGGCCCCCGAAACGAAGCTGGAAAGTCCAAATTCAGTGAATTTCAGACCGTCTGAAACCAATTTTCCTGATTGTAAAACGCGAAATTAAGTGCCCAAATCCAAACATGTTCAAAACGCAATGTGACGTTTATTTCGACATTCGAATGCGAGTTATGGACATAATGGGATATGATGTTCGTTTTGCAGAAATTTTGACGATTTACCTTACAAAATTGATTAGAAATGTCCCAGAATTGGTCCATAAACTTGAATATCCTCGCTAAAATCAACTTTCAGCGCTGGAAGTTTTGCGGAAATTAGGCGGTCGGGAGAGCTGTTTTCGGAGTGAAGACAACCTCTATAGTAGTTTTTAGAGTCTTTCAAGACATAGCTGGTGAAAAATGCAGAATTTCGGCACAAAATAACCTTTGAAACAGCTGCGCAAGTTAGTTTTCGCAGTGAGCAGAGGCTCATAGCGTCTTGCAATTTGCGTCCCTTGCAATTCGCATTCTAAGCCAATACGTGCGGGTTAAATTGGTATTGGGAGCATTTGCGGCCTAAAACGTCTATCGCTGTACCGCACCATTTGCGAGCCTTTATGAGTAAAAGTCGCAACAAAATGATGCGTTCTGAATATGCTAAACGAGTAAATGGTGAGTCCGGTCAGTGCTCAAAACCAGAGACTTTGGGGCTAAAAACCAGCAACTGGGAGTCCCCAAGAATGCAAAATTTTCGTTTAGGTTCATATGGTGATTTAAATCGTTTAAAATTTAATTTTTAAATCGTTAAAACCTCTAATTTAATCCCTTAAAGGATGTAATTTGAATTTTTAAAACAATTAAAGACGTAAATTTCAATCGTTAAAGATTCTATTTATATATCTTACGGGTTCTAATTTAAATCACTTAAATTGCTCTAATTTTAATTTCTTAAATACTTTAACCCATACCTTTAAATACTTTAATCCATACCATTAAAGGCTCTAATTTGTATTGCTTAAATGCTGTAATTCCAATCAATTAAAAGCTGCAACTTAAACCCTTAAATACTTCAATTTGAATGAATAAACGGCGATAATTCAAATAACTTAAATCGCTCTAAGTTGAATTGCTTAAATATTCTAATTTAACTGTTTAAAGGTTCTAATTTGAATGACGTAAAGTCTTTAATTTAATCTTTAAAGGCGTAAATTGTAATTAATTAAAGACGTAAAATCAAACCCTTGAATACTCTAATTCCAGTCAACGTAAATGTCTCTAATTTTTAAATTTCTCAAATAGGTCTAATTCACACCCCAAACGCTATTTTTTCAACCCGCTAAACCATCAAATCCGTCCATTCCACGCCCTTTAAACCCCAATTCTACCTCAAACTCCCCCAAACCATCAAAAAGTCTGCTACCAAACGATTTCTGGAACCCCGCAAATGCAATTTTCCAAACCTCTCAAAGTGCTTAAACTGCTAAAATGCACGCCAGGAGCGCGAAATTAGCCTCTAAATTTAGTGCGTTCTGAGTGGAAAATTACGCGTTTTGGAGATTTTCCAGTCAAAAAATTATGGCGAAATGCGATTTTTCTTTACTGAAAATAACGGAAAGACCGGACGGGTAATAGCAAAATTATGAATTTTTAGCACTATTTAGAAGGTTCGAAAATGGAGAATAATTGCTGAAATCGGTGCGCGGGGGCTTCCCGTTTCGGTTTTTAGGGGTAGCGCAGGTCTGGAAGGAAATACTGATTATTATATGTTGAAATGTTAGTGTGAGATTTGGGATGGCAAATTTGGGGGATGTAGAGAAGGTAGAATTAGGGAAGTCGTGGAATGTGGGAATGGGGTGGAAATGTAAGTTTTGTGCTTTTAAGGGTGGGAAATGGAGGTGGGGCGCGATTCTGTAGTGGGTGGTGTAATTGGGGGTGGTGAAAGATTGCGTTAATTTTAAAGTTTAGGGTGGAATTTTATGGGGGAACGAGAAGGGATTGAATAGGGGAAGTTTGTTATGAATAATAAGGAGGTTGGGGTTAATTTTGGGTTAACATTTATTGGTAGTGAATGTCTAGTAATGTGTAAAGATAATATAAATGTGCTTAAGAGTAATAATAGAAATTTATGAATTTTGGTATTTTTATATCAAGCTAATAATTGATTTTGTCATTTTTTGATGTGGGTGTTTAATTAAATACTACTCAACAGGCTAGTAGTAATAATTATGTTACAATTATATATGCTCCATTATTATTAAAACTAACTGATAAAAAGGAAAAACTCTAAGTTGAAGTGGTGATTTTGAAAATAAAAGATTATATGGAATAAATAAGAATATTAATTTTTTCTGAGTAAACCCGTAATACTAAAATTAAAACTATTTAAAAGTGTTAAAAATATCCTTTTTAGTAAAAGGTTAATATTAATAAAATATAACACACTATTACTGACTGGATCTCTAAAATTATTAAATTTTAAAATCTATTACTTTATGTTAACCTAAATCTTTATTTATTTTGGTTAGGTAAAAACATAATTTCGTATTTTTATAGATTTTCAGATTTATATATCAGTTTAGTGCATATTATTAACATTTAAATTGTTGTGTTTTTGTTACATAAACCAAAACTAAAGTTTATATATATAAATATATTATATATAATCGTTCGAATAAGTATAATTAGAAATAATTATGATGATTATTTAAAAATTAGTTATATTTTGAGAACTGTTTAAAGTCAGTTACTCTGTCTAAAAATAATAACATGTTTTATTATACGCAATAAGATTTTATATTTAATAACTATCTGTTTTAATAATATATACTTACCTCTGTAAGTTAGTAATATTATCATTTTATTATTTTATAAGTATATATAATATAATGTTTCTCTTCCCATTATGTTATTATATTAATTACTTATAAATCTAATAATTGAAACTATTTAAAAACCAAAAAATTGTAATATCTATTTATATTGTTATCACAATGTACATAACAATTAAAAATGATCGTTGTTGTAAAATGTACGGAATCTAAAAATACGTGCCCTGTAGACAATTTTGCCCAGCACCGCCGAAGAGGAAATGGAATGTCTAGACTGCACTGATGATAAAATTGAATCAACTCAAGGGTGTAATTGTGTGGAGAAAGTTGCAATTAAAAGGTGCAAGGAATGCAATGAAGGATAATGCACAAAGTGCTTCGATAAGTCATTTATGAAAGCAGATGGCTCCTGCGAAGACTGTAGTTTTAACTGTGCTACCTGTGAGACTACCTAGGATAACTGTACCTCATGTAAGGCAGGATTTATATTGGATATGTAAACAAAAATGTGTGAAAGGACCTGCAAGTCCCACAAAGAATGCACAAGCAAGAATAGTGGTTACTGTGACTTCTCAGTGGGATAATGTAAAGCTTGCTCAGATGGTTGCCGCTCCTGTGCTTCCAAGACATTTTGTGCCTAATGTAATGACTCAGAGGGAAAACCAGTACTTACTATAGATGGTACATGCACAGCTGCTTGTGCTGGTATTTAAGATGGAAATTACTGCAAGAACGGAACTGCCACAAAATGTGAAGGTAGCATTACTTCAGAGTGTAAATGTGGTGAGAAAAAGAGCTGCGCTACTTGCAATACTGACAGTTCAGCTTGTGAGACATGCCTACCGAATATTACTAAAACTGCAGATGGTGACTGTAGTGATTGTGCAGAAGGATACGAATCTGTTGGGCTCTTGTGCATATCAACATCTACATTGGAAAGTAATGGTACAAACCTTGGCGGGGGTGCAGTAGCAGGAATAGTAGTTGGAGTTCTGGTAGTTCTAGGAGCTGTTGGAGGAGGTTTGACCTACTATTTCATCAAAAAGTCAAAAACATAGAAGTTCTAAGCAGGTATGGAGGAAAGCACATCGAAATAAGCTCCAGAGTGAACATAATTTTATGGTAAACATTGAATCTCAGAATAAGAAGAATTTTGCATAAATTTAAATATAATGTATGATTTTTACCTTACATATCTAGATAAACTTCATTATTTTATGAAATAATGGAGAATAAGTGCTAATTAAATTATCTTAAATAAAACTTTAATATAACATAATTATAAATATAATTAATTAAACTTGCGATAAAATTTAATAAAAGGACTAAATTACGGTGTATGAATAAGTAAATACACTAAATATTATCAAATTTATCTAATAATTATGATACATCTGATATGATAATTCAATTCACCTATGTTAAGGTAAATTAGATACTTTTTTGCATAAAACGACATTGATCCATGTGATTAATATTATATGTTCTACATGAAATTCGATGAATCAAGGCGAGTACGAGACACTAAAAATGTTATGGGAGTTATATGGAATTTAGTTAGAAATAAGCAGAATTAGTGATATTTCGTCGTTCCACAAGAAATGAAAAACATCAGTCCAAGGCACCTCTTTATGAAGAAGTTGTCTCTTAAAGTATTACCATATATAAGGTAATAAAAAGTTAATAATGCCTCATTATCACCTGTTAGTCCTACACGATAGCATCATACACATAATATTTATAAAAATAAAAAAAGATATGACTCTCTAGATATTAGTCAAAGTAATATAACAGAATCATTAAATGATCCTTATTCAGAGAGTAGTGAAATTTCTATTTGGGTTATAGACTTTATTTTTAAATAATGATATTTTTGTGTGTAGTAATATTGAATATTGCTCTGAAGTGATTAAAATAGTGATAAAATACGTTACTTAATATAATTTTATTAAATAAGGCAATTCTACACTACTATCAAGTTAAATATACCTCTTTTAACTACATAGTAACATATAAATAATTATTTACCTGTTAATTGTAGTATTCATCCTGATACAACCTCAGTTTTCATTATAAAATAAATTACGTTACTACTAGGTAAACTTTACATATTAGAGTAAATAATTTTCCTTAAAGGCAAATAACACATTCCAATTTTCATAAAATGCTACTTATATTATGCGACAGCTCAATACGGAAAAATACAAAATATCTAACAGTTAGCTAGTCTCACTTTTTAAATCCCAGACGCGGTTCATTATTATTTTAACTAATCATTATCCTAAATTATTAACTGTATATATGTTTATTTTATATTTTATTTCTAAAAACAATACACACTAAATTAAAATTGATGCGTATACCCTTAATTTTTCATTTCTATGAAGTTAAAACGTAAATTTTAGCTAATATATAATATGAAAGCCCGATATAAATTAGCATAAACTTATAGAATAAAAAATACGTACTTTTGAATGTTATGTTCTGCCATACTGGATTTCAACCAAACCAGAAATTTACATTGCATTATTATATATTATTATAAATATATTTTCTGAAAATCTGTTTTTAAACATTTCACTTCGAAACATCCCAACCACAACATAAAAAACTATTTCTATTCCTTATTTTTACTATTTAGCTTGCAATCTGCTTCAAATTTACTAAAACCAATTTTTATTATATTATATTACATTATTATACCCTAATAATTATTAAATTCCGCTCCTAATTAAATATTTTTATCACATCATCAAAAATCCCGTAGAATTCTAATCAATTTTCATTATTATTATATCATAATATCATAGTTTCTAAAAATTTAAAACCGAATTGCACCATCAAGTTTACCATCTAAAGTTTACATTCCCCGCAATATCCAAAACTTTCCATTTCGCAATTCCTCAATTTGCAGACCATCGCCATTTTCGATTTCTACCAAATTTTCGATCTCAAATTGAGAAACAATTAGACTTTTCGCTTCCAAAACGCAAATTGCGGCCGTAACGTTAAAATGCGAATTTTAGAAAACTGAAATTGCGAAAATTCGAGCCGCCGAATGCGTTTCTCTTGTCAGCTCGAAGCTGCGCTAAAGAATTTTTCTGGGGTTCAAATTTTACTTAATTTGAATTTTGACGTCGAAATCGGAAGAATGGCGCAATTTGGCGATTTGGGGGCTTAATGGTTTAGTTTTTGCACTATGTAATAATAATCATTATTATATCAAATTAGAGGTACTTGCTAGTTTCAAAATTTTGAGAATGGGCGAAAATTTGGTAGTTTGGGTTGAATGTGTTAAATAATGAAAAATAATGCTAGTTCACATTTTTAGAGTCATAAGGTGTTAAGGGCGCAGAAAGTAATTACTCGTATCGGATTAATCGATTGCTTATTGAGGAAATACGTAACTTAGGGGTTGATTGCGTGAATATTTACTGTAAATGGGTTTTTGCAGCTGTTTAGCAAACTAGCTATCTTTTAAATTATTATTTCATAATATAAGTATATTATGCTCAAGAATGAGAATGAATGTTAATATTTAGTAGTGTAGTGTTTCAGTAGATATTAGCCCGTCGCTAATCCGCAGTTTAGCAAAATGGCCTTCAAAAATTTTTCAAAACATAAATCGCAAAGCGGTTATTATTTATGAACAATTTAAAGACGAATTGCTAACGGAATCGAACGGACGAATATAGAAATTCTCTATTTCTAATCAGTAGTTGGTACGGGGAGAGCATTGCACTCTTTCACATACATCAAATTTTTTAGTATAATAAAGTATATAAATTATATACTTTAGTAGTTAGTCAACCCGCCTAAACCCCCGAAACGGCAGTCGGCCATTTCAAAATAATTGCCATGCATTATTATATACATTCCACAAATATTAATCGATTTAACGATATATGAACACATAGTTCAAACACATCTAAAGAGGACAAACAAGACAAAGAACCTATAGAAAGACAAGAAAGGCATTTCGAGCATTTAGAAAGGGCAAAACAAAATAGGGAAAACATAGCGAGCAGTATAAAAAAGGGAAGAAACTCGAAGATATAAATATATATCAAAAGTATTATATATAAAAATTAAGCATCTATTTTTTAAACTATAACAAATGAGCCTTAACCACAACTTGATTCTCAAGAAAACAACACAATCGGTATAAAATAAGCTTAACGCTGATCTGTAGCCATAAAAGGATAAATATAAAAAGATTATTAAAAACTTTTAAATATTATAAACAAAACTAAACGAAGTAGCTATGGATAGCTTATCCGAAGATCAAACTAAAGAGCTAAAGAAATAAAACAACGAATATATAGAACCAATTTCAAAAAGATGGATTATAACTAATTTGAAAGACCTTACAATTACATAAATATACTAGACAATAAAATAAAAGCTAATATACAAAACCTTAAAAACGAAGCATTTAGATTCGACAACCAATTCATTACGTAAAGATGGTACACTGAAAAGGTTAGTTAACTAAGAGCTTAAAATATTAAATATGAACAAATGAAAACATAACTTAAAACAAGAATCCAAAAAGGATTAGAACTAAGAATGTTAAATTAGCTTAATCACGAAATAGATAAGATATCAAAGTTACAAGGTGTAGCACAAATACAAGAATTCGAAATTAGTTATGATAAATATATTAACGAAAACGATAACATACTTGAGACCATAGGGAAGGATTTCAAATTGGATCAGATGGATTTAAAATACATTAACTCCTTGGAATACTTTAAAAATAATTTTAACAGTAGCATACCCTTTGAAATCATAACGGATACACCTTACCTGGGTCTATATTACAGTAAGTCTAATTATTACGACACCTATGTGGTTGCAAATATTAGTTATATTAAATAAAACGGTAACATAATTCCTATAGGATTCATAATTTAAAATTAGATGTCAAGTCTATTAGAATCAATATTTGAAGAAGTGATAAGCGACGGAGAGAAGTATTTTAATAGAGATGTTAGCAGTACAGATGTAATGCTTTTTCAAAATATTGGTGTCATAAACATATAGGTCCTTTTTCCTGAATAAATAGTATAAAACGTATTTAAAGATAAGGATGAGTTTTATGTATCAGAAGTAGATCCTTAATATGGCGAAGGTTATTAAATAGGATTGATATGTAGAAATGTAGGCCATGGATATTAAGGAAACGCAACACTAGAGTAAAAGTTTAAAGGGTCTATATTCTTTGTCAAAAATAATCACAACACCTGTCTATGCACGGCCATCATTGCAGTATTCACCAAGAAATCAAAAATAGTTGATAAGAAACATATCTTTTAGTTAGAAGGGACACCATATGCAATAGCCACAATAGCATTTGATGCAGGTAAGGCTTTACAAATGTATTTAGATAAGCCCTCAGACAAAACTAAAACTAGAAACTAAAACTTATACTACTTTACGCATATGCTTATAAATGAAATCCGCAAAGATGCAGAGGGGTTAGCAGATACAGAGATACTAATAAGAGCAGAAAGGTATTTGAATATAAAAAAAGTAGCAGAAGTTAATAAAGTAAATGATTTGTATCCAAATTCAGAAATGGAGCTTTTATTAGTTTTATGCAATGGACATTACAATGTCATAATGGATTTTAAACAATGAATAAATACAATGAACCCAATGCACAAGGCATATATTTATTGCTATCAACACCAAAACCTATCCCATAAGAAGAACCAATGTTATGAATGCACACAAGCAGACGAAGTGGCTACTAAGTATTATTGTACGTTTTGCAACTACAGTCATGTAAGATCAAAAAACAACAAAAGTTATTAATGTTAAAACTGTAAAATATAGCTCCATAACACACCCAATAGCAAATGCTTAGAACGACATTAAAAGAAATGCGAGAAGTTTTCACCATGCAGTCATTGTAATACGACACACAACTCATCACGCAAATGTAAAACGTAAATTGAATATGAAGGATAGTACTTCAAATAAGGAAACCTTTATGATGAATAGAAATCATTTCTAACTCGGGATATAGAAAGCCTATTCGAGAATCTAAATGAAGATGATGATAACTATTCAAAGTATTCAATGAAGCACATCCCCTTTTTAGTAACATGGATTATAAACATATACGATAAGGAAATAAAACCATACGAAGAGATGGATCACTTTTATGATAACGCACTTAGATTAAAAGAACCAGGCAACTACATCACTTCAACAGACGATTTGCTAATCAAATTTATAAGGCACATGGAACCAATAGCTAAGAAATATAAGATAAAAGACTTCTATGCACACAATGCAGCAGCATATGACAAATACTTATTATTAGCAGCTATAATGAAAGTGAAAGAGCAATTCGAATTCGAAACATTGATTTCAAACAACTACCTATTGAATTTGAAAATAAATGGAATGTCGTTTAAGGATTCATTTAGACTCATAACTTCACCATTAGCAAAACTAAATAAGGAATTGGCCCTTGGCCTTGAAGTTGGAAAACAACTATAGTCATACACGTTCTTAACAAAAGATATATTTGATTTGTATATTTAAAACGGAGGGAGTCTTAAATCAATAAGTGAATTAGTAAAAGAAGGCATTCTATAACAGAAACACTTTGATAAGCTAAGCTTGGATGAGTTCAATTAATATGCTAGCTACTATGATCACTTAGACTTCATTGATTAGTATATTAATTATTGTATTCAAGATAGCTCATTTTAAGCAAAGCTCTTGTGAAATGGGTAGAAGTATCACTAAAGGAATAGGGTGTCAACAGGCTCAACTATTTAACAGCATCAGCAATGCCAATGAACCTATTCACACACCACTGCAATACAAAGATATAAATAGGTTATCACGATCTAAAACATAACAAATCGAAATGCGAGTATCGCTTAGCACATCTAACTTTGAATGATAGTGGAATGATAAATAAACTTTTAGGAACCAAGTTTACCAAGATAACAAATGTACTCTACAATCAACGATTCTTAGATACAAGATACAATATTGATATAGTATTCCATGGTGACACGGATGGCGCAACTAAGAAGTATGGATTAGAATTGGATGGAGTGTTCTATCATGGGTTAAAGGAATTAAAGCAAACATATAAGTATTATAAAGTAATGCAAGAAAGGAAGAGGCAGCATCAAACGAAGGGATTACGCTTAAAAGATAGAATGAATGAAGGAGTATTTGAAGACATCTTTCATGTAGCAGACGTTGAGTTTATTAAATTTGAATAGGACAACGATATCAAGATAGAGATACCTCCGTAATACAACATAAGCAATAGATCGATATTACAAAGAGGAAGAACTGAATGCTACACTCATTATAGAGAAATCGATAGACCAAACGAAAAGCTGTACGGAATTGGCTTCACATCGCTTTACCCTTCAGGCATGGTATTTGGAAACTTACCTTTAAGAGATTTGATTGTTGGAACACAAGCAGGAAGCTTAACGTATACCAAAAGTATTGATTCAAAAGATATAGCAAAGTATACGTTTAAACTTGATTAAGCCTATATTGATAACTTAATTGAATACGTTAATAACATACCAAGATAGATTACAGCAGAAGAAAGGCTTCAATACTACTTAGCTGGATGTGATAAGATGAAACGAGTAATATAAATCAAATGTTAGATGCTACCACCAAGGGATTTAAAGTTCCCAGTGTTAGGATGCCATATTTGTAACAAGTTGCTATTTCCCTTATGTAGAACATGCGCAGAATAGTAATGTTTGTATGTTAACAATCACAAATCATGCAAAGACAATAATGAATAAAGATATCTAACAGGGTTTTGGCATGAAACTGAATTGATAAATACATTATACGAAGGTTATAAGTTCAGGGAGATATACGAGACACATACTTACTAAGTATCTACTTTTAATGATAACGAATATTAAGGAGGAAACTTCATTAATTCAGAGATGTTCAACAAGACCCTGAACCCAGATCAAGATGTTTATAAGGATGAAGATGATCTAAAGCAATTAGCAAATGATTGTGACTTTGATTATATTTATAACGATGGCATGCATCAATCAAATAAAAGAGTGAAGGTGAATATAGGTAACTTAAACTAAACCAAGGAGTAAAAACATTCTATAAACTATTGCTAAATGCAACGTATGGTAAGACAGGCTAGAATGTTGTAATACCAACGGAGTCGTTTGATAAGGGTGAATTACTTTTTGACATGCATGACGAAGAGCTGCATAAGAATTATAAAATTGAATTAATTGAATAAGTATGATTAAGAATACTTATGCATACGAAGAAGAGTTGTAATAAACATAAAGAACCTAATCAAATGCATCCTTGGCAGGAACGATAACAGCAGTAGCAAGAACTATGCTTAATACATTAATAAGATATGTAAATGATGAATTAAAAGAAACTGTCTTATACGCTGATACAGATTCAGTTTACTGTGTTTTAGATAGAGTAAAGTTCCCAAACCTAACTTCAGTAACCTTCAAGAATACATACTCTTGCAAATGCGAATAGAAGCTTGATCCAAATGAATGGGTTTGTATAGGTCCTAAGTCATATACATACACAGATGGAATCAAATACGCTCAAAAATCCAAGGGTATCACCTTAGATAAAACATATATTATTGAAGTAGAGGAAGGGAAGCTTGTTCATGTATTCGATATTTATAAATCAATATTATTTGATTAAGTATAATTTAATGAGGATGATAGTATTTAAATGAAAGACTCAAACGCTGAGACAAAAGTAAAACAGGAGTTAAACTATATAAGAGATAATAAAACATATAACATATATACGCATACAAGATATAAAGTAATTAGATAATAGTAATAAAAGAGGCTTATTGATTTTACTTCAAGAGCTGATTAGATATCAACATTGCCTTTTGGATATGATAAAGTATATGCGTGATTCATGTAATCCATTTTGGATTCCGATTCACTTTAGCGAATCACTTTAGTCGTTCATTTTTTGTATTAATAAAACAGCATTGAAAGCAAAGCTTCCCGGACGCCTTCAGTACACATGGAGTACAATATCCAATCAGACGAAATTCAGTTTTTGATATGAAAAACAAAAAAATACTCGGACGCAACCGTCCGACCTCAGGGGGTCTAAATTGAAATAATGAGTTACGGTTATTTTGGACTTATGGGTTCAGCAGGAACATGCAAGACGTCTTCGATTAATAAAATAAATTAAGTATGTTAAGATTAAAGTAAACTATCAAAGTATAATTTAGATGACTTTCATTTAAATAACTGAACTATAACTCATACGTTCTTCTTAAGTCCAACTATCGATTATGATTAAATTTATTAAAACTCAAAAAGCAAAGACAATAGAATTAATATACCATTTGTTGATTCGAACGGAATGACATCAAAATAAAAGTTATTAATGTTATGTTAAGAATTATAGAAAATGAAAATCATTATAAATCTATCATTGATAATATACGATTAGATACGAACTACTTTAAAAGATAAAGGAATTAAAAAGAAATTAAAAATAGAGATCAAAAACTATTATTTCAAATTTTCAAAAACATACTTTCACAATTCGAATGGGTAAAGTAATAGTATTAATAATGTTTAGTTTTATAGAAAGACTGTTTAGGTGATGATGTTGATTAGTATATGTAATTGCTGTATGAATAAATTGGATTGCGCTATAATAAATATTAGATACGAAGATAAAAAATAGTTTTATTATTAGATGACATGCGCGGGAGTTCAGTATTTCAAACTACTATTGAATCTTATTTCTATAAGCTAATTATTTAAAGAAGACATCTTGGAATTTGGGCAACCATTTCATGTTTACATTCTATTAAGATACTGTATGGATCTTTTAGATAGTTGTTTACAGCTTTCTTGTTAATAAACGGTCTCAAGGAAGAACATATAAAAGATATCTTTGAGGATATCGGAAGGACAAGAAGTTAAGAATTCGAATCGAAATAGTTTATTGAATTGTATGATAGATCCATTGGTTATTTTGAAAACGACTATTCGAAGAGAGGTTAATTCAAATATAGTTTTGAATATATAATTATTTAACCAGACCCAATGATCTTTATAAACTTTGATAAATAAGTTAAGTGAGTATCTGTTAATTTATCGTATATTTAAAAGCTAATGTACT
The DNA here is from genome assembly GCF_000497125.1 of Spironucleus salmonicida. Lineage (NCBI taxonomy): Eukaryota > Fornicata > Diplomonadida > Hexamitidae > Spironucleus > Spironucleus salmonicida. The sequence continues at coordinate 969,890 of NC_090600.1, forward strand.
CAATTTTTTTTAAGTTCAAGAAATGGTAAAGTTCATAAATGTAAAACTACTGATTGAAGAAAACAAAAGAAACGATTTCGCTTTCAGCTAAGTAATAGTAAACAATGAACCCATAAAAATAACTAAGGAAACTAGTACTAAGCAGAAATTTGAAAGTAATAAAGTATATAACAAAGTTGAATAAATAAGATTGCTTAATAAAGATAAATAAGTAATAGCTATGCTACCTGAAGAACTTGCACAATAGAACTATTATCATACTCCTGATGTACTTAGCACTAAGCCAGCCTATAGCAAGTATATAATAATTAACAAGATTGAAACATGTCAGTTTGGTACATAGTATAAACAAATCTAATATTTATTAGATGAAAAACAAGTGAAAGCTATTTAAGCTATTGAGCCAGCTTCAAGAGAACTATATTTCTGATCCAAAAGGATTTAAGCAAAAAATAAAAACCAAATAACTATGGTCGCCTTTGGGCTTCCACTTCTTAAAGATCATAACGTATATTTTAAAGAAACTTTTTTTAATAAACAAAAATGGATCGATAAGCAATAGTTAAAGATCAAGAAACAAAACCAACTTACAAAGAAGCGATATAGGTTATGTAAAAGTAAGATAGCTTAGAAGCCTACTCAAAAGAAGTTATCAAGAGTATTGAAATACTTCCAAAAGCTCTGATGTTGAACCTCCATCTAAAGTAAACTTCAGCCAAACCAATTATAATAACATGCAATCGTCAATATTAAAGTTTGAGGATGATCGTAACAATACTAAGTTTGAACATTATAGTAAAATACTAATAGTAATATATATTTCCTTAGAACTAACAGACAGACGGTTGTATGACATGGCTGAATAAGTTGTAGCGTTATCAGAGTAGTGTTTCAAAGGCAATAAATAGGGTGACGTTAGACTGTACATCCCGATGATTATGTTAGATACGATTCTGTAAGAGAACTAATCAACTTCATCTAAAGGATGTAAGACTTATTTATAGGAATTAATTAATAGAGTTTTGAAAAACAATAAACGGAAGGACCTTATTAAATTAGTTGAGAATCTAGTTTACATAGTAACTAAAACGTTTACATGGTGTTGAATGTGAAAGCGTTATATTTTTTAAATGTTAATTAACTATAATGAACCATATCTGAACAATTCGATTTTGCATAATGCAATCCAGCCGTCCAGCAATCTCTAGGGTGATCGCTTTCCGGCCGGATCACTTATATTAATATTCTATATTTTTAATCTTATTGTACCTTTAATCTTCCTCAACTAATCCTATTAGTAAGTAATACATAGATAAAGTATGATATTGTATTCTAGAATTTCAAAAACGGAAAGCTATGGTTTATGGTCGCAAGACTGGCATAAAAAATGATCTGACGAGGTTGAAATAGGAGATTGCCAGATCATACTTTTAGCATGGGTTGTTTACTACTTATGAATTGCATGTATAATCATAATATACTTTTTTAAAATTCAAAATAGAAATTTATCTTGTAAGAATAGTTAAGAAAACATTAGAATATTAGGCTTATGTAAGGAATGTATATACTGAATAAGCAATATATTTACAATATACTTATTGCGTATGAATGTACATTAAATTATATAAAAATATTTCAAATAAAGTTTAGTAAAAATATATAGCCTCGAATTTACTTTTAACTATTACTCCTAATAAGTAATTGACATACTTATAATTTCATTATAATCTTCCTATAAAATGTCTATTAAGTATACTTTAACAGCTTTTAATTCAGAATCGATATAGTATTAGTATACAATTAGAAAATATTAAAGAAATTTTAAATTAAGAAATATACCGAGATACTTTTACATTAGAACATGTAAAAAACTTTAAATTATCTCTTATTCCTTTTACGTTTCCATTAGTGTAACTCTAATTTAAAGGATAAAATAACGACATTTAATAAAACATACAGAAAGAGTAATTTAATATTAGTTTCATTATTTCATAGAAATAGAATGACTAGTATCGTATAACCCTTATAAATATTATAACTGAAATATTATCATACGAACCATATATTAGTATACAACATCGTTTACTAACTGCCTTATCTTTTATTTAGTTATTTATATAATCATATTAGTCTTTAGCTGTCTGATTTTCTCGTTAGTAAAATTAATATAACTTTTAAATAGTCTTAATTAAATGTAGTATCAAGAGTATATCACATAGTAGTTACGATAATTTTAAAATTACAATTAAATAATTATTGAAAAGGAATAAAGTAAAAATAATATGTTAGATTATATTTTTATAAGATATTATAGTCTATAGTTATGAAGAAGAATTAAACAACAGTAATGGTAATTTTCAACTGCAACTGTTTTGTTTGGCAAGATAATACAGATAATTTAACAAATATTGATTATTTCTAAATAAAAATTAATATTATTAGGGTTTTCAATATAGTTTACACTTATAATAATTCAATCTATATATTTCTTTTACTAGGAAATATCAATATGATTTATGAGGATTGTTGTTAGCTTTTAAGCTATTGTTGATCCGATCAATGTTATTTCAGTAATAAGTAATTATCTTTTTATAATATAATATACTATTATAATTTTTAATCCGTATAATGAGAGTACTTTACGGAAACCAATTTATTTTTATACATGTCTGCTAATAGTTATAATAATGAAAATAATTTATCTAGATTATTTGATATTGTAGATTTTAACTTAAATACCTATTAGTCTGATGAAAATAAATATAGTATATTGAAATGTAGAAAAGTCAACTTTCGTCTCTAATCATTAAAATATCAGGGGTATTTTTATTTAATTGTTTAAAATTTAATGTATTAGAATTATAAATCTTAAAGCATCCTCTTTTAGATAATAAAGATTATTATAATGAATTATTACTCCATCTTCTACTATATTGCAATAAATAAAGCCTACTATACGTACAAAAATTAACATTATTTTCACTTAAATTGTAAAGAACTCATATTTCGTCTTATATTTGGGTCGGTGGTAATTTTATTCTAATTAATCTATTCTGATTATAGCTGAAGTTACGGTATTTCCTTATTATTTTATTTTGCAGGCAACTTAGTAATTAAAGTGTCATAATTTTTAAGGTAAAATACTTACTTATTAGAGGTAGGCGTAACAACCTACTCAGAAATTTAAACAGCAGTAGTAGGCATTAGTGATGCTGCACTTAATTATTTTTACGTGATACTTCTAGAATAGATATTAAGCTACATATCTTTTAAAAGTTAATTATGGGTCGTAGGTGCACTTTTTTACTAATTATAATTTGTCTTGGCTGGTTTAAAAAATTCCTTGTATTGTTTTCTGGATTTAAAAAATGCTTTTACTCCAGTAATAATTTTAGATGTATCGGAAATTTGTCTATTTCTTCTATGATCCCAATACGAACTTTATATATTGAAATGTAATAAACTTATAAAAACAATAACTAATGAGATTGCTTATAATATTATTACAAGCAATGAAATTGTATAATTATTATCTCTTGCTGTTTTAAAATCTCCAACCGCGGTAATAAATTATGCCCATATTGCTGAGGAGATGAGGTTTATCCCGAACTCTACTGCAGAAATGTGCATCATAACGACAATATTAACAATATTGAAGAATATTTACGTAAATAAGCTGGACAGAAAAATGTCATATTCTAGAATCGATTTTATTATCTCGCTTGGGTATGTTAGACCGACCATGCTATTTACCATAAAGGATGCCAGGGAAAGTCTCCCGATGGCACCGACCTCGCCGTATCTCCCGAGTATCAGGTCGAACAGATAGAACTGGGCACCATTTAGCAGTATTGCAATGCTGACCATGATCTGCCCTGATATGATATTCCAGCTGGAGGATTTCGAGAAATACCCTAACTGCTCTGTACCTTAAATCGCAAATAGGATCTATGCGAATATCGGCAGCATGATTGCGATGAACACCGCCAGCTTCTGCTAAGATTTGAAGCGGAAGCCAGCCAGAAATACACACATGAAGAGCGTCACGAGCGGACCGGCCAGCTTGTAGATTTGCTCGCCGAAGTCATGCACCACGTCTGACACCACCTGGTACTGCACGAAGTGAAACGAAAGCTCTAGGAGTGCCGCCAGGATGAACAGGAAGAAATGGGATGGGAGGTTGTAGAAGAACTGCGTGTACGTCGGAACCGCCAACAGGAAGAGCACGAGCACGAAGGGGACCATCGAGAAAATATTGACTGCGATCTACATGAAGAAGTCGTTGATGTAGACGTCCTGGATAGCGATGATAATGGCAAGGGCCTGGGAGAGCATGACGAATATCAGGTGCGGCCCGATCCGCTTGATTTGGCGCTTGGCATAGACAACTATCTTCCGCTTCCCGGCCTTCGATAACCTGAGAATTACGATTAGGAGCACCAGCAGGAGCAAGAATGAGAGCACCGGGACGGCAATCACAAAGGTCATGTATCCGGGGGAGATCCGCTCCACCACGCACTGATCGACCACTAAGATGAACCTTGGCCCGCAGTAGTCGCACTCCGCCACGCCCATCTGGTTTCGGAAGCACACCCCAGTCGGGCTTTGCAGCAGGGGGCAACAGCAGCGCGAGAAGGCCTCGGTATGACAGTCGCAGCTTATGTACCCCTGTGTGCACTCTGAACAGACCGCTCCGCCCCAGCCTTCCTAGCACTCCCCGCAGAACAGCTAGTTGGCCGTAGCTATGCAAGTGCCGCGCAGCTAGTCATTCTCCGGTGCAGTAGCCGTGCCGCAGTTGCCTTTGATATGCCCCAGCCCGGGCCTGCATACGAGGCACTGCTGTATGTTCATGTCGAAACTAAGACAGGGCGAATCGGCGCAAGTGACGAGGGTGGCGGTCTGGAAGCACTCGCCTGGGAAGTTCACGGCGTGTTGCTTGCACTCTGGGCCGAAGGTGGCTTCGACCGAGCACATCGTGCAGTTGAACGACTGACGGTGCGGACCGCACGTTGGACAGTAATAATCTCCGGAACTGTCTTTCCCGCATGCGGTAGATGACGCCTACAGGCAGTACCCACCCAGCAGCGAGAAGATGTCCTCGCACCGGAAGCAGTTGTGGGAGAGTGCGTGCCCTAGTGAGCAGGAACCACACTAAATAGAGTCGCCCGAGTAGAAGCAGCTCCCCTGGGTGCAGTCGGCGCACGGTATCAGGCACCGGTTGACGCCGATGACGACCAGCTCGTCAGCGGGCAGTATGTTGGAGCTGGTGTAACCGGGCTGGCAGTCGTTGCACTCGCCAGAAACATCGATTTGGTACCCAAGCGAGCATGTGGTGCACAGCGGCATGGCGTAGTTGTACTGGCACTCCTGGCAAAAGCTGTCTAGCGAGTCGACCGCGTTCGTGAAGCAGACCCCAGTGGCCACGTCGTTCCGGTAGTAGCAGCTTCCCTCCCTTTCCAGTTCTGAGCACTCATCGCATGAGGGACCCGCGTACCCCTTGTAGCAGCTGCACATTACTTATCCCTGGAGGGTGAAACAGTCGCCGTTGGGGTTAGGGATCGGCGGGTAGCACTTGTTCTCGTGGAGAATGAAGCCGAGGTAACAGCTGCTGCAGAAGTACGAGGGTCCCTGGTCGTAACACTCTCCAGCGCACTCCGGAAGTACGCACCTCGCCAGACACTGCTGACCCACGAGGACCTTCCCCGGGAGGCAGGAGGCGCAAACCAGTGTTCCAGCCCCGTTGCGGTAACACCCGTCGTCGGTCACCTGCACCTAGCACGCACCACCTGCGAAGATAAATCCGTCGATGCAGGCATCGCACTGTTAGCCTGTAAACGAGCCGACGCAGCTGGAGCACCGGACGCCGCCAGGAGTGTAGAAGCAGGTCCCCTCTGCACACGTAATGCACGGCTTTAGGCACCCGCCTAGGGCCGCCACAAACCCGTTAGCAGCATCGCAGACCAAGCACCCATCCCCCGTGTATCCTGGAAGGCAGAACCCCGCACATATCAGGCGCCCGGACGCATCAACGTAGCACCGGTCTCCCTGGCATTTTTCGCAAAGCTCCAAGCACTCGGCCCCAATGTTTATGAAGCCGGCCCAGCACCCCTGACAAGACGGACCCTGGAAATTATCTTTGCACGACGAGCAGACGATGCTACCGTTCTCGTAAAAGCAGTCTCCATTGCAGCCGTCGCATCTCACCAGGCACTGACCCAAGAAGCTACCGGTCCCCGCTTAGCACGAGTCGCACTGCTTTCCAACCGCATATTGGTTGCAGCGGCAGGTCTAGTCGTGCTGGCAAACCCCGTTAATGCAATTAGTTGGGAGGCACTGAAAAATACACTGAGCCCCAACAAGGAGATAATCCTGCGCGCACGAAAAGCAAATGGTCTCCAGAGCTATTTTGATGCATTTGCCATGTTCTATTTTCTCATCTTCAAGATTATGGCAAACCTCTCCATATAACCATTTATCCGCTGGACACTCATCGCACCTATTTCCAGCAATGCCTGCATTGCATGAAAAGCACTTAATGTCACATTTATCTGGAGGTAGCATGCATTCCTAGAGATAATAGCAGTCGCCAGTTAGGCATTCTGCACATTTTTTCAAGCAGAGCTCGCCATCTGCCTTAAAACCTGAATCACATTCCTGGCATTTGGGCGCTTTCCAGCCGATCTTACATGCAGAACATTCCCATTCACCACCATTACCGCTTAAATACACGCACCCAGCACCTTACGCGCATGCTCCGGCCAGGCAGACATTTTTACAGCCTTTATCGCTGCTTTTCGTACAGAACTGACAGCTTATTCCACCGAAGTGATCTCCACAGTGGCAATCCCCGTCCTCGCATCGATTGCCATTACATTCCTGAGAATTTTTACATACAAAACCATCACAAATACCGTCAATACTGAAATAGCCATCAGAACAAACGCAAAAGTTGTCAAGGACTTATCCATGGAAGCACTGAGATTTTTAATCTCCAATACAGGTTGCAAATCCTGTGCTCGCATCGCAACTAGTAGCCCCACCAATGCAGAAGGTGCAAAGGTCAATCTCACATTTATCACCGGAATAACCTGGTCTGCAAACACACCCAAAAATAGCACTACATGTACTACCTTTATTGCAAAAATCTGGAGGACATGTGTGGGTTTCGCAGTTCTTCCCACTGTAGTCTTAGTTACAAGTTAAAATTTTGCCATCGAAGATGCCGTGGCATTCACTATAACAAAGATTTTCTTGATTTTTAATATTTATTTGGACGCGTAGTAGTTCTTGTTGGATGAATGGTGGGATCTCAGGACTGGCGAGCTCCGCGAGGGAGGCTATTGAAACAGCAAAAAAATCTTATAGGCGCACCATACCATCATTGCGGAAATCGACTATCCACTTTCCAGTTTTTAATAGTTTGGTGACACCGGGACCTGATTACATTTCTGCTTTGCTGATTTATTGAGGGCTACTGATTTTCCCGGTACCTATCAGAATATAAACGTTTATCATATTGCTGTTTCGCTCGGTGGATATGATAGGTACATCGCTTTAACAGAATATCTCTGACGACTACTCAACAAAATTGATTATTTCATTATCTTGCGCTTCCTTTATCAGTAACACACATTTTTTGTTATTAGGGCTTATTAGTTTGAAATTGGCAAGCATGTTAATAAAAAATGATTTTTGCGCAGTTTGTGAAATTCCATTTATTATCCCTTATTATTTAAGCTTAATTTAACCACAAATAACCGCGAAGTTGAAGCTTGTTTATTATATAAGGTCGGATATTCCGCTAAATTTATTAATTGAGACTTAACTAATTTCAATATTATTCTAAATAATAATATGGTCAATGTTTGCCTTTATCATATCTTATGCCAAGCCGAATATAACACTTTTTTCTACATTTACCCCATCTGATATAGTAATAAAATTGCAAAATGACATATTTAACATAAACATAGCTTCAATTTTTAGACTTAATGGATAATAATTTACAGCAGAGGCTGCATAACTTAAATGTGTATTGCAATTGAACGAAATGTTTGTAAATTTGCAGTTTGTTATTAATTTGCCCATCCCATAATTGCTGAAACTTCCATTCGTAGATCCACTAATAGATAAGTTTAGAGATACCATTGAAATTGTTACTTCATCTAAACTATTGAAAAAATAAGCTATCTATTGAGACTTGCATTTTTCCATCTCTAACGTAGAATTTATTGAAACAAAACTTACCTAAATATTTTTAACATTACTTTCTGCTAAAAGGATTGCTATAAATGGTGTATCAGTCATAGTTAGGGATGACTATATTGCAATATTTGAAATATCTGCATTTTCTTCCACTATTTAGGATAACTATGTTATTTTAGTGGCTGTTTTAGAGTTTGACTGTAAGTCTATTGTTATTTTCAAGTTCTTAAGATTTCCAATTAGCTGCTGGCAAATACTAAAAATAGTAGTATGGGTTAAAGCAGAACTAGTGCTAATGAAAATCATTATTTCAGATTTACTTATAGTTTTTGTGATTTAAGAAAATCCATAGATTAGTGAAATTTCTCGCCCAAAAATTTTAACATTAATATTTAATAAATCAACAAATGTTTACATTGATACTCCATAAATTTATGTCGTTTCCATGGCATTAATTATTACAGAAACTGGAAAAGCACCCATAAGGTCTTAGCAGATTCCAAAAATTGTAGATGCCATAATAATACGTATATTAACTGATAATGATGTAGATTTTAGACTTTAAATACTATTTGATATACCATATACGTTATATTGTGTTTTCAATAAAGGAGTACATATAATAGAGAAATCGCAGCTTCTGAATTAAGATTCTATAACTTAAGTAAAAAATGTGATCTCGGCTAGATTAGTAATTTTATCACTTTGAATTTTGAAAGAAGTGTCTTAAAATGAAGCTGTACTGAGTTGTTCCATAACACGGAAAGAATCTAAGATATCAATTTCTACAGAGATTCTTATATTACTAAGAATCCCAGTAAACTTTTAAATTAACATGCCACCTCCTGGTATACTTAAAATTGTAAGTGTATTTCTAGCTCCTGAAAGAGTTCCGTTAAAAAAATTAACTATGGGTGAGCTGAAAATTGTTAGACTGATATCTTTTTCTATAACAAAATTATCATTTTACATAGTATTAAGTTGATAAAAACCATCGCCGTCAGAAAGTATAATCAAACTAAAAATAACTAGCATTTTCTATTTCAGTTTAATTATGTTGATAATATCCATTTATTGATTATTGCAAATTAATTAAACTATAAAGAAAATTTAAGATACTATTATTATTGCATATTAGAAAATTTTATAACTTATAGATTTATTATAGAGTTGAATAATAATTAATATGTATTTAAGACTCTTTTTATTATTGATAATATAATTAAATATAAATTATTTATAGGCTAGCATATACAATTATTTTATAATTATAGAATAATACTTATATAATAGCTTAAGTTTATTTTTATTTTTATAATTATACACATATATTCAATTATTTCATACTTACATAAAATCAAGTATAAAATTATTATTAACTAATAAATAATTATAGATTCTAGATATTTATATTTATTAAGAAAAGTATACTACCATACCAAATATAATTTAATTCTAAGAGCTCTATATAAGTAAATAAGATATAATAATATTTATTTAGAAGTAATATCTTAATAGTTTATATAAATTTATATCAACTAAACATTATAATACAGTAATATATATTATTGTTAATTATCAAATATTATAATAAGACAAACAATGATTATTTTATTAATTATTCGTCATGTTAAAATTTCAAGATTATACATCAAGCTATATAATTTCACATGCGATACAACAAATTTAGTCGCCTTCTGCATAGTTGTAGATTCTAATAGCCAAGACAATAATTTATTAATTTGATATGCAAATTCATTTATGTAGTTTTAATTAAAAATAGCTAATTCTATTGAAATAATACTTTAAATCACCAAATATCGAGTACGACATAATCTAGCAAATTTTAACATTCACCTCTTGATCCGCTACAATATTTAGGAATATGCCACTTATCAAAAGTCTGCATACGAGTCTTCAAGCAGATCACAACAGATATTCGTTCTTATATGTAATGAATCATCTCTATTTTAAGATCTGACTTCAAAAATTCTTGATTTGTGCACCATTGGATTTATAGGCGATAACATAACTTCAATATATGAATTTGTCTAGCGCAGTGCATGTTTTGACTGATGAATGCTTCAGAAATAACTATCTTGTTGCTAGCTTCTTAATTTTCATGTTGCCGATAAAGTAATGCTACCAAATATATTGTGTAAGCATATTTTGTGCAAAATCCACAGAATTCTCCAGTCTTCCACACGCAGCTTAAATTCGCTCTACGATCTCTTATTGACAGTAATTTCTATGCCTAAACATAGATCTATCAATAATCTAAGCCACGAATACCAACCAATGCCATATTGCGCTATCTTGCAATGAATAAAATTGACTCTATCACCAACTACTCGTATTGCTCCAATATCAACCAAATGCCCTAATAACGCACACAACTCTTCACAGCAAGAAATCCGCAATAATTCCGTATAACTTTCCTAATTACCACTCCAGAAACTAAAACTGAATTCTGTACAATTGATTATATTACTTAAAATTAGCTAATTTTCCACTCCTAAACTGTATTTTTCAGTATTTTTTTCGCGCTGGCCCCCGAAACGAAGCTGGAAAGTCCAAATTCAGTGAATTTCAGACCGTCTGAAACCAATTTTCCTGATTGTAAAACGCGAAATTAAGTGCCCAAATCCAAACATGTTCAAAACGCAATGTGACGTTTATTTCGACATTCGAATGCGAGTTATGGACATAATGGGATATGATGTTCGTTTTGCAGAAATTTTGACGATTTACCTTACAAAATTGATTAGAAATGTCCCAGAATTGGTCCATAAACTTGAATATCCTCGCTAAAATCAACTTTCAGCGCTGGAAGTTTTGCGGAAATTAGGCGGTCGGGAGAGCTGTTTTCGGAGTGAAGACAACCTCTATAGTAGTTTTTAGAGTCTTTCAAGACATAGCTGGTGAAAAATGCAGAATTTCGGCACAAAATAACCTTTGAAAACAGCTGCGCAAGTTCGTTTTCGCAGTGAGCAGAGGCTCATAGCGTCTTGCAATTTGCGTCCCTTGCAATTCGCATTCTAAGCCAATACGTGCGGGTTAAATTGGTATTGGGAGCATTTGCGGCCTAAAACGTCTATCGCTGTACCGCACCATTTGCGAGCCTTTATGAGTAAAAGTCGCAACAAAATGATGCGTTCTGAATATGCTAAACGAGTAAATGGTGAGTCCGGTCAGTGCTCAAAACCAGAGACTTTGGGGCTAAAAACCAGCAACTGGGAGTCCCCAAGAATGCAAAATTTTCGTTTAGGTTCATATGGTGATTTAAATCGTTAAAACCTCTAATTTAATCCCTTAAAGGATGTAATTTGAATTTTTAAAACAATTAAAGACGTAAATTTCAATCGTTAAAGATTCTATTTATATATCTTACGGGTTCTAATTTAAATCACTTAAATTGCTCTAATTTTAATTTCTTAAATACTTTAACCCATACCTTTAAATACTTAATCCATACCATTAAAGGCTCTAATTTGTATTGCTTAAATGCTGTAATTCCAATCAATTAAAAGCTGCAACTTAAACCCTTAAATACTTCAATTTGAATGAATAAACGGCGATAATTCAAATAACTTAAATCGCTCTAAGTTGAATTGCTTAAATATTCTAATTTAACTGTTTAAAGGTTCTAATTTGAATGACGTAAAGTCTTTAATTTAATCTTTAAAGGCGTAAATTGTAATTAATTAAAGACGTAAATTTAAACCCTTAAATACTCTAATTCCAGTCAACTTAAATGACTCTAATTTTTAAATTTCTCAAATAGGTCTAATTCACACCCCAAACGCTATTTTTTTCAACCCGCTAAACCATCAAATCCGTCCATTCCACGCCCTTTAAACCCCAATTCTACCTCAAACTCCCCCAAACCATCAAAAAGTCTGCTACCAAACGATTTCTGGAACCCCGCAAATGCAATTTTCCAAACCTCTCAAAGTGCTTAAACTGCTAAAATGCACGCCAGGAGCGCGAAATTAGCCTCTAAATTTAGTGCGTTCTGAGTGGAAAATTACGCGTTTTGGAGATTTTCCAGTCAAAAAATTATGGCGAAATGCGATTTTTCTTTACTGAAAATAACGGAAAGTACCGGACGGGTAATAGAAAAATTATGGACTTTTTAGCACTATTTAGAAGGTTCGAAAATGGAGAATAATTGCTGAAATCGGTGCGCGGGGGCTTCCCGTTTCGGTTTTTAGGGGTAGCGCAGGTCTGGAAGGAAATACTGATTATTATATGTTGAAATGTTAGTGTGAGATTTGGGATGGCAAATTTGGGGGATGTAGAGAAGGTAGAATGTGGGAAGTCATGGAATGTGGGAATGGGGTGGAAATGTAAGTTTTGGTCTTTTAAGGGTGGGAAATGGAAATGGGGCGCGATTCTGTAGTGGGTGGTGTAATTGGGGGTGGTGAAAGATTGCGTTAATTTTAAAGTTTAGGGTGGAATTTTATGGGGGAACGAGAAGGGATTGAATAGGGGAAGTTTGTTATGAATAATAAGGAGGTTGGGGTTAATTTTGGGTTAACATTTATTGGTAGTGAATATCTAGTAATGTGTAAAGATATATAAATGTGCTTAAGAGTAATAATAGAAATTTATGTTTTGGTGTTTTTATATCAAGCTAATAATTGATTTTGTCATTTTTTGATGTGGGTGTTTAATTAAATACTACTCAACAGGCTAGTATAATAATTATGTACAATTATATATGCTCCATTATTATTAAAACTAACTGATAAAAAGGAAAAACTCTAAGTTGAAGTGGTGATTTTGAAAATAAAAGATTATATGGAATAAATAAGAATATTAATTTTTTCTGAGTAAACCCGTAATACTAAAATTAAAACTATTTAAAAGTGTTAAAAATATCCTTTTTAGTAAAAGGTTAATATTAATAAAATATAACACACTATTACTGACTGGATCTGTAAAATTATTAGATTTTAAAATCTATTACTTTAAGTTAACCTAGATCTTTATTTATTTTGGTTAGGTAAAAACATAATTTGTATTTTTATAGATTTTCAGATTTATATATCAGTTTAGTGCATATTATTAACATTTAAATTGTTGTGTTTTTGTTACATAAACCAAAACTAAAGTTTATATATATAAATATATTATATATAATCGTTCGAATAAGTATAATAGAAATAATTATGATGATTATTTAAAAATTAGTTATATTTTGAGAACTGTTTAAAGTCAGTTACTCTGTCTAAAAATAATAACATGTTTTATTATACGCAATAAGATTTTATATTTAATAACTATCTGTTTTAATAATATATACTTACCTCTGTAAGTTAGTAATATTATCATTTTATTATTTTATAAGTATATATAATATAATGTTTCTCTTCCCATTATGTTATTATATTAATTACTTATAAATCTAATAATTGAAACTATTTAAAAACCAAAAAATTGTAATATCTATTTATATTGTTATCACAATGTACATAACAATTAAAAATGATCGTTGTTGTAAAATGTACGGAATCTAAAAATACGTGCCCTGTAGACAAATTTTGCCCAGCACCCGCCGAAGAGGAAATGGAATGTCTAGACTGCACTGATGATAAAATTGAATCAACTCAAGGGTGTAATTGTGTGGAGAAAGTTGCAATTAAAAGGTGCAAGGAATGCAATGAAGGATAATGCACAAAGTGCTTCGATAAGTCATTTATGAAAGCAGATGGCTCCTGCGAAGACTGTAGTTTTAACTGTGCTACCTGTGAGACTACCTAGGATAACTGTACCTCATGTAAGGCAGGATTTATATTGGATATGTAAACAAAAATGTGTGAAAGGACCTGCAAGTCCCACAAAGAATGCACAAGCAAGAATAGTGGTTACTGTGACTTCTCAGTGGGATAATGTAAAGCTTGCTCAGATGGTTGCCGCTCCTGTGCTTCCAAGACATTTTGTGCCTAATGTAATGACTCAGAGGGAAAACCAGTACTTACTATAGATGGTACATGCACAGCTGCTTGTGCTGGTATTTAAGATGGAAATTACTGCAAGAACGGAACTGCCACAAAATGTGAAGGTAGCATTACTTCAGAGTGTAAATGTGGTGAGAAAAAGAGCTGCGCTACTTGCAATACTGACAGTTCAGCTTGTGAGACATGCCTACCGAATATCCTAAAGAATACAGATGGTGACTGTAGTGATTGTGCATAAGGATACGAATCTGTTGGGCTCTTGTGCATATCAACATCTACATTGGAAAGTAATGGTACAAACCTTGGTGGGGGTGCAGTAGCAGGAATAGTAGTTGGAGTTCTGGTAGTTCTAGGAACTGTTGGAGGAGGTTTGGCCTACTATTTCATCAAAAAGTCAAAAACATAGAAGTTCTAAGCAGGTATGGAGGAAAGCACATAGAAATAAGCTCCAGAGTGAACATAATTTTATGGTAAACATTGAATCTCAGAATAAGAAGAATTTTGCATAAATTTAAATATAATGTATGCTTTTTACGTTACACATCTAGTTAAACTTCATTATTTTATGAAATAATGGAGAATAAGTGCTAATTAAATTATTTTACATATAATTTAAATATAATATAATTAGAGATATAATTTAATAAAAGTACTAATTGCTGTATATGATTAAGTAAATATATTTAATATTATCAAATTTAGCTAATAATTATGATAAAATCTGATATGATAATTTAATTCACCTATGTTAAGGTAACGTAGACACTTTTTTCCATAAAGCGACATTGATTCATCTGACTAATTATATATATTCTACATGAAATTCGATGAATCAAGGCGAGTACGAGACACTAAAAATGTTATGGGAGTTATATGGAATTTAGTTAGAAATACGATTAATTAGTGATATTTCGTCGTTCCACAAGAAATGAAAAACATCAGTCCAAGGCACCTCTTTATGAAGAAGTTGTCTCTTAAAGTATTACCATATATAAGGTAATAAAAAGTTAATAATGCCTCATTATCACCTGTTAGTCCTACACGATAGCATCATACACATAATATTTATAAAAATAAAAACAGATCTGACTCTCTAGATATTAGTCAAAGTAATATAACAGAATCATTAAATGATCCTTATTCAGAGAGTAGTGAAATTTCTATTTGGGTTATAGACTTTATTTTTAAATAATAATATTTTTGTGTGTAGTAATATTGAATATTGCTCTGAAGTGATTAAAATAGTGATAAAATACGTTACTTAATATAATTTTATTAAATAAGGCAATTCTACACTACTATCAAGTTAAATATACCTCTTTTAACTACATAGTAACATATAAATAATTATTTACCTGTTAATTGTAGTATTCATCCTGATACAACCTCAGTTTTCATTATAAAATAAATTACGTTACTACTAGGTAAACTTTACATATTAGAGTAAATAATTTTCCTTAAAGGCAAATAACACATTCCAATTTTCATAAAATGCTACTTATATTATGCGACAGCTCAATACGGAAAAATACAAAATATCTAACAGTTAGCTAGTCTCACTTTTTAAATCCCAGACGCGGTTCATTATTATTTTAACTAATCATTATCCTAAATTATTAACTGTATATATGTTTATTTTATATTTTATTTCTAAAAACAATACACACTAAATTAAAATTGATGCGTATACCCTTAATTTTTCATTTCTATGAAGTTAAAACGTAAATTTTAGTTAATATATCATATGAAAGCCCGATATAAATTAGAATAAACTTATAGAATAAAAAATACGTATTTTTGAATGTTATGTTCTGCCATACTGGATTTCAACCAAACCAGAAATTTACATTGCATTATTATATATTATTATAAATATATTTTCTGAAAATCTGTTTTTAAACATTTCACTTCGAAACATCCCAACCACAACATAAAAAACTATTTCTATTCCTTATTTTTACTATTTAGCTTGCAATCTGCTTCAAATTTACTAAAACCAATTTTTATTATATTATATTACATTATTATACCATAATAATTATTAAATTCCGCTCCCAAGTTAAATATTTTTATCACATCATCAAAAATCCCGTAGAATTCTAATCAATTTTCATTATTATTATATCATAATATCACAGTTTCTAAAAATTTAAAACCGAATTGCACCATCAAGTTTACCATCTAAAGTTTACATTCCCCGCAATATCCAAAACTTTCCATTTCGCAATTCCTCAATTTGCAGACCATCGCCATTTTCGATTTCTACCAAAATTTCGATCTCAAATTGAGAAACAATTAGACTTTTCGCTTCCAAAACGCAAATTGCGGCCGTAACGTTAAAATGCGAATTTTAGAAAACTGAAATTGCGAAAATTCGAGCCGCCGAATGCGTTTCTCTTGTCAGCTCGAAGCTGCGCTAAAGAATTTTTCTGGGGTTCAAATTTTACTTAATTTGAATTTTGACGTCGAAATCGGAAGAATGGCGCAATTTGGCGATTTGGGGGCTTAATGGTTTAGTTTTTGCACTATGTAATAATAATCATTATTATATCAAATTAGAGGTACTTGCTAGTTTCAAAATTTTGAGAATGGGCGAAAATTTGGTAGTTTGGGTTGAATGTGTTCAATAATGAAAAATAATGCTAGTTCACATTTTTAGAGTCATAAGGTGTTAAGGGCGCAGAAAGTAATTACTCGTATCGGATTAATCGATTGCTTATTGAGGAAATACGTAATTTAGGGGTTGATTGCGTGAATATTTACTGTAAATGGGTTTTTGCAGCTGTTTAGCAAACTAGTTATCTTTTAAATTATTATTTCATAATATAAGTATATTATGCTCAAGAATGAGAATGAATGTTAATATTTAGTAATTTATATTGATGTAGTAGAAGAAGAATTAGTAAATATCGTTTGAATTTATCTAGTTAAAGACTGAATATGATGCTAATGGAAATGAGTTATTTTGCACACTCCATAATACTACCCATCTACTATACACATTGTGTTCAAATAGATTGGACTGTGTTAAACTTTAGAATTTAATTATTTAAAGCATAGTTAAAAGTGTGAATTATAGTAGGCCTAAAATATATTAGTTTATTATTGTAACACTTTATCATATATATTTTTAGTATTTATTGAATTTACTGAATAAAACATCTACATTGCATAAATAAGCAGAAGATAAATCTGATTCTAGTATTATATGTCTTTCTTGCCCACGTCTGTATAATACATATTATGAAAAATAATCCTAAAAACTTGCAATGATAATAATTTTATGACTAAATCAATATATTATACTAGGTTAATAACAAATATTAGAGTTAGTTTAATGTAAAATTTAATTATTTAGAGATTTTGTTTAGATTTAGTAAAATTAGAATAAGATTACTTAATTACACTAAAATATAAGAGGTAATATTATATACTTTATTAATAAATATTATTACCATAAGTATATATGGAATACTATAAGTATCTAATTAAGTTATGACTTTAAGATTTTTACTCATGTAAATTATTTTGAAAGCTACTTCATATTAAATAGCTCGAATATTTTTAAAAGTAAAACACAAATTAATTAAAAGATAATAATTCGTATCATTTGATCGTTATGCCGAATTTATATTTGAGTGAATAAGATTTCATATATTTTATCTCAGATTTAATTAATAAAAATAGAGTACTCCACACGTATTTATAATTTTTCATATAATTATATACATATATTATTTTAACAGATCGATTGGAGTGTGAATATTTATGAATTCTACACAAACTGTATTTAATATACAGTAATACTTCCTTAATGGTATATTTTGACATTCTAACAAAATGAAAAAGGTTAACCATAGAACTACGTATTTAAAAAAATCATCTCTTAAAGTTCTTCCATCCATAGATTAATAAATATAAAGTAATATTTCTTTACCACCAATCAGTCCTTTAAGGTATAAGCCACCATCTATCCAAACTAGAAAATTTGCAAGATGTGATTCCCTTGATATTAGTGTAAGTTTGCGCGTTGAACCACTAAGCGAATGAATTTCGGATGATAATGAAGTAGCTAATTGTACCATAGAGTCTTTATAGTGGTAATTATATTATATATAAAAGGTACAAGGCAATTGAATGGATTTACTACTAGTGTTGAAACTATTTAGTATTATCTTAATTTCTAGCTTGGTTGGAGTTAATATTATTAGTCATAACATTTAATTATTTTTGATGAACTGTATTGGAGTATAAGTTTATGATTAAATGTAGTTTGCATCTTGGTTAACAGTATATAGTTTTTAAAAATTAAGTTTATATGCCGGTAGATTATACTTAATAGGATTTAATATGACTTATAAATGTCTAGCTCTAAAATTTATTTCGATACATTAGTACTTTCATACATTCAGATAATAAACTTTTATTAATTACATTATATCAAATAGTTCATTACAAGAATGAATTATTTTATTAAATTTATATTTATATATAATTTGATAATAGCTGACCTAAATATTAATTCTAAATATATTTCTCTCGTAACATATATTGTACCCTCATAAACGTTATAAATAGTATAAAATGAAATAATAATATAATAAATACTACTATAAAATAAGAGAATGGATTGCAGAATAAGTTTATATGTTTAACTATGCACTATATAAAATACATATTAATAATTATTTCCAGTCATAATACAATATAAATGTTTATATAATTAATTTAATAATATCTTAAATCCTAATATTTATAATATTTATAGTAAATGTATAAATATATGTGTGGTTATAAATTTTAATCATGTTTTATAATAGTAAATCTATTACTATTATTTTTTTCATTTGAGTTTTTACTCTTTTATTTATCTAATTTTATAAACTTTACCTATGTTAATGCATATAAGCATATTACTGTCAACTGGAAACATGCTAAATAAAATTGTATTTTTAGATTTTATCTGAATTATTTATTAAATCATTTGCGTTAACGTTGATAAATTGTTTATAAGCCGTAATATTAATATAAGTATAGGCATTATTAATGACAAATAAGATAATATGCTTATAATTTATAGTTTGAGAATAATGTTTTCCCGGAGTATTTCAAGTAATTAAATATTAAGTAGTAAGTTACCAATATTCAGAAGTAAATGATCATATTTGATTCATAAATACAAATCATCTATTTTTCAAGAATCTGGAGTAGTAACAGGAGTTAAAGAACTCTTGATAAATCATAGGTAGTTAAAAATATTTTTAAAGTTGCTTAAAATATACACTTTATTATAATAGTATACCCATAACTAATAATAAAACTTTAAAAGATATGCATCTTTACATAAAATCTTGATATACATTACCACAATCAGTTATTGTAGCATCTGTAATAACTAATACTATTCTTTAATATATTGATGGTATTTTTATTTTGACATAGACAACAAAAATATTATATATAAGAAGTACTGAAACAAATTATTACAAAACTTCCTTAAAAACAAACTACTAACCATATACCTTAGCTTTATCTAGTATAGGATGAAATAAGTTAATAAAATGCCTTATAGGCCAACTTATAACAATATATTCTTGAGAAAATATTAACGTAATTTTATAGTATTTTATTTTTTAAAATATGCAGTTATAATCAAATAACGTAATATATTCGAATTTTCATAAACTTATAGGTAATTGTAGATAAAATTCATTATATTCTGTTATTAAGATTTACAGTTTATTTAAATTAAGGAACCTAAAGTAACATAGATACTATGTGAGTTTAATTTGTTTATGCAAAGGTATTTTTTAACAAAATAATCCAATAAGCACAAATATTTACTATGAACAATTATAATTATAATATTCTCATTTATACTATTAATTATATATTAATTATTAAAATAGTTACTTTTTCACTAAAAATAACAATAAATTAGTATCATTCATCATTACAATCTATAGGTAAAAGTAGAAATCTCTGCTATTTTCTATTAGTAAATACTTATTTTCAATGATTTATTCTGCTTCACTTGCTATGAAACATAATTAAAGTTAAAATTAGAATAAGATTATACAAATAGCAGAATATCTAGAAAGAAAACTATTGCGATATAATAACTAAATTCATTAACCAACACTAAATATATAATTATTTATAGTAACTTAGTAAATAATTTCTCCAGATTTTAAGATTAGCCAATTGTCTATAATATTATACTAACCATTATGTATATAATAATATATTATATTATAGTTGTAAGCATAAACTATACAAGTAGCAAGTTAATTCAAATATTCCCAAAGCATATAAATAATGACAATTACAAATAGAATAACTACAATAACATTTTGAGGAAGCTAGATGGAATTATGATATTTCAGTATTCAAAAAGTTGACTAGATTTAGTGGAAAAGCTGTCGTCTCGCTCAAAAAATAGAATGAATAAATAATACTTTTATATTATTTCTTATCATTTAACATTTAAATATAAATAATTTAAATTGCATTTATAGGAAAGTGTATATATAAAATTTCTCCAAAAAATTTTATTTTGACTATACACATAACCTTAGGCTAGTATATATTGATTACTAGTTTTAATGATATACTTCCTAATATTTGTTACATATATGTGTATTTAATTAGGAAAACGCACATATTCCAATAAATATATGACTTTTTGAAAGGGTTCAATTAGCAATGATTTGCTCGTTAGGTATAAATAATATATAGTAATAAACATGCAATTCAGATAATTTTAATGCAGATATCAATGTCCCCCAAAACATTACACATTGCACGAACTACATCTTCGTATTTCTCGTATTGTATTTCAATGTTATCAATAAACGCAGTTGGAGACGGCCCAGAATTTAAAATGTCATACGCATATCTACTATCAGCCTCGATATAAGGATTTTCGCTCGCGCATGTTATAATTTCAGTCCAGTCAGATGCAAAGCACTGGGAAAGACTGGGTTTTTACGCATAGCATAATGAGCTCTCAACGAAGTCCCTTTGGTACATAATTCTTTCAGCACAGGTCATAACAGAGTCACCATACGCCTCCCACTGTCCGTGCATTGCGTACGTTTGGAACACAAACCCTTCAACTGGAACAGAAAGTGGAAGGAACACGAATTGAAACTTGCTTAAAATCTGGGGATATTTCAAGCTAATAGGACTTAAAATATCTTCAAGAAACTCCGTGTAATCAGGACAGTTAGCCATTCCGGTCACAGTCAAATTGTGCTCAAATATTTATTATTGAATAATTTTAAAACCAGAAGTTTGAACAAATTCTGGGAGAATGTCACTGGGCTTGACTTCACTGCCGAAATTTGCATCTGATGCACTTATTGTAAAGTTGTTGAATAAAACTGCAATTTCAGTAAGCTATTTGTCAGAAATACAGTGAACTTTATGTTTGATAGCTTCGCAGTCAATTTAGACGTTTTCATAACTCGCTGTTAAACCTATAAAAGAGTAGTTTTGTGAGTTTTTTATTTGAATATTAAGCTCGAAATTAACAGAATTTCCTTATTAGGTAAGATTTAAAATTTATACCAGGAAGCAGTCTGTTGTAGCACTACGCTCATGCCCGCAGAAGAAAGAAGTATTTGTGAAATCCATAAAAATATCTGGAGATAGGAGGCTTATATCGTTAAGAGAATAAGGAAATTTGTATTAAATTGTTCCTACAGCGGCAATAATACGAATTGCAGATGAAAACTGTTCGGGATGGGGAACTTCATTTCTGGTATAGGAAATATCAAAAACTTGTAGATTTTAAGGACTATTTCCTGTAACAATTAACTCAGTACTAGCAATACTTAGTTATTTTAGGCCTAACTCTGCTTTAATGTTGATATTTCCACCTACACCAGTTCCTGTTACATCGAGAATAAGCAGCTACCCGTTGAAAATGAAGGTAAATTTGCTAAGATCATTGTGCGATATTTTTAAAACTGTTGATTTGATCTATATAGTCTCAATTTACTATGCAACAAGACCTAACATTGCGAGGTCTAAATCATCAATATTCAAATAGCAAGATAGGAAATCACCCTTTACTTTAGAAAGTGAAGCTCTTAGTGACTTAATTTCAGACTTACATATATTAGTAGGCAATGAAGTAATGTTTGTGTTCCGAATATGGAAGTATTCTATGGCTACAGGTACAGAAGGACAAGGGCCGAAAATATTATTATGGGAGAGATAAATTTCCTTAAAACTAGTATTAATAAAGCAATCAGGCAAGGTGCCCTGTAGATTATTACGCGTAAGGTCAAGTACTACGGGAATTCCATCCTCACACTCAACTCCAAAGCGCTCACAAATATTATCAGACTGTTGCCAATTAGCACTGCTTTTCCACTATGGTCCTCCGGCAGACGTAAATAGCAAGTCCAGACAAGATATTGTGTCTAAAAGAGTGAATAACATTAAATAGTACTATTGTAATAAACATTATTTAATATATATTTACTATACTATTTATATTTTGATTTATTTCCAGATTTAGGGCAAATATATTTTTATATAGAATAAATACTATTTTTAGCTTAAAAAATTTAAATGCAGTTATGTTCTCATTTTTTGAAACCTAACAATAACTTATAGGGCAAAGAAGTTATTACTCTGTTACTATTTATAACATTACTATTATTTCAAGTTTATTTAGAATCTAATAGTAATTATAGTTAGCATTCATTATTTAGCTTAGCCTCTTTTACTATTAATGTTTCTTTTAAAAATTACACAATTATTATAAACTAAATTACTAGTTTAATACATTTCCTATAAATGCAGATAAAAAGTCCCTGATTTTTATATTGAATTAGCTTATCGAACCCAAAGATGTCTCACTTGCTTATTACAATGTCTAGTAAAAATCTATTAATATTCTTGCTCAAAATTCACATTAAGTTTATCAAAAATATTTTAAGTTATGAACTGTTCAGATTCAATCATCTTTTTCACAGTCACCTACAACTTTTACTAGCATTATTAATCTTACTAACAACCTCTATCAGCCACGATCAAACATTATTTGCCTTTCTGCCTATTTTCTACCTCACCACAAAACCCAACATTGAGCACAGGCCCAAAAATAATAAAGCATTATTATATGCCTTTACGCCTTTTAAACACAAAAACCAGTTCTACATTCTAGCCCTAAA
The DNA here is from genome assembly GCF_000497125.1 of Spironucleus salmonicida. Taxonomy (NCBI): domain Eukaryota; phylum Fornicata; order Diplomonadida; family Hexamitidae; genus Spironucleus; species Spironucleus salmonicida. Next base: position 993,246 of record NC_090600.1, read on the forward strand.
TTCTTCGACTAGCCTCATTTTGCTCTCTATTATGCAAAAATCAACTTGCAAATGGCAGTCTTATTTTACAATAAACGTGCCCCATAGATCATTATTACTCACATTTTACCTTCACCAAAAGCTGTCATTCTGCTTCATCTAAGCACTTAAATCTTAAAATTTAGCTAACAATTTTGCAAAAACCTTTCATTTTCCCAGCCCTATTTGGTTCCATTCAAACACATTTTTGCAGGCCAAATTGCTAATTTTGAGCCATTTTCGAATTTTTCCTTCAATTTAAGCACTGAAATTAAGACGATTTTCAGGCCAAAGTTCGCAGGCGAGCCGGTTCATTTGAGTGTGAAATTTGTGTTTTTAGCTATTAAAGGAGCCGTTATGCAGTTAAAATCGTTAGTTATAGATCGATTTTAACTAGTAGTTCCTTCATTTTTAGGTAGAAAAGCGATTGGAAAAATGCTAAATCAGTTCATTTCGACGCAAAATAATCGCTTTTTAACCTCCAAATGACCCCCAAATTTAAATATTCTTGGAAATAATAAACCAGTTCCTTCTGGACTAGGAATTTGCGAATTCGTCTCCGTTTGGGGCGCAGAACGGCTTCGTAATGCTGAGATTTTGGATAAAGATAATTTGGATCATTTTGAGGGATTTTGCGTGTTTTGATTGTTTCCATTTATGATATAATAATAGAGGTGGAAGGAAAATATTATATCAGTTTATCAGAAGATATTGACGATGATAGATTAAGTTAAATGGTATAAAAGGTAATGTTTCTGTAAATCTGAGCGGAATATTTTATGAAAGTTTTAAATTTTAGGAGCTGACGGAAGATATGTGTAGAAACTGAGTTGGGTTGTTTCTAGCTTATTTACTAAGGTTGTGGTGGAGTTAAAATGTATGATTTGCAATAATAGGATACGACTATTATTATGTTCGTCTAGAACATTTAGTTTAGATTTGGTGTGTCTATGTTTATAAATTAATTTTTATTCAGAAAAATTCAGTATATTCTAGCAAAACTAATATATACATCCAGAAAATCTCGGTGATCTTAGAATACTATGTATAATAATGAAATATATAGTAGTTTAAAGATTCAGAATATTAATTTTTAGTTTATTTGGTTGTAAGTCCTGTTTGTGTTACAAAAGTTAATGGAGTATTCGTTATAGCGACGGTACTAGATGAGATTTCAGATATAATTTGAATGACTAATCAAATTATATCCAATTAATGTTGGTGCTATATAGTTTATTCAAAGATAGATGAAATCGGATGGAGTACATATGAATTAAAGGCTGGGCAATAATTTTTATAAAAATCATGTATGGAGAACCTTTGTTCAGGTGGGAGTGGGTACAAGTATTTACGAATTATAGTGGAGTGTTCTAATATTAGAAGGCAATAAAAAGGCAATGATGTTCATGAGTAATATACACGTTTACTTGCTTCGTTGATAAGTTTTGTAAATATACTTTTATTGTGTACTAAAAACAATGAGTTAATGCTTTTAATATTATATCAGAACTATATAAAAATATTTTTTTTCATATTACACAACAATATCTTAAATTTTAAAATTAACAATAATACTTATAAAATATATTATTGACATATTTATATAAGTTATTATAAATAATATTAGATTAAATATATTACTAATATTATATAATAATTTATCGATTTGAATATTAAAATAGTATACGATTTCAGTATCTTAAATTATTAGATATGTGCTACTTAATCTAAGTATACGAATTGAACTAATACTATTTTCAGTAACTAATTAATACAACTGCAGAAATGTCAGAATAAGCTAAAACGTTTTCTTTATATTAAGATATAATACTGTATTACCTAAAATAATAATTATTATTTGTTTCTATATATCCTATTATTTGATTATATAAATAATGTATTTTATCATAAACTGTTTTTGTTTATCCAACAATAAATAGTGATTATTATCATAAATTTTTATGTAACCCTGAATTCCTGCAAACTGGACTTGTAATTAAAACAAAAATTAAGTAAAGATCTTAATATTTATTTTTAAAAGTATACATAATAGTTAAAAATAGCAAATTAATTTTTTACACGTTTTTTCGTTTTATAGTATATCAATTATTATATTAAATTAAACATTTTATTATTCGTCTTGTAGTTTCAATAATGCTGCCATTAGTGGACTATTTTCTACGCCAGGCAAAGCGTAACGTCGCCCTCATGATTCTAACAGTCACCCTACCTATATTAATGCCATACATCATGTTCTTTATTTTTACCGTTTTTGGCGCTTCAGCACCTCCGGCAAAAGCAGTGCCAGTGCAGGTCCAGAACCTTCCGTAGCAGACGGCTTTCCCTTCCAATTCAGCAAATTTTGTATATTTTTCGTACTCTCCGGCCTCCGAAAACGCGAAATTGGTGGTCGACAATTTGATTCAAATGAACGGCCTGGGTGCTGTCAAAACCAAGTCATTCGCCTCTTTAGACAACGCGAACAGTTACTTTGCAACAAAAAACATCAAAGACAACGAGGGAACTCTCGACAAGGTTCTGATGAAGAAAATTTTCTGTGCTGACTCCATGGAGCTGCTGCAGGTAAGCACGTGTGATGAAGCGTTTATAGATAAAATATCTGATACGCTAATGGCTAAATACACTTTTGGAGCCGGTGGTGATGATGAAATTTTTATGCATATTAACTTGGTCGAAGACGGAACCATTGGTGCCATGCCCAAGAATCTCTCAGTCAACCTTATTACGAACACAACCATGCTGAACGCCTTGATCAAGGCGAATCCGGACAAAATTTCTTCGAAATAGAACACCTTCGAGCCGTTCTGGACCAGCTACGGGACGACTCTACAGTCTCAAATAGACTCCATTTTGGTCAAAAAGTTCACCGGAAAAACTATAAACTATTCTTTCAGTCAGCTAGACCCGATCCCGTTTACGGGTCAGGTGATCCCCTCCCAGGTGTTCTTCATCATGTCCGTCCAGCTCGGCTACGCCGTTTCTCTTGTACTGGCGACTATCCTGGCGACAGTCAACAGGGAGCAGTCACACGTCGTTTTGCGGCGTTTGGGCGTCTCGGAAGGCATGTTTTGGGCGTACAATTTCGTCTTCACGGGCGCTCCGGTCTTTTTAGGCGGAATTTTGGGAGTGATAATTTGGAGGTACACGGGTGTCCCGCCATTTAGCGGTATCGACGTTGGGTTCGGGCTTATTTCTGCAATTTTGATGTCGGTTATCATTATATCATTTTCGTGTCTCATTTCGGTCGTTTTCGGGGCGCACAAATCGCCGCCGACAATCATTGCCTGCGTATTCGCATTCGGCGTCCTGCTTATACCGAACGTTTTTGGAATCCTCATTCCGTCACTTTTCGATCAAAGCTTGGTCAAGAATTACGCGATTTGGCTCAGCATGTTCTTCATTCCGCTGTTCTCGCTTGCTGTTATTATGGATGCGATAAAATCGGCAGGTCCGAGTGGCTTCGTCTCAATAGCCCAGTTCAAATGGTTCCAGTTCGATAATTCGACTCCGGCTAGCTATATTTTCACGGATTATAAAGGATATCATTCCTAGCTACGAATTTGCAGCACCAGCACGATTTCGGACATTTGCACTTATCAGATTCCAATGTTGTGGATAATCATGTTAGTGGCTTTAATCCAGAGCTTGATTTTAGTACCGCTGCTCATTTTGCTGATTGCACACTGGATGCCCGAAAAAGGGCACCGGGGGCTACCATTTTTATTCTTTGCGAAGAAAAATTTTTATTAGAAAATCGAGTAGGCCAGTGGCGGATTCAAAACAAGAGATTTGAAGGCGGGTTATAAGAAAAAAATGGTATTAAAGGGATTAAATATGGACTTAAACCAGAATTAAGTATGCGCTTTAGTTGCTGAGAGCGGAAGTGGGAAATCTACTATTTTGTCAATTATTGCTGGAGAAAAGCGGATTAAATCAGGGGAATTGATGGTGTTAGGATAGGACCTCACTGACGATATTAACGCTTACAAAATTAAGCCCTATATTGGTTTGTGCCCTTAAGATCTTAGTAATGTCTGGATGAATATTTCAGTTGTTGAAAATGTCACTCTAAGTCTTAAAATAAGGTCATAAATGACTCAAAAAGAGATAACAGACATTAGCGGCATAGTTCAGAACCTACTAGTAGCAACTGGTCTTGGGTCTGCTCCTGTATAAATTCGTAAGGCTAAATCACTGTCTGGAGGAATGCTAAGAAGGTTAGCCTTTTGTAATGCTCTTGTAGGCTCAAATTTCTTGCTATTAGATGAAATTTCCGCAGGTGTGGATCCCGTTTTAAAACGTTCGATTTGGAGAGTTTTAGAGCAGTTTGAAGGCACGATCATCTTGACCAGTCATGACATGTCAGAAGTGCAAGAGATGGCGCAAACAATTACTGTTTTAAGCGATGGAATTTCTGTTGCGAACAACATAAACCAATTTGACTTGCGTGGGGACGTCAAAAACTACGACATAAGCCTCTACAAGTCCAAGAATGTAACGAGCCAAGATTTCATAAATCTTTAAGAGACACTTGACGTGAAAATTAATTTGGTGAGGGCCCAATAGCACGTTATGCAAGTTACCATCACAGAAGGAGTAACTACCGATCAACTGCTCTCCGCCTACGACCAACTGTCGAATTTCATCCAAAACAACGATTTTGACGACTACCAAGTGAATAAATCGTCAATCCAGGAGATTTACGTGAAACTGATCAACTACCAGCCTGACAACACTGCCTCCGACGACTTTCAGCATCGAACTCCCAAAGGCTCAATTTTCAACGCGCTGATGAAGAAATCGGCCTACAACGACTACAAGAACCAGAAACTTCCAATCCTCGCCGTAATGCTCGCAATATGCGTCCTCATTTCTATCCTCGTGCGCGTCCTGCAGTCCGTGCTGGACAAGCAGCTCGCGGGTTTTGCGTAGAGCTCAGATGACCGAAAACGGTTCGTTCAGCTCGCGGCACCGTGCTTTGCAGGATGTATGCTAAATACCGGGGCGATGCCATACGATAAGCTCAACAATTGCTTCAAGAACAGGACGCCGGCTATTCTATTCGCCAAAACTTCAGCCTCGAGTAAGCCGTTTTGCGCGAATTATCTCGCCTTTCTGGGCCTTGATGGTGCGCAGAAAACGACGCTGGGCGACCGAAGCGGTAGCCTCGCAACCTTCGCATACCAGTTCGCGGTGCGATCGAATAGCGCATTTGCGGGCCTCCCATCCTTTGAGGTCCCCACTGCTGGCCCGGACTACGCCAAATTATATCAGAACAAATATGACCCGCTCACGTAAACCGCCGGCGACGGCGTGCTACCGTACATTTTGAGCCAGACGCTCAAAATGCCGAATTAGGCCTGCGCACAGATGCAGTTTTGCGCGAACCAGTGCCTCGAATTTGAGAAATAATTCACTGCGTGCAGCGAAGTATTCGATAAAGCTGCATGCCTCACCAGTTGCGGGACCAGCTGCGGTGCTGGCAGCTAAATAACAATCCAGGGGGCCGATTTCTTCGCCGTTGAGAGCCAGAATGAAGCTATTGCGTAGTACCGGCAGATCAGCGATTTAGCATTTGCCTCGTTCCCGGAGAATCGGACCGTTTTCAACGTCAACAAGGTCTTCCAGGAGAATAACAGGAAACTGATTTCGGGCATTTTCGACGTCAAAAAGGACACAGAAAGCGAAATGGACGTGCAGATTTCGACCATTTTCCCGTTCGTGGGCGCTGCTGGCGATTTTTACGATCAGAATGCCGCGCGAGTGTTCTTCAACGCGTCAGTGAAGTACACGTGCAACGGGACGTTCACACCAGACTTTTCTGGCTCGCTGGATAATTTTCAGCTACAGACAGTTTCTGGGACCAGAACAGCTAACTAACTCTACAAAAACACCACCTAGACTCTTCCGGATCGCTCAAACGTACAGTTGATGAACATGGGATCACAGCCGATAATCCAGTTCACGGGCGGCATTTTCCGTAAATTCCTATTCAAAACCGTTAGCGACTACAGCCCCTGGACATTCAGCTACTCGTACGTCCTAGAGGAGATGCCCGTGTTTGCGAATCCGAACATTCTAGTTGATCCCTCCATGAAAAAATCCAGATTAAGCTCATTTTCGTCTATCGAATTCGTGGTAACTGGAATGCTACCACTGGTGCTCACAGCGATTCAGGTCGGCAAAGAGTACGACATCGAGGCAAATCGCTTGTATCAGTTGCACGGCGTCTCCTAAACGAAGTGGGCGGGCGTCACCTTGCTCTATTATCTCACCCAGGGCCTCTGTATCGGCCTCGGCAACCTCCTAATCGTGCTGATAATCGCATCATTCATCATTTTGGGTGGAAGTCAGGGCCTCACGGTCATGTTCTACCTACTGCAGTGCGTTTTTGCGGTCCCCACAGGTCTGCTGCTCGCCGTTCTCTCCAAGCGCTCGAAACCGGCATCGATGACGTCGTTTTTCATCGTAATCTTCACGCTCGTTTTCCAGATTATGGGATTGACAGGAAAAACACTCGCAATCGTTATCGCCGTGTTCATTCCGGCCTACGGCTTTGTTTACTAGCAGGGGCTGGTGGTGGCACTCCTGGAGCCCGACTACGCCGTTTTGGGCATTTCAATCGCAGCGCTCGCACTGCAAATTGCGCTCATTTTCCTGCTCGTGAACTGGGACCTCTTGGCCGCGAAGCTCAAAAATTAGGCCCGAAAACCGCAGAATTGCGACGTCGAGGCCGCGCAAAACCGGCCCGAACTGGCGCTGCAGGTCCAGAACGTTTCCCACTCCTACGACAGAAAAAACTACGCTCTCAAAAACGTCTCCCTGGACGTCTAAAAGGGCGAGGTTTTCGGCCTTTTGGGCGCGAACGGCTCCGGGAAGTCGACGCTCGTGCACTGCCTGGCGGGGATCTACCGTCCGACTTCGGGCGCCGCAATCTGCGACGACCAGAACATTTTCAACTCCGCGACCGTTTCGAGTCTATTTTCGATCGTTCCGCAGCGCGATATCCTGTTTGAGAGCCTTACGGTGTTGGATCACTTGGTGATTTTCACGCAAATGAACACAGCGCACCAGGCGACGATAAACGACATAATCTCGCAGATGCAGCTTGGAAAAATCGCGAAAACAAAGATTTCGGACCTCTCAGAGGGCACAAAACGCAAGGTCTCGTTCAGCCTCGCCCTAGCCGCGAATCCGCAGATTATCGCGCTGGACGAACCATCGTGCGGCCTCGGCGCTACGACCAAATTGATCGTTTAGGACGCCGTTTTCAAGCTTATTCAGACTGGCAGAACGGTCGTTTTGACAAGTCACGATATGGAGGAGGTCGAAGCGCTCTGCGACAAATGCGTCATAATGAAAGATGGCATTATTATATAGTAAGGTGATATATATAAAATTAGGAAGGGAAATAAATTAGAATTCAATTTGTTATTAAAAATAGAACTAGAATAGATATAATAATTAGAAAGTAATTTTTAGTAGAATGGAATTGGGTACAATAGAATATATAATAATATATGTAAATTCTACGTTTTTGAAATGCCGAAAGGAACCGAAGCGAAGCAGATCATCAAGAGTCTATAAGAGTGCTCATTAGACAAAGAAAATTGGGTGATTGAAGGAATTCGTCTTGAGGACGTATTTTTGGACGTTGTTGGAGCTGGTAAGGACGAAAGTGCGGGCTGCGAAGATGTAATTAAGGTAGCAAAGGGAAGTGAGTGCATGAGCAGCCAACGTGTTGAGGAGAAATTGGAAAGTTTGGTGGGACAGGTTTTCTGAGGGAATTTAAAGAGGAAAGGTTGATATGATATAGCTATAATTATATAATAATTATTTACATGAAAATTTGTATACTCGAGCAAATGAAATTATATATTATTATATGGATTACATGTAGAATTAAGTTCAGTAATTTAATAATTATATTGAAAGTTGAAGCATTTTTATCAGGCTGCATTAGCAGCTTCGCATATAGAGATAGTCTAGGGTTAATAGCAATACTTTAATTAGTATAAATGAATATTTAGAGTGGTTATTGGTGATGTGACTTAAAATTAATTGGTATATAAAAATTAATCACTTATATGTTGCATGAAGAATATAATAATTTTAGATACAGTTCTTTTTGTGAATTTAAAATATTTATATCGGTAAATAAGCTTATTTATTAAAGTCTCTATTCGTAAATTTAAATTGATTCCAATCAGGAAGTATATTTACTTTAGAAGTAAATATCAAATTTTTAAATAGTCGTAATAAGTAGGTACATTATAACTTTCAATATACTTTTATTGCGTAAACAATGGTTTAGATGAGTTTTACTTAATATTGTGATCTGAAATTTGTCCATATTATTTTACTATCTAACATCTATAATTAAAAATAATAATTTTATAACTTACTTATTTCGAATTATTACTATTACAATGTGTTCAAATGCTAACTTTCAGCAGTTATTGTACTTGAATATTATTTATGGAGAGGCTGTAATTACCAATGATGGGTGATTATAACTAATCATTACATAAGGCTCTTTCGAAAATGTATTAACGAAGTGGAATATGTATTATTAACATTATAGAATATTATTAAAATTGGTTGAATCAGCTAGGAAATTTGTAAGTTAATTGAGAATATTATCTTATTAGTGCATATTTATCATCAGCAACATTAAATACTTGAAATATGATGTTATTCAAGACATAAATATACACCATATCAGGTAAAGTATTATCTGCAGCTATGAACTATTTTCTTAAAAAATCAATCTGTGAAAATCTTATTTTTAGTAAGTATTATTACATTAATACTATATATAAGTGATTTACTTAATAGTATTTGAAATTCGACATGTGCATCAAAATTATTAAAAAAAAATAAATCCATGCTGGATTCATATCATATTATTATTGATTTTAACTATAATTAGTATTATAGATTGCAATATATAGGTGAAGAAAATAATAAATTGTTGGCTTTAAAAATAATTGCTACACTGAATTAAAGTTTTTATTTTTAATCTATTTTTATATAATATTCGAGTTTTATCAGAATTAAGTTTTGGTGATGATCATAATAGATTATTTAACATACTGTACAAATTCTAGTGTTAATATTCGTGAAGAAATGAGTACGTAGCTTAATATATAACATAATTTATATAGATATTAATATCTATTGATCTGATACGATTTTGACAAAAAAAAATAAATGTAATTAAGTAATTATAGTAATATATTAGTAACAAAGTTGTACTCATCTATCCCAACAAATTTAAAAAAAATTACTTTACTAATTACTTTGTTATAACGTCCATCGTAAAAGATTCTCACATCGATAAGACCCCCTTAATAATATTGTAGGTAATTGCCACCACTTTGTCCGACACACCCCTATCAAACAGTGCATGATGCAAGTCTTCAATACAGGTAAGATTCATTAGATATAACTATGAGTGTTCACCCGGAATCACTGAACGATGTTCATTCTGATACTAGTGAAGTACCTAACTGAAATATAAACTCATTATTTTGAGACTATCTGTAGTTATCTGCCAAATAACCAGGCTATCTACATACCATCTACTATACGAATACAAACAATAAATGTAGAATCGAACTATTCAATTTAGATACTTCGCATCAGCTTAAATATTCAAAGTTTCTGAGGCTGATAATCGGCAAAAACATCATCATCTGTAAATGCAGTTACATCATCCAGCCAATTAGTATCTTCTGCGGATGAGCTAAGATTTAGTGAATAACTACAAATATCAGGTAACCGCTTTGATATCTTTATGGGCTAAATTTATAGCTTAATTTAAGGGCATCCATGCGGCGGTAGAATGTCATTAGTTGTCTAACTAGTTCTGATATTGCATAATTATGGTAAAATAGAGTATGATTTACGTTTTACAACTTTCTTCATTAATTTAATAACTGATTTTGAATTCATAATAGAATTATATATAATTTACATATAAATTATCTAAATTTATATTTTAGAAACTTTTAAATTAATGTTAGGTTTTTACGAGTTTCTTAGTTTTTATGATATATATTTTCAAAATATTTATAAATTTGAGTACATTTTAATCGTAAACTATACAAATAAAGCTTTTATAAAAGTTGGCCAGCTTAATGCTTAAATACTGCAATAATACCATATACCAATCATAAATATATAATTTCTATATATTATTAAATGGAATTATCTAAATATTTTAATAATTATCACCTGCTACTTATTCATAATGGAATTATATACAACAATTAAAGTTATTTAAATAATATATTTATATTTTCATATATTATTTTTAAATGTTATTTTCTTAGTTTACATAATTATCTATATTCATGTATTAATTCCAGTTTATTTTAATTTTACCAACCTATTTTCCAATTCAAGTAAACTTTTTTTTCCATGTTTTAACTATAAAATTGCAATTATCCTTCTTTTTCAGGTTATTTTCATCTTAAAGAATGAAGTATAAATAACTTCATTTAAAAGTCGCATTTTACGATAGAAATTTTGTATGTCAAGTTTCTAAAAAGTTATTATTATTATACATTTTCAATATACTTTTATTGCTCAGAAAACTTCATTTAATAAGATGAACTAACATACAGATTGATCATATTTGATCTTAAAAAAATCAAAATATGACTTGCTTATTGAGGTTGCCCTGTAATTTTCCCTAAAAGTCGCCTTGTTCAGGAACATCCTAAAATTTTATTGAGTGAGAACTCTGGAAACGCCGGATAATACTGTGGAGCTAGTAGTTTTTGATGCAAAGTTTTGTATCCTTTCATCAGTTAAATCGGGATTTATTGAAGAGAGTAATTTTTTGAGTAAAAAGCAGGCTGCGCTCCAGTCATTTGGCCAAGAACTGCTCAACAAGATACTACACAGCACCAGCCAGCTATTATACAGTTCGGCTAGATTTGTTGTAAAAAACAACAATTCAAAATAATAAAATTTAAGAATAGGAGTGAAAAATCAAAATCAAATTGAAATTTTTAGATTCTTAATACTTCACTGATACGTCAATTTTGCCGCTCTCTATCGCAAAGAATCGCGAACTTGAAAGTTGGTAAAATGCAATCGCGCGCAGTTTCCACAATTCCTCCGGAAAAATTCCGGATAATGCTTCGGAAACGCTGAATTTCGAGCCACAATTCGTGCAGTTGCAGCAGCTGTTCCTGGGAACAAGCGCTACAGATTTCATATTTGGAGGGAACCAGTTTTGGCGAAATTGGCAGTTTGATTGGGAGATTCCGCGCATGCGGGGCGCCAGGGTCGATTTGGAGCATTTTGGAGCATTTTGGGGCGGAATTTAAGCGAAATTGTGCCTAGTTGACGCTCTGGCGCACATACTTTTGGGGCTAGGCGAACTCCGGAATTCTGTTTTTTCGGTAGCCGTTTCTGAAGTGCAGGGAAAGCAACATGTTGTGCAAAGTAAAAATGAGACGCCTACGCCCAGAAAGCGTTTTCTCGCCAATGAGTTTTTGGTGGATGGAGTGCGCCTTGCAAAGAGGCAGATAGGGGAAATGGGGCGGAAGATTTCAGCCAAATCGGGTACTTCCAGTTGGCATAGTGGGAGAGACTCTGCGTCAGGGGCGGTTAGGGTGTAGTGTGGGTGCATACCTGTGCAGTATGGCGTACTGGGCATATGGGGTAGCGGCTGCTATGAATTTCCTGGATATCAAAATGACCAACAAATTACGTGATCGCAAGAAATTGATGCGAACAACCAGTTCGGACGAGATATCACTGGTGCATTCACGCTGATAATATTTGCGATAGCTTGTATGAACGTTCTTATGGCGGAAAATATCGCCGGACGGGAATGTGTATGTCATTACGGGCGTCGGACGTAGGATATTGTTGTGCTCCCCTGCTGGTGTACGGTACTCCAGCTCCTCGGGATCGCTGATAGGTCAACATGGAAATGTCTGCATCGACGGATTTATCTTCGCAGATGGTGCGTGGAAGGTGCAGGCACTGACGACGGGTGCTACTGCAACGGGTGGGAAGGGTGGTTTGCGCCTCCTGCCTCCCGGGGAAGGTCCTCGTGGGTCAGCAGTGCCTGGCGAAGTGCGTGCTTTCGGAATGCGCGGGAAATTGTTACGGCCAGGTGCCCTCGTACTTCTGTAACAACTGTTACCTCGGCTTCATCCTCCACGAGAACAAGTGCTACCCGCATATCCCGGACCCCAACGGTGACTGCTTCACCATACAAAGCCAAGTCCCGTGTAGTTACGTCAAGGGGTAGGCGTGCCCCTCCTGTTATTAATGCTAAGAGCTGGACCATGAGACAGCACAACCTGCTACTTAACTCTCCGGTCGATATTGTCAGTGGTTCAGTGTTACTTATAGCTGAAAAGCAGTTAGCCATAGCGTTATTCGGATCAATAGTGGTTACCATAGCAATTAGAGTGTACGCTGGTCCAACGTTGAGCTCTAAATAACAGGCTGTGTCTACCAGAGAGAAGACAATTGCAATAAATCTCGATGGGGCAGAGTATACCCTTTAGCGTAAAATGCGCGGTTAATAAATTTAAACAAAAACGCAAACGTGCGTGCGGAGCCCATAATAGGCCCAAAACCGTTAGGATCGAAATATATTGATAATTAATACACAAGCTCGAGCACCAATTAATCTCTGGCTTTCCACTACACGATTTAACATGTCAGCGTCCCTAACTATTTCCCTCTGCGCACTGACCTCCAAGTCTAGACTGCTGCAGAAAACTCTAAGTAAAATTCGCACCTAACACATGCCGCGAAAATCCACTCACTTCCGCTAAAAGCCCAGCGCCTTCACGCGTCGCTTTGCCTCGTTAATTTGCTTCGCGATTTTGGCAGCAGCTGTGTCTGGTCCCGGCATAGCTAGAACCTATGGGACCTGCATTTGTGAGTTGGCTCGTTTCGGGAAGGTCTGCAGCTTGGTAGCCGTCGTCCGGTCCTAAAATGAGGACTTCAGTGCAGTTGCTTTACCGGGTGTGCTGTTGTGAACGTGCCGTGGCGTAGCTTCAGGTTTTTGAGCCTTAGGGGCCTCTATCATTGGTGTTTGTATTTCAGATGAATCCTCCGAAAATCCCTCCGTCCAGTCGGCCTACGCTTGCACAAGCCTATTTTAACTACATACCAGGACTTCTGCATGCGTCTGGGTCTACTACTGGAATGTGATGCGTTTCCGAACCACCTGCTGGTATATACAAGGAGACCCAGCAGGAGCCGCGTACGATCCTTCGACAAACACTTCCAAAGTCTGGAAGCCCATACCGATCGAGGTCTTGCCGTCGTTTAGGCGGAGGAGATCTCGGAAGAGCTGGATGTCCACTGGTGCCTCATCTGAAAAGTCGATTGCATGCACAAAGAAATCGGTCTACGGGACCGTGGCGCCATAGGACGCGCCGAGCAGCGAGAAAGTCTGCGGGGATACTCGATAAGAGGATGCATTGACCTTTACCGGGCGAAGCTAGTCCACCGTTAACCGCTCCTCGGATAGCAGAAATAGGGAAGTTGATGGAGTCCGGAGCTCCCCAGGACTACCACAAAATACACGTAGTAAGACGGCTGAAAGGCTTAGAGGTGGTCCCTTCGAGATTTTGGCCAGCTTCTAAAACTGCTTATCCGTGCCTAGAGTATCCATCCGAAATAGCGGCAGGAGCGCCGCAGCAAGTTTTGTCTGTTTGGGGCTAAGTTTTTGTTGCAGTAGTATCAAAAATAGTTACTGACTGGCTGATAACTCTGGAACTCCGTGCTCAATCTGGAAATAGCTGAAAGGGCCTCCACCCACGTGCAGTCTGGCCGTCTCAATTTGTCCTACGGGCGTCTACATAATCCAAGTTACCGAAAAGTCACCTTGTGGGACAACCACATGCCTACCAGCATCTGCTGAGTACTACGAGAAGTGGACGACCGCGCGCTCAGGAAATACTCGCTGAAGGGTGGAAACCTCGAAAGCAGCGTAGCGAAGCTTCTACGTGGAGTCGACGGTGTAGCGCAGGGAGACCCCCTGAATCTAGATCTGCCCCGATCTGGAGTCTAAGACGTGCACCTGGATCGGGCGGCCCGGGGCCTGGCAGAGAAGCTGGAACGTGGGTGTGTGCGGAAGCAGCTCCGAAGATTATGATGACTCCCTGCGAAGTGGCGTCTTGTATAGTACGCCATCGACCGTGGTCTGCAGGAGGTACTGAAAGGCACCTCCGCCCTGGAACGAGAGTGAGATCTGCATTTTGGAGTGGAATGTTCATATATGGATAGACTAGGGTGGGCGAATTTTCATCACAGTCATACAGCTCGATGTGAAGCAAAATGCTCGCAAGGTGGTCTGCCCACAGCATGCAAATGAACACCCGCAGTGCGCTACAGTGTGCTAATGTGTATTTGGTACCAGGGCTGAGAAAGGTTGGGTTCTGATCTGCGTGCTGTGAATGAATTTCATACGCTCACCCCGACTTTCATGCTTTCACCTCGCGTAGAAGCACCCACAGCAGCCCACCCGTCATTGTCATGACTAGTAACACTGCGAAGACGCACCAGCCTAACCAGAGGCTCGAGCTCTCAATCAGTGCGAAAACATGTCCGAAAGGGTAGATCTAGGTTCCTATCTGAACCACACCAACACTATTGCCGCCCTGGATGCTAGAGCTGATGTGGGAGTCGCTCTCGAAGCAGTATGCCACATCGACGAAGTTTACGGCGAAACTGCCCTGGAAACTGAGACCGTCGAAATCGATTCGCACGATCTGGACCCCAAAATCAAACTCACAACCAGCATACAGCTCAATCACAGCACAGATCTGCGTCTTGTATAACTTGATGGCAGATGCAGATATGCACGTGAAGAGCGCGGTCGCAGGTATGAGGATCTTCTGTTATGTGCCAGTCTGCTGTGCTAGGGCGAAAGAAATACTGTCGGTAGCCATGGTAGCATGGATAGCGGCGAGGGTTTTATCGCAGGTACCAACGCAGTTAATGATGAATGCGGAGGTGGACTGGGGTGGTGAGGTCAGGGAGAAGAAGTCAGTGGAGTTGGTGATAATGAAGGTCAGGCCACTTATGTCCTAGGCCAGGTTCGGAAAATTTGTCACGACGAAATACTCCTTCTATACGTGGAAGATAGCGACTTGCGTGACGTCTGTGAACGACTTCATGTACTCGACCTGCGCCAAATTCCGCATATAGAATGTGAGCTCCAGCTCCACCTCCGCGTCAATACCGGAGTTATTGTATGCACGAACCTTCTTGGTCATCTTCTATTCCGTCTTGAAAAGGAAGTACCCAAACACTGCGTCGAGCTAACTGAGCTGGGACAAATTATCACGGCACCCCTGGTCGGCACAGGTCGCCTTAACGTCCATGACGGCTATCTGGTCGAAGTCAACAACGCCAGCACTCTAATTCATTACGGTTATTACATCTCCTTAGTTAAAAAATTGCACAATTACTTGCGTTAGACTAGCGTCGAATGCACAGGTCTCGTTCTTGAAAAGCAGCTGCATCTTGGTATCGTCGCAGATAAAAATTCCAGAATTGATGCACGAGGTCCTGCTGAACCTTCTGATCGCGAAAGAGTCAATCTATCCTGCCTAGTCCACGAGCTGCTTCGTGAGGACGAGAGTGAACTTTGCAACGGTATACAGGTCGATATCATCATGGTTTGCGTCTTCGGACGCTAAAATCACCCGAGATAGTGATGAGTACAAAATAGCATCGGCTTTGAAGGTATACGGTCCGATCAAAATGACTAAGTTGACGGTTTCGCCCATGAACTGGTCGCATAGAATTTTCTCCTTTGGGAGGAGGTACGGGTTGAGGCCAGACTGGAAGTGCATAGTATTGGTTTGCATTAAGTAGGTTGCCTTTGAATTCAAAAGGCATGATATTTATAGTGACAGCAACATTTTTATAGACAACATATTATAGTATATATTCTGACTAAACTAAGATAATTCCCAAAGAATGTATTGCGGAAACCACAGGTTGAGCTACCATTGGTAAATGGTGCTTTGATTTTATATAGAAATAACCATACTAATTTTGTGGTAGATTATACAACTATTTGCATTTTCATTATGCTATCGCGAGTATCAAACACTGAGTAAAAGAAATTATAACTTTTTCTAACCTTATACTAGTATTTGAGGTATATATATTCAAGTGTGTATTAGGTAAATGATAATTGAACTATGTTCGCGCTGGCCAATTAATCTCCAGTAGTATATTCAATTCAATTTATTTAATGTAATCGTTGGATATTACGGCATTTAATAAAACCACTCATCGACCTATTCTTAAGTTCTATGCTTTCTTAGGAGTGCTGCTTAGGGCTATTTAGTTTTAGTAATTCTTGTTCCGTCTATTGTTTATATTGTGTGAATATATTTACGCCATAATATAATAATTACAAATTTTACTAGTTACACTAATATTAGCAAAAGTAAGAAGTAAGCATATACTATCCCAAACCTTAAAACAGTACAGTTTCTATAATGTGTATTCGTTGGCTTGGCTGTTCATACCAGACTTGAAATAGGGTGAATATGTACAATTCCACCATGGTTACTTCATATTAGCGACCCAATTAGTATAATAGTGTCAAGTTAATGTAGCCTTATATGCGGTTAGTAGAAATTAGGAATATACATTTATGATAATTATGTAATGAGTAGTATTAATGACTATAAAAACTATTTGTAAAATACTACAATAGCTAACTCTAGTCAAGTTTGTATGCAAGGCTTTCTATAAAAATAAATTGGAAACTTAGTGATTATCATTCGGATAAGTTATTAATCCAAGAATACGAGTTCACAGTCATTATGGTGTTACCATTATAATACACGCGCTCTCAATCTCAAAAGTTATATTTAAAATAAATGAGTCTGATGTTAATTACTTGTATATAAAATATCACAATAGAGCATAATTTCCTCAATGTGTCATACCTGTAGTTGTGCAAATAATATTGAGTATGCCTCTTTCATGCTGTTTTGTTCAGAGTAGATATATACTATTTTGAAAATTGCGAATTTCAGATTTGGAAATATTTGGTAGAAGAGCTATAACACAAAAAGTGACTCAATGCCTAAGCCCGTATTAGAAAGTAAGTAATATAGAATCTATGCTATCTCTCACAAATATCCACAATGAATAAATTGTCATTCACATAGCTCATGCGATATTTTTTATAACGTTACCGCCATATTTGATGCACAAGATGGTAAATATGTATTAGCTACTGCGGCACAGGGGAAGTATGACAGACATCCCGTAAAATTGCCAGAGCATCTGCATCAGGTCATGCGATAAATCAGTATTGGTGAAGTGGGGGATCTTTAAATGCTCTAGAGGTAGACATCGCTAAAACTACCACACTGCACTGAACTTTGGGGATGTGCTTCCTGCGGGGCAGCATTGAGATCCACTATGCGAACACGGATGGAGAGTCTTTCTGCTACTCGTGCATGAGGGGCAGCAGCTGGTGCATGGCCGGTGGCGACCATAGTAGCTAGCGCGGCACCCTTTGCAGCCTAACCTGCCGGGAGCTCGATGCCTACTAGTTCTGTCTAGAATGCTTTCGTGCGGTGTAGTGGTGTGGTGTGAGCTGGACGACAAAGAGCGTGGAAGGATCAGCCTGGACCGGGACTGCGCGCTACTGGTCGCGGTGCCGGGCATCCTAATCTAACTGGACCTCCGGAACTGCAGGCGGGATAGTGCCATATTCCAGAGACGAGTTTAACATCAATGCGTGTATTTGCTGCGTGGTGAGGGAGAGTGAAGCAACACAAAGAAGCCGCCGAGATCGCCTGCGGGGTCACAGGCAGTCTGCGATTCCTTAGCCAGGGTGCCTTTCGCGTGCCTACCACTGCTTAGCACGCAGGCATACACCTATCGTGCTATCTTCGCTCCGCTTCAGAACTATATTACTGAATATACGCCAACGGCCTAAACCGTGTATCCTCAACTTCCGGGAGCAACCAAGGCCTAGTGCCACCGCCCCTGCTCGGAATATCTGGCATCCACGTGGAGCGGTTCCCCAACATGGTAGGCTCGTGTCCAGCGGTACCAGCGCAGCAATCATCACGCAAGACGACTTCCTCTGGACCGCCTGGAACTATCTCGTGCTCGCTGTGAGCTGGGTTGGCGTCGGGTCCGAACCACTGAATGTGCCGTGCCCTGCCCTGAGGGCGTGCCGGTATTGCTAGCTGGTGGCCCACGTCCGACCCAGGGCCGCTTCTCGACGTTCGCTATGGCATAGCACATTACGTGGCCAGAGTGGTCGCCCGGCTGTCCTGCCCGGGGACGAACGGGGCTGCGAAGTTAGTAATGGACGAGTCGCTAGCAAAGTACCGACCCCGCCGCAACGACTCTACCGAGGCAGCGCTAGGAGTAATTTGCATCCACCGTTTTAAAGTGTGCATGCTGCCTACACTAAGCTGTGCAGATACATGTATATCCCCGTTGTGGTATTGAGGTGAGGAACGACCCGGCGCAAATACTTTTCCACGCCGATATTGCCATCGCGGTTGGCATTCACTCCCAGGGCCCCTTTTGAGAGCTGCCGGGGTACCCTTCTCCCGACCAGCATGGATGGGGTAGCATATTGTTGGGATTCTCTATCGCAACCCCTCCAAAGTCTGCAGATAAACCCGCTCTTCCATATCGATATAGCATTGCGTACCTGCCCAGACCTGTCTCTGCGCCCGTGCCCGAACGTCGCTCAGACCGTGGCATCGGTCGCAGCGCCTTCAAGAACCCGCCCAGCGGCGTCTGGGAGCCGGGGTAGACTGCGGGCTCCTATTCGCATGGTGGCATACTAGATGGGCGGGAGGTAATCAGCAGGACGAGCGCTGGCCAGGGCCGCAAAGAACATCACGGAGGCAAGCTGGCACCTCGTGGAGGGTGCGGCTGGCTTCTGCTGCCCAGGGACGCGCACCGCAAGACACCGGAATTTTGGTACTCGCCACTCTGCTACTCCCTATCAAAATGACATAAAGTGCGTGCTCGGCAGACCGCGGCGGGGATGGTCCCCAGAGTACCCAGGGGGGCTCAGGCACCTCCACCTCCCCAGATACACACCTCTCGCTCGACGGCGGGTGGGACTCCGCGCTGAGCCTGGCCGGGGTGGCCCGACTGGATCTTGCGAACATGGATGGCACGGAGCCACTGAAGCATGCGTAGAACGTGAGAGAGCTGCGCCTGGAGCGGGTGAGCGGCAGTATGGAGGTCAGCCGCGCCCTCGCCAGGCTCACCATCGTCGACTCTCCCATTGCGTGCACCAACCCCCAGGGGCGAGACCTCCCGAACCTCGCAGAGGTGGCAGTGTCCTCCACATTTTAAGGGGGTTATTACTCATGCTTAGGGAGTCACGGCTGGTTGCATCTGGTCCATGTATTATAAAGGGCGAACCAGCTGCGATGCCTGACGCTAGATTGTGATGGTAGTGACTACGAGTATCCGCCATATATGACCTAACTGAAGTAACTGGAGATGTTAGTGCTCACTAGAATAAGGGGAAGCGTTTACTTATCCCATAGCATACGGAGTATCACTCTCACTAACTGTAAGATTACTAACTTCTAGTGTGATGTTGATTCGCTACCGGACCTGCGAGAGCTTACCATAGTAGATATTAATAAAGAGCAAACTTTCCTGAGTAAGATACTGGAGAGGGCCCACGGGCTGCGTAATCTGACGCTGTAATATGTTGGTATATATTATAGCAAATATTAAGTTTAGATACTAGATATCTCAATGTTGAAGTTTCTGGAAACATTAGTTGTTACTGAAATAAATGTTGATCTATATCTACCATAAACTATACGAAGTATCACACTCAAAGATTGTAATATTACGAACTTCCAGTGTGATGCTAAATTGCTTCCCGACCTGCAGGAATTTATCTGGGATGAGGTCAGTAATGGATATAATTATGTGAGCAGTATACTGCAGAAGACGAAATAGTTGCGGAAGCTGACACTAAAATCTAACGGTGGGTATTCAAAATATTTACCAGACATCTCAGAGATTAAGCAACTAGAGATATTAGTGCTCACTCATATCAGTGGTAATATATATTTATCTCCCTGCATACGGATCGTTATACTCAAGAATTGTAGGATTGACAAATTATATTACAGTTCTAACTACCTTCCGGACCTACTAGAACTTACCATAATAAATATAGCTCATGATTAGACTTTCCTTGGTAATTTACTAGAGAAAGCAAAATAACTGCGAAACCTAACACTAATGGGTAACTCTATATACTACTCACATACACCATGTATGTCATACTTGAAATAGCTGGAGGTATTAGTGCTTGATAGAATGAGTGGTGATATCTACTTGTCTCCTAACATACGCAGCATTACCATCACGGATTGCGCGATTCACAGTATTTAATTTAGTGCTGAATCTTTGTCGTAACTGTAGGAGCTTACCTTGTGTAGTGTTAAATATGATAAAACTATCCTAAGTTAGATACTTTAAAATGCGCATAGGTTGCAGAAGTTTAAACTTAAAGATAATGGTATCTTATAGTACGGTCCGCCAGACATCTCCTCGCTAACGTAGTTAAAGATGGTAAAGTTTTCCAACATTTATGGTGATATATACTTGCCCTCCTGCATAGAAAGCTTTACTCTTAACAATTGTAAGATTAAAAAAGTCCAGATCGATGCTGAATCGTTGCCTCATCTGCAGGAATTTACCATAATTGAAGTATCCTATTATTAGAATTTCGTTAATAAAATACTGTAGAAGTCACATGGGTTGCGTAATCTAACAATGAAAAGTAAAGATAATAATTAAAAATATCCACTAGATATGTCAATGTTGCAGCAGCTGGAGATAATCATGCTAGATAGAATACGTGACAATATCAACTTTCCTCCAAGTATACGAACAGTTACTCTCAAGGATTGCACGATTACTGACTTTCAGTGCAATGCTGAGTCACTATCAGCTCTGTGGGAATTCACCTTGCTGGATGTAAGCTGTGATTAAAGTTAACTGAATAATTTATTGCAAAAGATGCATAGCTTACGACACCTTACACTGGAACGCGGTGGCCGATCAAGCTCTAATTATAAATTTTATCTATTAAAAATATTCTCAGGGAAGTATCTGGAAACATTATGTCTTGAATAAATGATATGCACTATTTACATCTCTTCTACCATACGGAGCATCTTCCTCACATAGTGCACGATTCACGGAGTGTAGTGTAGTAGTGACTAAATCTTAAACCTACGAAAACTTTCAATGATTAATGTGAATGCTCCAAAAACTGCATTGCGTAATGTTCTACAGAAGGCAAACAGGCTTCAGAGCCTAGTAGTGCACGGATACTACAGAAAATCTTATACTATCGCGTAGCTATACCTGCAGCCATCAGTGTTGGTGTTGGATCTAGAAAATGTGAATGTCAATCAGCTAGTCTTGACCGCTGCTCCTCGCATAGAAAAACTACGGCTCCATCATATTATCGTTAAGAAAAATTATATGCCTGAAATATCCAGGCTGATTAAGGCTAAGACAGCCACCCTTCTTGACGTTAGTGACATTAATGTGGATGTTGGGACGCTGGCTGATCCCAATCTCGCATAATTTGCTCTTTCTACATTTATCCAGAGAGCTGGGATGGATGTTAAGCTGAATCTTACTGTGGGGTGTCACTACTACCAGCGTGGTAATATGATGTACCAGAATGATGATAACACACCGGCGGCGCTGCCCACGAGTCTTACTATCTTCCTGTTACAACTAAAGATCAGATAATTGTCCAGTGAACTGGTCGTACTGGGTATGGCGCTGGCGGAGTGAATCCCTTTCATATATCTCTATTCTAATATTATCCTTCTAATGACCACTTGCAACATATGTTTATTGGCTGCGCTTACGCTAACCCATCCAATCACTCTTCAGCCACCTGCTGTGAAAGTACTTTACACACATTCATCAGAAGGAATTTATATAACTCTATCTGTAGCTTCAATATATGATACGTCTGCCGATTTCCACATTGCTCATAAGCTGGATGTGAGTCATTCTCATATTTCAGAGAGTTTATTATATATCGTATTATTTACATTCCAATAAGCTTATGCTTGCAATATAAAATCATTTAACAACGAAACTTGTTGTATTAATACAAAATTTGATACTAGATGAATATAACCAACTGAGCTCCATGTGAATGTGGCTGCGCATGATTGATAAAATATACTGAATATAACGTCTACATTGTGCAGGTTCACGTGGCATGTCTTATTTCTGCCATACTTTCATACTCCAAATTTGTATCATTTCTAAAATTCTGACACCAGTTAATCTGACACTTACAACACGAGTAGTATACATTTTATCAGTTGATGCTGACTGTAGAAGGCTATTTCCTGATAGTATAGCGGCTACAGGCTCTATACCTTACAATTATACGTCAAAAAATATTCTAAGTACGATTTGTGATAGTTAAATTTGTTTCCAAACAAGAGTAACCATTTTAGAAGATATATTAGATCAATTTAAGCCCCTGCTGTCCTTTTGCCATTTCTTTTTCTCAATGTCAGGCGCTACTGCTTAATAGTTGCTATTTGACATATATATTCTAGCATATTTGTAGCCAGCCTACTATCTTGCACCCCATACACCTCTCCTGACAACATTTTCATCCCACACAAGATGCCAGATAGGGGATCCGACTAGATATCCTAATACCTATACCTAAGACATTCAGGTGAATTTCTCCCACTTTTATTAGTGTATATAACCAGAATTCGATCGCTTCTGACCAATAAACCAAATATGTTGGCTTCAGCTACAGCAGCAATCCCAGGTGAACAGTGAAGCCAGTGCTGGCACTATTCATACAAATATTCTTCGATTTCAGCTAACTGCGCAAAAGCATCTTATCAGCGTCGTGATCTCCGCTGCGAATGTAATTCCAAAATTTTATATTCTTATATATCAAAATTATGCCTTTTTGAAACATCGGCTGTTCCCTAGAATTTTTCAAACCAAGTCTTAAAAGCCAGATAGACTTAATGCTGTATGTTCAAATTTCTTTTAAACAATTTTTCAATTCTATAACAACCGACAAATGCGTTATTTCCTCAATAATCTGCCCTTTTCCTTAATATTTTTAATCTAATTCATCTGTTATATCACCTCTAAAATAAATTATTCTTATCCTAAATATCGCTCCATTCCGAACTTGCCCAAACTGTTCTCACCAGCAAGAGCCACTCGCTAAAATACAAGTAGTGGAATTCCACGTAACATCACCATAATTAATTTTTAGTCTCAAACTTGAAAACGCCAATTCCACATATTTATTAATTTTAGAGGACAAATTTACTTATTTCATGAGGTTTACTCTCGAGGGCAAATTATTCGGAATACGCGAATTCAGCTACAAAATTAAAATTTTTTGCACCTAAAGCAGTCGGATTCGCGCGCAAAAATGGCTTTTTGTTATATTAAATGCGAAATGCACGGTTTCAGGAAGTCGAAATAGGTGCTCCTGACGTCAGCAGGCGCCAGATTTCGAGGGTCAATTGGAATACGCTGACGACAATCTGGATTAAATCGTCTGAAAAGTTGTATAAACACGAAAATGAGCTATGTGAGAAAACGATCTGCCACCGCATTTTCGACTTCAAAAGTTCCAAAAAATGCAGGTAAAGCGAATACAGCGCTACCCCTGCGCAATCATCAAACTGCAGTTTATGGAGAATAAGGCTAGGAGCTCTGCGGGGTCCATCTGGTGCCGTTCGTTGAAGTTGCGCGGATGCAAAGGAAAATACACGATTCTCATTTCCGTTAGATTCCGCGGTTAGGGGCTGAATTTCAGAGACACGATAAAGGGCTTTCCGGAAGTAATACTGGGGGAAAATTAATTACTCAAAGGGAATGGGAGCTGCTGGCTGACGATGACGAAACCTGTGATGCATCCAGTTATAGTCCACCGGTGGCTCTACCAGCAGCTAATCGGCAGTTACTTCGCTATGTACATTTTTTGTTCGGTACTATCTGGCGGTAATCCTCAGAAAGTCGCCCAAGAGCCGTACTGACAAAGTTAACCACACAGTCAATTATGGTCCCAAATAACGCGCTCAAGGCAGCGAACGTCCAAGTTTAAGCGAATGCTGGAACCAAAAAGTTTCATTTTAACCTCGTAGAGTTGCTGTAGTACCGTAAAAGAAAACTTAGACCGTTGATTCAGTCCCAATAGAGATTTACTCCCGAGGGTCTAGTCGTACATCAAACTGGTGCGGTTCTGCCAGGTGAGTTTCGACGATGAGTCCATGAGTGGTGTAGAGAACAGGAGCAGGGACGCTTAAAGTTGACCTAGATCATGCATTTCTGCATCCAGAAAATGCAGGAACATGAGTACGGATCCGTGAACTAGAAGGACCCCACGTTAGAAAGTCCGCCAGAAGCCGCCATGGCTCTGTCTGACACTAGGGACGTGGGATCTGGTAGTTCATCACTCACGCGAGTTTACAGGTCTGGTAGCAC
Organism: Spironucleus salmonicida; assembly: GCF_000497125.1. NCBI lineage: Eukaryota > Fornicata > Diplomonadida > Hexamitidae > Spironucleus > Spironucleus salmonicida. The sequence goes on from NC_090600.1 coordinate 1,017,825, forward strand.
CTTGGCTTGTACATGCAGTGGCTTTTACTGTGCTGTTGGGGCGCTGCGGACTCCCGGCATATATTCCTAAGAGCTAAACGGTGATTGGAAAATGGTATTCTGGAGAGACAAGGGTGCGTGGTTCACGGTCGTAGGGGACAGTTTTGGTTGCTTCTGGCGGGTTCTCCTTTCGTGAATCTGCACTTTCTCAACGGCTGATCCTGGAGGCGAAGCTGAGAGGTCCACTGGCCTCGATGGGTGCGGGGAGTAGCGCTGCGAGGTCATGACTGCAATGGTAGATATGTGGTTCCGAGCACTGCCGATGTTTAATGCTATCTGACTCTAGATGAGAAAGGTCGGGTAGGTTAGCAGAAGTTTGTAATTAGACCTATAATATAATACTCATGATATTCTCACTTAAATGCACGGCGAAGTCCGAATCCAGCTCAAGCTGAGGGGAGGCAGGCGTACCGCGCACTGAAACTACCCCAACAGTTTATTACTACCAGCGGACTCACAATACAGTCCTAATACAGGCTAGTAGCCATTGTGTGGGATACCCTGTACCCCAAGCACGGAGGATCTCGGGCATCCTGCGGGTGCGCGGCGTCCCGACCACATTCTCACGGATATCAAACGCAGCCGGGAGATAAAGCATTGCAGTACGGGAACCACTAGCGGGCGCGACCACGGCGTAGTAAACACCCAAGCTGTTCGCATTAGGAGCGGGATATTTCGAGATGGCTCACTCCAGTAGCGTCTGGGCGAGCATTGTAAGCTCGCTGGCTAGGGGTATTATCTTCTGTCGGTACACGAATGCCACCAGATTCGCAGGCAACACCACAATCTTATCTACACTATGGGTTTTCTGATACATCGTTTTGTCTCTCTGGATGTAGTGTCGCCCCACCGGTATATGCATCCTAGCATATACACCTTCCCGCTGTATGAAGACCCGGAGATTAAATGTATTAATACGGTTATAACGACGCTAAAAATACCCATATTCCTTTCCAATTGCTTATATATCAATTTTTATTATCGTTCTGGATTTGATTATCCTGACTAGGACTTAAAATTCGTAATAATCGGTCAAAACTTAATAGATCGACAAAATTTTAACTTTAGGGGTACCAAGTTGGATTAGATGTGATAACCGCATCATTTTGAGTTCCAGCTCAGTAACTGACGGTTACAAGTAGATCTTCCATATTCTAACAGTATCTTTGAATGTACCACCGAGAATTAGCTTCTGAAGTTTATCTGCCTTCTGCAACACCATGGTAAGAGAAGGGTCCACAGATTTCATATAGTGCACAGTTAGCTCCAGCAGGTTCGGTAGCGTCTCAGTATCGCACGAGAACTTCGTAATCTTGCATTTATAGATGGACACGCTCCGGATGCTGTGAGGTAGGTAGATTTAGCCCTGCATTCCGGTAATTGACAAATATTCCAGTGCTATCAGCTTTGAAATATCTGGTAATATCATATGATTCCTATAGTTATTCGTCAGTTATAACTAGCGTATCTTAGGCGATATCTACACTATCATCTACAGTTTCTCGCCCAAGAACGTAACAGAACTAAATGCATTGTCCACGGTCAGCTCGAGTAGGTTTGGTAGTAATTCAGCATCGCATTAGAATTTTGTAATCTTGCAGTTAGTGAGAGTGACACTCCGAATACCTTATGGTATATAAATCTCTCCCTTCCTGTAAGCTAAATTTAGAGTTTCGAGTAACTTTAGTTTGGAAATATCTGGTAATGTAGACACAATACCAAATTTACTCACCAACACCAGTTTCTGCAGTCCAGTCGCCTTCTGTAGTATCTAACTCAAAGATATATCTACATATGATACACTGTACATGGTGAACTCTTTTAGGTAAGGTAGTAACTCAACGTCGCAATATAACTTTGTTATACTGGATTTATCGATTTCTATGGTCCTAATGCTGGGAGGTAGGTAGACGCTACCTTTTGTACGAAATAATTCCAGTGTCTCCAACTTCTTCAGGCTGGGCATCTCTGGTAGGATCAGACGATAGTATGTATAGTTATCCAAAGTCAGCTTCCGCAACTCTTGTGCGCCCTTCAGCACGTCAACAAGCGGTCCCCAGTCGCGTATCCATTTGAATCCATCTTTATTCAACGCTTAACCGCACGATACTGCCACCTCTGCGAGGTTCGGGAGGTCTCGCCCCTGGGGGTTGGTGCACGCAATGGGCGAGTCGACGATGGTGAGCCTGGCGAGGGCGTGGCTGACCTCCATACTGCCGCTCACCCGCGCCAGGCGCAGCTCTCGCACGTTCTACGCATGCTTCAGTGGCTCCGTGCCATCCATGTTCGCAAGATCCAGTCGGACCACCCCGGCCAGGCTCACCACGGAGTCCCACCCGCCGTCGAGCGAGAGGTGTGTGTCTGGGGAGGCGGAGGCGCCTGTCTATGGGACTGATATCGCGTCTTCACAGTCGTGGGTACTCTGGGGCGCATCCCCGCCGCGGTCTGCCGAGCACGCACTTTATGTCATTTTGATAGGGAGTAGCAGAGTGGCGAGTACCCAAATTCCGGTGTCTTGATACGCGCGCCTCTGGGCAGCAGAAGCCAGCCGCACCCTCCACGAGGCGCCAGCTTGCCTCCGTGATGTTCTTTGCGGCCCTGGCCAGCGCTCGTCCTGCTGATTACCTCACGCCCATCTAGTATGCCACCATGCGAATAGGAGCCCGCAGTCTACCCCGGCTCCCAGACGCCGCTGGGCTGGTTCTTGAAGGCGCTGCGACCGATGCCACGAGTCTGAGCGACGTTCGGGCACGGGCGCAGAGACAGGTATGGGCAGCTAGGCAATGCTATATCAATATGGAAGAGCGGGTTTATCTGCAGACTTTGGAGGGGTTGCGATAGAGAATCCCAACAATATGCTACCCCATCCATGCTGGTCGGGAGAAGGGTACCCCGGCAGCTCTCAAAAGGGGCCCTGGGAGTGAATGCCAACCGCGATGGCAATATCGGCGTGGAAAAGTATTTGCGCCGGGTCGTTCCTCACCTCAATACCACAACGGGGATATACATGTATCTGCACAGCTTAGTGTAGGCAGCATGCACACTTTAAAACGGTGGATGCAAATTACTCCTAGCGCTGCCTCGGTAGAGTCGTTGCGGCGGGGTCGGTACTTTGCTAGCGACTCGTCCATTACTAACTTCGCAGCCCCGTTCGTCCCCGGGCAGGACAGCCGGGCGACCACTCTGGCCACGTAATGTGCTATGCCATAGCGAACGTCGAGAAGCGGCCCTGGGTCGGACGTGGGCCACCAGCTAGCAATACCGGCACGCCCTCAGGGCAGGGCACGGCACATTCAGTGGTTCGGACCCGACGCCAACCCAGCTCACAGCGAGCACGAGATAGTTCCAGGCGGTCCAGAGGAAGTCGTCTTGCGTGATGATTGCTGCGCTGGTACCGCTGGACACGAGCCTACCATGTTGGGGAACCGCTCCACGTGGATGCCAGATATTCCGAGCAGGGGCGGTGGCACTAGGCCTTGGTTGCTCCCGGAAGTTGAGGATACACGGTTTAGGCCGTTGGCGTATATTCAGTAATATAGTTCTGAAGCGGAGCGAAGATAGCACGATAGGTGTATGCCTGCGTGCTAAGCAGTGGTAGGCACGCGAAAGGCACCCTGGCTAAGGAATCGCAGACTGCCTGTGACCCCGCAGGCGATCTCGGCGGCTTCTTTGTGTTGCTTCACTCTCCCTCACCACGCAGCAAATACACGCATTGATGTTAAACTCGTCTCTGGAATATGGCACTATCCCGCCTGCAGTTCCGGAGGTCCAGTTAGATTAGGATGCCCGGCACCGCGACCAGTAGCGCGCAGTCCCGGTCCAGGCTGATCCTTCCACGCTCTTTGTCGTCCAGCTCACACCACACCACTACACCGCACGAAAGCATTCTAGACAGAACTAGTAGGCATCGAGCTCCCGGCAGGTTAGGCTGCAAAGGGTGCCGCGCTAGCTACTATGGTCGCCACCGGCCATGCACCAGCTGCTGCCCCTCATGCACGAGTAGCAGAAAGACTCTCCATCCGTGTTCGCATAGTGGATCTCAATGCTGCCCCGCAGGAAGCACATCCCCAAAGTTCAGTGCAGTGTGGTAGTTTTAGCGATGTCTACCTCTAGAGCATTTAAAGATCCCCCACTTCACCAATACTAGATTTATCGCATGACCTGATGCAGATGCTCTGGCAATTTTACGGGATGTCTGTCATACTTCCCCTGTGCCGCAGTAGCTAATACATATTTACCATCTTGTGCATCAAATATGGCGGTAACGTTATAAAAAATATCGCATGAGCTATGTGAATGACAATTTATTCATTGTGGTATATTTGTGAGAGATAGCATAGATTCTATATTACTTACTTTCTAATACGGGCTTAGGCATTGAGTCACTTTTTGTGTTATAGCTCTTCTACCAAATATTTCCAAATCTGAAATTCGCAATTTTCAAAATAGTATATATCTACTCTGAACAAAACAGCATGAAAGAGGCATACTCAATATTATTTGCACAACTACAGGTATGACACATTGAGGAAATTATGCTCTATTGTGATATTTTATATACAAGTAATTAACATCAGACTCATTTATTTTAAATATAACTTTTGAGATTGAGAGCGCGTGTATTATAATGGTAACACCATAATGACTGTGAACTCGTATTCTTGGATTAATAACTTATCCGAATGATAATCACTAAGTTTCCAATTTATTTTTATAGAAAGCCTTGCATACAAACTTGACTAGAGTTAGCTATTGTAGTATTTTACAAATAGTTTTTATAGTCATTAATACTACTCATTACATAATTATCATAAATGTATATTCCTAATTTCTACTAACCGCATATAAGGCTACATTAACTTGACACTATTATACTAATTGGGTCGCTAATATGAAGTAACCATGGTGGAATTGTACATATTCACCCTATTTCAAGTCTGGTATGAACAGCCAAGCCAACGAATACAAATTATAGAAACTGTACTGTTTTAAGGTTTGGGATAGTATATGCTTACTTCTTACTTTTGCTAATATTAGTGTAACTAGTAAAATTTGTAATTATTATATTATGGCGTAAATATATTCACACAATATAAACAATAGACGGAACAAGAATTACTAAAACTAAATAGCCCTAAGCAGCACTCCTAAGAAAGCATAGAACTTAAGAATAGGTCGATGAGTGGTTTTATTAAATGCCGTAATATCCAACGATTACATTAAATAAATTGAATTGAATATACTACTGGAGATTAATTGGCCAGCGCGAACATAGTTCAATTATCATTTACCTAATACACACTTGAATATATATACCTCAAATACTAGTATAAGGTTAGAAAAAGTTATAATTTCTTTTACTCAGTGTTTGATACTCGCGATAGCATAATGAAAATGCAAATAGTTGTATAATCTACCACAAAATTAGTATGGTTATTTCTATATAAAATCAAAGCACCATTTACCAATGGTAGCTCAACCTGTGGTTTCCGCAATACATTCTTTGGGAATTATCTTAGTTTAGTCAGAATATATACTATAATATGTTGTCTATAAAAATGTTGCTGTCACTATAAATATCATGCCTTTTGAATTCAAAGGCAACCTACTTAATGCAAACCAATACTATGCACTTCCAGTCTGGCCTCAACCCGTACCTCCTCCCAAAGGAGAAAATTCTATGCGACCAGTTCATGGGCGAAACCGTCAACTTAGTCATTTTGATCGGACCGTATACCTTCAAAGCCGATGCTATTTTGTACTCATCACTATCTCGGGTGATTTTAGCGTCCGAAGACGCAAACCATGATGATATCGACCTGTATACCGTTGCAAAGTTCACTCTCGTCCTCACGAAGCAGCTCGTGGACTAGGCAGGATAGATTGACTCTTTCGCGATCAGAAGGTTCAGCAGGACCTCGTGCATCAATTCTGGAATTTTTATCTGCGACGATACCAAGATGCAGCTGCTTTTCAAGAACGAGACCTGTGCATTCGACGCTAGTCTAACGCAAGTAATTGTGCAATTTTTTAACTAAGGAGATGTAATAACCGTAATGAATTAGAGTGCTGGCGTTGTTGACTTCGACCAGATAGCCGTCATGGACGTTAAGGCGACCTGTGCCGACCAGGGGTGCCGTGATAATTTGTCCCAGCTCAGTTAGCTCGACGCAGTGTTTGGGTACTTCCTTTTCAAGACGGAATAGAAGATGACCAAGAAGGTTCGTGCATACAATAACTCCGGTATTGACGCGGAGGTGGAGCTGGAGCTCACATTCTATATGCGGAATTTGGCGCAGGTCGAGTACATGAAGTCGTTCACAGACGTCACGCAAGTCGCTATCTTCCACGTATAGAAGGAGTATTTCGTCGTGACAAATTTTCCGAACCTGGCCTAGGACATAAGTGGCCTGACCTTCATTATCACCAACTCCACTGACTTCTTCTCCCTGACCTCACCACCCCAGTCCACCTCCGCATTCATCATTAACTGCGTTGGTACCTGCGATAAAACCCTCGCCGCTATCCATGCTACCATGGCTACCGACAGTATTTCTTTCGCCCTAGCACAGCAGACTGGCACATAACAGAAGATCCTCATACCTGCGACCGCGCTCTTCACGTGCATATCTGCATCTGCCATCAAGTTATACAAGACGCAGATCTGTGCTGTGATTGAGCTGTATGCTGGTTGTGAGTTTGATTTTGGGGTCCAGATCGTGCGAATCGATTTCGACGGTCTCAGTTTCCAGGGCAGTTTCGCCGTAAACTTCGTCGATGTGGCATACTGCTTCGAGAGCGACTCCCACATCAGCTCTAGCATCCAGGGCGGCAATAGTGTTGGTGTGGTTCAGATAGGAACCTAGATCTACCCTTTCGGACATGTTTTCGCACTGATTGAGAGCTCGAGCCTCTGGTTAGGCTGGTGCGTCTTCGCAGTGTTACTAGTCATGACAATGACGGGTGGGCTGCTGTGGGTGCTTCTACGCGAGGTGAAAGCATGAAAGTCGGGGTGAGCGTATGAAATTCATTCACAGCACGCAGATCAGAACCCAACATTTCTCAGCCCTGGTACCAAATACACATTAGCACACTGTAGCGCACTGCGGGTGTTCATTTGCATGCTGTGGGCAGACCACCTTGCGAGCATTTTGCTTCACATCGAGCTGTATGACTGTGATGAAAATTCGCCCACCCTAGTCTATCCATATATGAACATTCCACTCCAAAATGCAGATCTCACTCTCGTTCCAGGGCGGAGGTGCCTTTCAGTACCTCCTGCAGACCACGGTCGATGGCGTACTATACAAGACGCCACTTCGCAGGGAGTCATCATAATCTTCGGAGCTGCTTCCGCACACACCCACGTTCCAGCTTCTCTGCCAGGCCCCGGGCCGCCCGATCCAGGTGCACGTCTTAGACTCCAGATCGGGGCAGATCTAGATTCAGGGGGTCTCCCTGCGCTACACCGTCGACTCCACGTAGAAGCTTCGCTACGCTGCTTTCGAGGTTTCCACCCTTCAGCGAGTATTTCCTGAGCGCGCGGTCGTCCACTTCTCGTAGTACTCAGCGGATGCTGGTAGGCATGTGGTTGTCCCACAAGGTGACTTTTCGGTAACTTGGATTATGTAGACGCCCGTAGGACAAATTGAGACGGCCAGACTGCACGTGGGTGGAGGCCCTTTCAGCTATTTCCAGATTGAGCACGGAGTTCCAGAGTTATCAGCCAGTCAGTAACTATTTTTGATACTACTGCAACAAAAACTTAGCCCCAAACAGACAAAACTTGCTGCGGCGCTCCTGCCGCTATTTCGGATGGATACTCTAGGCACGGATAAGCAGTTTTAGAAGCTGGCCAAAATCTCGAAGGGACCACCTCTAAGCCTTTCAGCCGTCTTACTACGTGTATTTTGTGGTAGTCCTGGGGAGCTCCGGACTCCATCAACTTCCCTATTTCTGCTATCCGAGGAGCGGTTAACGGTGGACTAGCTTCGCCCGGTAAAGGTCAATGCATCCTCTTATCGAGTATCCCCGCAGACTTTCTCGCTGCTCGGCGCGTCCTATGGCGCCACGGTCCCGTAGACCGATTTCTTTGTGCATGCAATCGACTTTTCAGATGAGGCACCAGTGGACATCCAGCTCTTCCGAGATCTCCTCCGCCTAAACGACGGCAAGACCTCGATCGGTATGGGCTTCCAGACTTTGGAAGTGTTTGTGGAAGGATCGTACGCGGCTCCTGCTGGGTCTCCTTGTATATACCAGCAGGTGGTTCGGAAACGCATCACATTCCAGTAGTAGACCCAGACGCATGCAGAAGTCCTGGTATGTAGTTAAAATAGGCTTGTGCAAGCGTAGGCCGACTGGACGGAGGGATTTTCGGAGGATTCATCTGAAATACAAACACCAATGATAGAGGCCCCTAAGGCTCAAAAACCTGAAGCTACGCCACGGCACGTTCACAACAGCACACCCGGTAAAGCAACTGCACTGAAGTCCTCATTTTAGGACCGGACGACGGCTACCAAGCTGCAGACCTTCCCGAAACGAGCCAACTCACAAATGCAGATCCCATAGGTTCTAGCTATGCCGGGACCAGACACAGCTGCTGCCAAAATCGCGAAGCAAATTAACGAGGCAAAGCGACGCGTGAAGGCGCTGGGCTTTTAGCGGAAGTGAGTGGATTTTCGCGGCATGTGTTAGGTGCGAATTTTACTTAGAGTTTTCTGCAGCAGTCTAGACTTGGAGGTCAGTGCGCAGAGGGAAATCGCAAAATTTTGCGTATTCGTAAGGAGTAATTTTCTGGTGATATAATGCTAGCAATGCAGCAAATCGCTTGAAACAGGGCATTTCCAGCGTAATACGAAAGAAAAACAAGGCTCACTTTGCGTTGGGGCAGATTACAGTTCCGTCTTCGTAGGTGATGCACTTATCGGCGTTGACGTCAGTTTTAGTTTTTTATGGGCAGATTACTGTACCATCCTCGTATTGCATGCATTTTTTGTCAGCGTCCATTTAGTGTGAAAGGAAAGTATACAATTTAGATTGACACAGGTTTTAAAAATCCTGCAAATACTAATAATATATACTGATAATTGGAAAAATATTGTAAACTTAATATATAAATAATTAAAAATATATAATAATATTATCTCTATCAAAAATTATACATTTCTATTTTTGCTATAAAAGATTGTGGAAATAGCCTAATTTAGTGAAATGGATTTAATAATATAAAGAGCTATAATGAGGAGAGATATTTAATAATATTATAAAGTGCTGAATATTTCCGATATGTAAGTGAATTCACCTTCATTCATAATATTCTCTAATAGTGGAGTTATAGACTGTAAATACTTTGATTCCTAATAATAATTTATTATTTTTAACAAATTTAAAGCAACTTGTGTACGAATACAGCTTAAGCTTCCAAGATAAATAAGATGAAAAATTAAATAATCATAAGTTCTTATGACAATATTAACTTTGTAATCAGTTAATAAAATTAAATCTGTTTACAATATTTAATAAATCTATGAACTATTGTTTTCTATTTAACCTTCAGCAGTATTAGGAAAAACTACAAATATCTTCTAATACTAAATAAATAACCTCCTGATTAAGTATCATTGTAGACAAATTTCCTAAATTGTCACTATAAATCCATTATTTTGACATTAATTCATTTATTATATCTTAATACTAGCTAAAATCACTATTTTCCAACCAAGCAAGCTTAACCCCCTTCGAATCCAACTAATTATAAAAATTTTATATTATATTTAATAAATAATAATACTATTATTCACTTTTTCCATCAGAAAAATGAAACTCAGCCCGCAGCAAATCTAGCATATATCCGCCATGATGCACCCTCCACAATCTCAAATTATTACCAAAATAGCTAAAATTTAACCATAGCCGCCGTTTTAGCCCCTCAATAACCCTCCTCTGTGCATGCAGCTGACCGAAAAGTTGTGGATCGCGCAGAAAAACGATGAAATTGGCCTCAAAAAGCCTCCACAAAAAACGAAAGTTGTCACTCCCATTGGCCTTCTGGAGCTCGAACTCAAGCAGCTCAAAAACGACATTTTGTACGCCAATTCTGAGCCTTAAAAGCTCCAAAAATTGAGCAGAAAACTCGACGTTTTGCAGCGTAAAATCAGTGAAAAATAGTGAGTCAGGAAGCCCGTTCCAGCTGCTTTCTGAGGCCCGAAATTGTGTCGTTCAGCGCCTCGCGATCCAGCGAGTCTTCGTGATGCTTCGTTTCGAGGAAATCGCAGTACTGGGTGACGCTTTAGCAGGCCTGGAGTTTGGCCTAGAGCTAGTTTATGAGGAGCCGGTTTTGGCCGTTTTCGAGTGTCAGGCATCTGATTTGTTGCGTTTGGATCAGGTGGGTTGGGGGATGCTCAAATTTGGCGATTAGGGCCTGCTGGGCGAGCAAGTTTTGACAGTTGTAAAGCTGGGCGGCTAGATTCGTGATAGCTTGGTTTTTTCTGTCAACTTCTACAAAATTATCTAACTGGAACAGCTTTATGCGCTACTTTAACTGCTGGAGCTCATTTTAGAGTTTTTCGCATTTCGTTGAATAGAAGTAGTAATTTTTCCCTAAAACGTAAGCGTTAAATCTCAGAAGTTCGTTCTCCTCAAACGTTTCGATGGATATCTCTTTTTAGGATTGCAGATCAATTAACTATGCTTATAGCTATCTAATTATAATCATATAATTGGTATCAATAAAATCTTATTTTAACTTATCAGAATGCATTTATGCTACTGCTGTGTTCAATTTTTAATTTGTTTCACCAAGATCTTACTTTAGTAGAGAAATTTTTTAATAATTTTAAAAATCAGCCATTGGTAGTTTATTTTTGATATATCTGTAACTATTGTTTTTAACAGGCATTATAAAATAATCTTTCGTGATGGTAAATAATAATTTTGCTAATTTTATCGTGAATTGACATTTTTTAATTAATGAATAATTATTTATATTATAATAAGTTATATTTTAAAATACGATTTTCAACGTAAGGTTTTTAATAATTAAATCAATAATATATATTGTGCATAATTTAAGTATTTAAAATGATATTCCTCATAACAGTATAACAAAGAAATATTCCGATACCAGCTACTCCTGGTAATATTAATAACCTTACATTTGCGGAGCTAAAAGCTAAGCTCCCATCAGCCTCACCTTTTAATCCAAAAATTCTATCTCCTGAAATTCGTCAAAAGATCCCAAAGAAATATTTAGACGATCCTATTAAATATAGAAATGAATTGAATAATATTAGAATAGATTAGTTGGGGGAAACCGTAGGTTAGTCTTAAGATTAACTACGATTTTCTAATTCTTCTGACCCTATGGTTCGTCTGAACCCTCAAATTCGCTCTCTCTGCAAATTTTCTGAAATTGAGGGAGTATGTGAAGTTAAGGAGATAATAGAGGATCCAGAACATGCAAGCTTATGCATATTGACATTTTAATTTGGGGGAGAATAGTATTTTCTGAAACATCGTTATAGAAATCCTTTCCTAGCATGGGTATAATAAGAAAAGATAAAGATTGGTTCATCTGTTAATTGTATTAAATTAACTAAAATTGAAGGCTCAGATAGCTGCCTAGATACTGAGTGGGAGTTTACCGAGGTTATCCATGCTGAAAAATGAGATTTTATCATTATTCACTATTTACAACTTTATAAAACAGCTCTGAGTAACAAAGAATATTAGTTTAGTGTTCATATAGAATTTAACTTCATATTTCTAAATTTTTCTAAAACAGCTGAGAATCAAATAAATGTTCAATTTTTAAAATTTTGTTTATTGAGTAAATAATATAGAAATATAGGTAAATATAGTTAACAAAATATCTAGTATGGGTTTATAATTAAGGTAATTCTCAAATTAAATTATAAATAGATATTCCTTTACTTATCAGTAGTATCATTATAATTAATGCTGGTAAATTATCTCAGATATAATTTCTTGTAGAATACTTTTTAAACAATCTTATGAATTCTGAATATTAAGTTCATTCATATTAAGAAAACTAGGGAGTAACGAGAATTGAACTCGTGACCGATCACTTTGCAGGCGATTGCTCTACCACCTGAGCTATACTCCCGCAATACCACATTAGGGATGACTAATATATGTTTATATAAAATTAAATCTAAGTTCTGATGAAAACAAACTTTTTAAATGTGAAAACGAATTTTTGTAAATAAAAATAAAATAATCTTGTATCACTTATAATATTAAATCTTTGGAAATATATATTATACCTAATTGCAGAGTATTTACTGCTTTATATAAAACGACATATAAATTTATAATTAAAAAGAAGTTGAATAACTATAATTGTCATCATCACTGCTTTCTACTATCCACTAATAAAATAAAGTAGATTAAATACACCAAATATAACTACAAATTATATTAGGAAACAACATTTCACAATATAAATTTCAATTTTCTTGCTTTTAATACGAATTTATTTATCATAAATCTGAGTCCTACTTTAAGCAACTTATATATAACCTAGAAGTATAATAAATAATTTTATTATTTATGTAAAGTACTAACAAAGGTTACTATGAATTACCAATCATCAACACCTCTGCTTTGATATTATATCGAATTTTAGTACACACGGTATTAATAGTCTTAATCTTTACTAACCTTACTATAAAGGAAGTATAATATACTTTATTATTTATTATTGAAAGTTATGGGTAATTTATAAACAAAATGCTAAAGCATCACTCTTTCATTAGAAAACTAAGCAAACAGTTCATAAAATAAAAAGAAAAAATATAACATATAATATATATATTTACATTATAGAAATATATAGTTGAAAACGATTAAATAGGGACAGAATAAGTTGTAAAATTTTTAATAATTATCTTTTCAATACAACAAAATAAGTTTAAAATCAAACTTATATATTCATACAATTAATACCTCGAAATACTTCTTAGTTAACAAAGATTTTCAATAATAATCAATGGGAATCAATTTCTATGATAAACCCTTAAAGTCTATATACATGGAGAATGTAGTTATCATCAATAAATAATATAACACATTAATATTCTTAACAAATAAGGAAATGAGATGTATTCTTTTAGTATAATTTGATAAAATTCAAATAATTTCTTAATTAAAATGAATAATGCTAGCAAAAAACCATGAGAGATGTGGATAAGTATCTGTTACGGATTAGAAAATTATCGTTCTAGAATCTATATCAGATACTGATCGGGAAAAATTCACTGTGTCATCGCCATCTCATAAACAGTATTATAAGCAAGCTAGGTGCTGCTAGGACCCAATTTCCTTAACATATTTGCACTAATATTACGTTCGGTCTAATTTAACTAAATTGAGTTTGCAAGAAGAGCCATAAAAAGAACACGAGATTTACGAATAGTACTTTGTATAACCTTCTGAACACCACGTTCAGACAACAAAGGACAACACATGCTTACATATGCATCATCTATACGGCCGAGTTTAATAGATCTAATAGCTAGTTCACGTTAGTCACAGAAGGTTAGAGTCATTCTTAATTTGTGTGGTTCAGTATAACTTATATTTTAGATAATAAAATTATGATTATATAAAATTCTGATTTGTGGTTTTAACGTAAATTATGAATTATAGTAATAAATATTGAGGTTTGAATTGTATTTTCTCAATAGAAATAATTAAAATTATCATTATTATACTATTTAATTACTATTTATTTAGTTATTATTCTATACATTAGTAATACAATATCTGATTAACTTATAGTTGTGGTTTGTAACATCCGGGAATATAATTTTTTCTTATGTCGATCTTTATAGTTATAACGTATAATTTTTTTTCAATATTATAATGTAAACGTTGTAAATAATAATACTAGCGTTAAATTTATTATATATTCATGACGTTTATGTTTCTGCTTATGTAATTACTATACAATTTTATCTACTTGAATTATTACATAGATATTATATTCCATATACACAACCTTCATTCTAAACAACCAAAAATACATCCACATCTCCCTCGCTAAAAAGCCCATTCTATTAAACACATACTATGAAAAATATGGCCACAAATTAATCGCGTAAGTAATGAATTTTCAACAGATTCACAAAGACATATATGGCATGAAATATGTGTTTAAATTGAGAAAACTGTGGGACATCTATCTATTTCTTTAACTGTAAATCCATAAAAAATTAGTGATTCGGGGTTCATAAAAACAGTCATATTATTGTCTTGATTTTTAACAAAAAATTATTACTAAATAAGTCCTTTAGAGATTTCTAAGCCTTCTGTTTCTTCATATTTTACAACCTTTATAATTTTAAAATCAAAAGAAAAAAAGAATTGAAAAATGTTATTTGTTATTGTATAATTAAGAAATACAAACTTAAAATGTGTTTAAAATAGTTAGTTTTACTAAAATGGTACAGGATATTGAAAAAATTGGCGGACTGGATTAAACGTCATTTTTTGAATGAGATCAATATTATTTAATAATTTAACATCAATATATTATAAGTAAATTATTCAACTAATAAATGATAACATAAATATTTTTGGAAATATAACTTAATCTCAAGCAATTCTCACTTCAATCTCAGCTGAAAGCAGAGGTACTTCTTAAGATAGCAATAAAATCTTCTTCATCAATTTCACCATCTCCATCTCTATCAAATTCTTAAATCATGCTCATGAGCTCTTCATCTGAAATATTCTCGCCTAAATCCTTGGCCACTCTTCTCAAATTCTTTAAACTGATCTTACCAGTATTATCATCATCGAATAATCTGAAAGCCTTTAAGATTTCTTCTGTAGGATCACGATTAGAAATTTTTTCAACCATGACTTCTTCAAAAGCTTCAAATGAAATTTCCCCAGTGTTGTCCTTGTCATATTCTTGCATTATTTTTTAGACCTCTTCTTTCTTGACGTCAAAACCTAAAGCACGCATAGCAACTTTCAGTTCATGGAAATCAATACGGCCAGAACGATCAGAATCGAAGAGCTCAAAAGCTTCACGAATTTCATGAGTCATTTCTTCAGTAATCTTAGGTTTTTAGAGCTTGCGCTGACGAGTAGGCTAAAGAGAAGTTCTCTGCATTTTAACTTATGGAAGGGAAATTTTGGTCTATCTAAATTTATGCATATTAAATTATATAATAATTATATATTAAATTATGTTTTAGAAAACTTAAGATTTAACATTTATTAACTGTCATAGCTAACTTAAACTGCATTAAGATAAAACTTAATTTTATTCAGGTAGTAATTAGGATCAAACTCTATATTTAAACTAAGATATATTATATAATATTAAACATAGATTGCATTTTATTAATTTAAGTATAAAAACATCAGTCAGTAATTATTAAACACTTAGTATTGTATGTTATTAGTAATTTAAGAACATTAACTCAAATCTCACACTTTTAGTGTCATTATTAATCATATTCCTCCCAAATACTAGTTTCTGCTTCAACAGTAATAGAATTATGTGACTCTTAGAGTATGAGAAATTAATCTAATGACTAAATTTTGTTTATATTTAAAGCTTGATTGTCGCTAAAATTTTTTTGCGATGGGAATGCATTCATTTCAATCTCATCACAATATTAGTTCATTTTTTATGGCATTGACATTACTTAATGGAATTCACATTGCACTAATTATTTTTAGCTATGTATCTTTACTAAAACCTCTATGTCTTCATCGGCCTACTCTGTAATTTTAGATACCCGACCACCCATTTTTAGTAGGATATAGTTTATATACTTTTTAATTAATTATATGCTCCATTCAGTTTTTTGTAATAATCAAATATAAAATAATAGACTAATATTGTTTAATGATAATACTATATAAATATGTTATATATATACTTAAAATTTATTATATAATTATTATTTAATTCATTTTATAATTATAAATTTTTAGGCTTTACAATTTTAGTTTGAAAAATCTTTATTTAATTAAAAAATAAATTATTAAAACAAAAAATATTTTATTATTAACTCTTATTATCATAACTACACTTCACTAGAGATAAACAAATAAGAACAATCATTTCACCATGTTTACAATCTTCTGAATTTGCTCAATACTGAAGCCTTAACCGTTCCCCTTAAGTTGACTTATTTGCTCCTTCAGTTTCATTAACTTCTTCTGCATCTCTTCCATGTCTTCGTTATCCGCCTATTAAGCTTCTTTGTTAATCTTTTCGCACGAGTAGTAAATAGCCTCAATAATTTTTTCAATGCTCATAACATGCATAACGTACCCTAGAAGATCCTATTTCGTTTATACTAGGCTCGGTATTGCGACTTTTGCAGATTCGCTAAAGATTTGGCGGAAAGTGTCATCTAGCTAAATTGGTGAGGAATTCTGCAACATAAAATTAGACTTTGTGGCTTTCGCTAGTACTTATTCAAGACGCTTTATTTCGCGATCATTTATTCTGATTGTTTCAGAATAATCAACTTGACACTGCACAGACGGCGCGTGAATTGGCAATATTGGTGATGCTGAACGAAGCATATCCGGAGACTACTAAATAGGTGACAACATCCTTTACTGAGGTTTTTATGGCTCGATATATTGGGGTGGATTTTACAAGTGGAGTATCTGGTAGCGTATTTGCTTTACTAACGGCGGAGGAGGCGGAAGAACGGTAAGTTACATACCTGGTTAAATTATAGGAGAAGGAATACTCCTAACTGGAATAACCTCTTCCACTACTTTCTAAACGGGGCTTTAGGCTGCAGGGGCAGGTTCCGGAACAGATTCCTCTGCTATAGGATTCTCCTACTCTGGCTTTTACAAATGGCTTAATTTGATAATTCCGCATTTGGTTTCTAAACTTAATGGCTATCCCGCTGAAGATTTAAATAAGGCTGACATTTACGTAGTCGATATATTGTCTGTAGATATTTATTTTAATGAAACTGGGTCATATTAAACTAAGTCCCAGTTATTTTTCCAACTATCATCGTTCAGATTGTAAAAGCTTGGCTTACCTCCTGCTGACAGGCACATTTGATTCTAAATAACTAGGATTCCAGAGCCTTCATAACTACACAAAATATTTTTATCTTCTGTTAAAATATCTTCTATATTTTAAACTTCGCATAATACTGAACTGAGATAGGACCCCATAATAGACTCTTTGATGGTTGCAAATTTTGATAATTAAGGATAGATTTTTTCGTTTAATGTAGATGCATCGTTTGTAAGATTTACATTTGTCATGAACGGAATTACTAAATCAGAATTTTTCCCTTAATTGATAGAGTTAACAAGTCCAGATAATACTTTTGTCTTGTCGATGGCTATCTTATTAGTTGGCTAAAATATATTAAGCCCAGAACTGATTTTCTTGGTAAAAAGCAGCGTATCCAAATTCATTCCATATCCTTAAATGTACCCAAAAATACTTATCAACTTGGGTTTCTCTTAAAAATAAATTTTGAACCGGTCCATGTTCGGATCAAGCTAGATCATCGAGTATGTCTCCTCAGCCGATTAAACTCTGAGACCATTTTCATGGAATATCTTACTAATGTGGATGAATGTGCTAAAAATTTCAACTGAAAACTTAGGACTCGATATCTCCCCAATTTCTAAAGTGAAATTTCCGCTTATATCGTTAGCTATGAAATCATGAACTCCGGGTGAAATTTTTCTGCTAAGAACAGACATCAATTTACCATCAACTGTCTAGGAAAATGTTATATCTTATGCCTCAAATCCATCTGGAATTAAAAATTATAATTAAGGCTCAAGTTTCTTCATAGTTCTTGTGAATGTATGGTTTTCTCTGCGGAAGAAAATATCAATTTGGATACTTAAGTTAGCTTTAAGCATTGATTCCAGCTTCTGGATCGTGAAGACGACTGAGCGCATAATGAAAAAATAATTTCTAGTATATAATATTATATATGTGAATACTTATATTTACTGACTCTTTAAAAATGCAATTATGCAATGTTAGTTAGATTTGCGATTAGTAAAATAGTTGAAGATATATTAAGAATTGGAGTAATGTAGTACCGTATTTATAAATATGGCATCAGTCATTCGAAAACTTACGCGAGGACTCCACGAAGGTTTAAATTTTCTCTTTCAAGCTTTAGTATTCGTTCTTCCTATGTATCAATGATAGCTTTCATTTCATTTAATTAAAGATGCAACGCGTCTTCGGCTCTGGCTACAATATCAGCAGAAGTTGCAATAATAGGCTTACCATTATGTGCCTAAATACACTGTATTAACCTCATTTCTAGATCTGTCGCCTAGGCTGTTTAGAGGCTTTCAAAGCTAAGTTCAGATTTAAAAAAGGCAGCTGAGAGATCTTGAAGATAAGCTTCAACGTTTTGCATTTTAAGGGGTAGTTGGAGTGGTATTAGATACTAATGCGAAGCAGGAAACTCATGTCATAAGGGATGGTTTTCTATTATTTTATATACTAGACTTAAGCATCTCGACCTCTTTACACTCCCGAATCATAACCAACTCGGTATGTAACTTGCCTACTTCCCCAAGAGACATATCGAATGCTATGAAGACATCAGCTAGTTAGGCCTTTGCCTTCTTGAGCTACTTCGCCAACATCCTTGAATAACGCAGTATTAGGTTAACCTCTTATATCTTATCTATAGTGCAGGACTATTATAAGAAGATTTTTTGCTTTAGTGTCTCATTTTCCTACTCTATAGAATTCAGCTACATTAGCATCTTTCTACGATACTCAGAATGCACTTTTTATAAAAAATCAAATTTGGTATCCATTTTTATAGTAAAAGAAAGATGGAAAAATAAATATAAAAAGATGCATCGGGGGGCTACGCAGGATGCCTAACCCTCCAGACGACGTCCTTCCTCAGGTGATGCAGTATTTAATATCACTTACCGTTTGAACCACACTTACCACAGTGCTTTCTGTCCTTATGATTAGAAAGTCTAACGCCGGCACCGCAACGCTTGCAGTACTCACGGAGAGAGTCTACAGTATCACCCTTAACGGAATAAAGCTTGAGGATGGCGAGTTTTACCTTCTTATCAACGTGGCTCTTGTGCTTGGGGGTCTTTTTGACCTTTTTCTTACGCTTCTTATCCTTACCAGCACCATCAACTGGTGTAACAGCGATGATTGTGGAATCCTCAGGGATGGTCCTGAGCGTGGCGGCAGTCTGGAGCATCTTACCGGCGAACATGAAGGCAACAGCGCCTACAAGTTCCTAATATTGCTTGACCGATATGTTCTCGTCAACTGTGACGGCGAGAGTCTCAGTGGGGTACTATACAAAGAGCTTCATAGCAATGGAGTGGGTTTTTTGAATTGAAGTTAAATAAAACTACTTTTATAATAGTATATAAATGCTAGTCATGTCATGTCAGCTGTTGGTCTGGCGAGTTACAAAACCTACGCACCTTGCAACTGTTCCGCCTCTGTAGCATATACTTGTATAATTTTTACCATGCTTTCGCTTCTCTCTTCTGCAATAAAAGCACGACGCTCTGCTTCTAGAAGTTACTGATCTCGCTTTGCTAACTTATCCTTAATCAAATCATTCTGAATCTCATACTAAATAAGTTATTTACATTACCCCTAAAGGAAAGTATTAGAACTAACTAATTTAGAATTTGTATCTTCTACTTTATGTATTCTGTTTCTTAGCTTCTTATTTAAGCTTTAAAGTGTTGAGAGGCGCTAAGCGTTAGCCTTAGCACCTTCTTCCACGTCCTGAATATCCCTAGCTGCAAAATAAAAACACTTTTTCATCATTTGATAATGTTAGTCTAGAGCATCCAAGTCATCCTAATATTGACTAATGGAGCTGTTTATCTCTTAATTTTTAACTGTCAGGTTTACATTTTCCTGAAGCAATTTTTGTAATTTCTTGAATTAAATCCTGTTCTAGTAATTTAATTAAGATAAAATAGAATCGGCAACATGATATCTATTCATTCTAAATTATATAATTAGATGGAAATTGAAATTATAATATAACTTTATATACTAAATTTCTGATTAGATCTTAATCATTCTATTTTATTTATTACTATTATATCTTAATATATCTTGTAAAATAAAATTTTATAAATATTTTCCAAATTACATAACAAATATTTGCAAAATCACTATTCGTATTATGATTATATTTAAGTAACTAATAGTAAAAACTTTACACAAAATTATAAATTTTATATTAATAACTAATAACCAAAATAATTTTTATTTTTAAATTCTAAATTATTGAATTAAATTTTTTATATGATCTTATTTTCATTATGTAGATTTATTTTCGAATCATAATTATCTTGAATAATTATATTATGTATATAAAAAATATTATTAATATTTAATTTTATTTATTAAATACTTATGTACTTCATTATTTGATAGCATGAATAATAAAAGAAAGGGTAATACTAATTTTGATGATTATTTTAATAATATATGCAATGCCTGAAATGCTAAAAACTTAAGCATAATGCTAAATTAAACTTTAATAGCTTTAAATGATAAAACTTGGAAGTTTTGTTAATATAATGGAAATGTATACTGTTGGATATGTATAATTTGTATCAACTTATTTAAAAATTATTATCAACGAAACTAATCAATGCTAATATAATATGCAGTATTTACCTCAAGATTAGTATTGAGATGGAATGTAAAGAATATAAATTTGATTATTATAATTAGCTATTATTCAAAATAATTTCATTGATCCTATAAAATAAATAAAGGAATGAATCCATTTATTTATATATTATTTATATGAGAAATAATAAATACAAAAAAGTAATATTTGAATTTTTGCCATACATTGTGTGTCATCAAAGAATTTATGTAACTCTTACTATTGGAAAATTACGTTAAAATAGTATTATATATACCAAGTATATATAAATAACATATAAATTTAGAAATGGAAAGGAAATGTGGTTTGTGTATTAGTAGGATAATTTAAGATAATAACAAATTATTACTCTGATAAAAAAAATAGTTCTTAAGGAAAGAAGTTAGTATAAGTCACGTTATACGTGAATCCCCAAAAATAAAATCTACAAATGGATGAACTTTCGCTATCTGCTATCGTTGCACTTTTAACTGTTCAGGAACAAATATGCCTTAAATTTGATACTAGTGGTATGGTATAGGTACTAGGATCACATTTATATTATTAGTTTACTTTATTAAAACCTGACTTTTTAATTGATAGTCCAGATACATATTAGGCCGTACTCAATATAATATAGGGTATCCCAGCTGACTAAATATCAATGCTGCATATTAAAAGAATTATATATTGTGACAAAACTAGACGAATCCTCATATTATAAGATATAAGCTAAGAGGGCTAATTATTCGCAGATTATGTAAAAAGATTATTGGAAGTAACATCTGATTATGAGTCTTCTTTATAGATAGATGATTTAGAAGGTGAAGAAGATACACCAGAAGTATATGTAAACGAAGACTCTAAAATATTAGAAGATAAAGATTGGATGTCAGCGTCTGACTCTATATTAGCTGATTCTAACGCTGAATTTACTCTAGCATCAAGATTTCTATGGTGATGGACGACTAAATAATCGATACTTGAGTATTTTTCTACAATCAAAAACTATTGCAAATGGGTATTTGTAACAAACTTTATTGATATATTAAAATATATACTAACTAATCTATAATAATCTCAAATAAAACTAATCTGATTAATTAATGATTGTTTAAAATCTGATGCAATATGATATACCATAGTTTTGATTTTAGAAGTAATACTATTAGTGAAACTTGTATATTATAGTTTATTTAGAGTAAAATATTAATTGAATCCTAAAATTAGTCATAATCTTTTAATTAAAATTATATAAAAATTATAATATTATGTTTTATATTACCTTAGTTAGTATTATCTCTTAATATTACTTAAAATAACTAATTAAAATATTTTTTGCTAAAATTACAATATATTTCATTTTATATAAACTTTCAATATCTGTAATAAATAAATTAGAACTTATTTAATTATTTTCAAATAGTATATTATATGGTCATTATCATTATTGATTTTAATACTAGCTAAATTAATATTATAAAATAAATAAAGAGCATCTTGAATTTTCTTATTTAGCTAATCTATTTACAAACTATTACAGATCGTACATTTAAATTAACTAAAATAAGTTTATATAAGAACATTAATTTATTTTTCAGATAAAATTATACAATCTAACTAATATTTTAAAACTTAACCCTTAAATTAATGAATTAAAGATTATTTTAAAATTTTATTAATGGCCTGACATTATTGTATATTGCTTCGATTATAGAATGAAATTTTAACGATTAATAATTTAACTAGTGTTTTTTATTATTTCAAAATCATAATTTGTTAAGTTTATGATATATTCTCATAAATAACGTTTAGTTTTTTATCTTATCTAATTTTTAAAATTATACTTGAGAACCATATTACTTATCAATAATGTGATATTAGTTAGCCATTTTGATGAAATTTAATTTCCTATATTGGACACATAACTCGTTTATGCAAATTTATTTAAATCAAAATAAAGTTTTCATTCAAGGAGTGAGTAAGAAACATTAAACTTCTATGCCACAGTGATTTTGGCCTCTAATAATTCTGAAGAAACCATTTTCTCCAAAACTGTTACCCCATGAGTTTTTAACAGTCCAGTAAGGAGTACCATTTTCTTCACCATAGCCTACAAACATAACAGAGTGTTTACCTTCTGCATAACCAGAAGTATGTTCATAAATACCACTTTCATAGTACATGAAATCAGAGAAGACAAAAAAGTCAGTTTAAACAACACCTTTAGTGATGGCAACTTTAATAGATTCTTCATCAGCACATACATTTTCAGTCTTAGTTGCTTTGACGAATTCAAGATCAGATTTATCATTACATTTTTTAGGACATTTACCGCTTTTTCCAGATATACCAGAAGTATACGGAGTGCATTTATTAGTTACAGTACCTGTATTAATAAGATAGTTCTAAACAGCTTTGATATATCCACCATCGCATCCTACATCTGTTGGGTCGCAAGAAACTACATATTATTCAGAAAGCTAAATACGTTTTTTGTCTAACTTTTAAATACATCTGTTGTCAGCAAGTTGATTAACAGATGAGAAGGCCCAGCACGAGCCACAGTCTGCCTAATCCCGAACAGTCTTAGCTCCAGCACACTCTGGCATTTCATGATTCCAATTCCAAAATTCTGGCACTTCGCCAGTTAATTTCACGGTAGGAGCTGGTAGTTGCTACATATTCTTACTTAATAGAGATTTTACTTAGACAACAGACATACCCTCAAAACGTTTAGGAATACCAGCCTTCCATTTCATATTAGGCACACGCTTTAGAGATTCGAGGAACTCCTGCTTATGATAGAGCTCAGCCAGGACAACAAACATTTGTTAGAAACGGGAGTTAAGAACCGATTTATTTTTATAAGATAAATAAATCTTTATAGTTTATAATCAAATTTAGAAAATTTTATTTTCGTAATTATAAAATAATTAGTTATTACTGCAGTTGAGCCTTATTTTTGATGAAGGAAGTATTATTACTCTTATTACTTAATATGTATTATATTACGAGATTTCATACGTTATATTGATATGATATATATTTATTTATAAATAGTATTGATATCAAAAATACACTATGATTATACTTACTGAAAATGTAATTGTATAATATTAAATTATACTTCCGTATTATATTATTATATATACATTAAATAAAAAATTAATTCGATAAATTTTTATAAGGTGGCGTGGAACCCTAAAAACTTAATGATATTAACAATATATTTTTCTATACAAATAATAAAAGTATTTGTATTTGTATATGATATTATATTATAAATAAATTCAAGGATAATTCTTAACATATAATTAAATTATAGTTACAATTGTAACTTCTGAAGTAGATACTAACAGTTAAATAGTATTTATTATCATATAAAACACTATAATCTGTTATAAAAATAATTATAATTATTCACTAACATATAAAGCTTCCTATAAAACATTAATTATATTTATTCGTGTAGTACTAGATAGAATCAGTTTAGGAATTCATTAATAAATAAACATATCTTCTATTTGCTAATTTGACTATTATAATTATAGTTGTTTTAATATATGTAAATATTTTTAAACTAGAGACTATTTAATTCATCGAGAGATGCTACAAGTTGATTTCGAAGAAGTGAATGCACAACGCATCATTGATGTATAAATAAATAATTAATGAACTTATAATTATTAATATTATTTCTTTAAACTTTAAACAGTATTTTTATGTAAAATTCAAATTCTAACATAAAATACAAATATTGAATAATTTTTCTATATTTAAATGACTGTGGTATCAGTAGCATAAAATTTATAATATATGAATTCAATTTTTATAGAGTTAGTTTCGATCATAATATTTTAAATGTCATTTACTAAAAACAAAGGTTATAATAATAAATAATATTATTATATTTCTTTAAAATGTAATCACCATTCATCGATTTTGTTAATAGAAAATAAAACACATTAAAGATGAGTCGACCTATGTCTACTAGTAAATTTTATCTTAGTAATAGTAATACTGTTACTTTTTAAGAAAGGATAGATTTTGATAATGTATATCTTAGATTATCAAAAACATGTTAGGATTAAGAGTATTAATAAAAATAACAAATTTATGCATCTGTATACTATAAATAACGAGAAATTCTCAATAAAATAAAAAATGAAGAGATTGAAAGGACTATTGTAAAACATGCTATTTCAGATCTCCAGAAAATCACAGCTTTAGCGAGTGCAAATAGATACAAAAAGTACTAGTAACATATCCCAGGGCAGCCTTATAGAAAAAGTCGAGATACAATTGAGTAAGATACGTTTGATTTGGGATTTGATATTGTAAGCGTTATAGACAGATGTGCAACAAGAAAGTCCCTCAATTAGAGCTAGACAAAGTTTAAATGATTGTAGCAATAATATGCTACTTTTTATCATGTGTGATAGTTAATAAATATATATTATTTATGCAATTAAATTATTTAAGAGTAATCATCAAACAAGTTTTAAAGATTACATGCAAAAAATTATGATTTAACACGCTCTTAAGGTCTAGTTAGCAAAAAATTAGCACATATACTTAACATTATTAAATAGTATACTTTGTACACAAAATATTACAACAGTTTATAATTATACTACCCATTACAGCTAAAATCATATAATATGTATTATCTAAACCTACAATCGTGTTTAGTACCTAAATTACAAACTATTATGTCATCAATAAACCTTAGCTTTAATCATTTATATAAAATTACCATATTATATATTACAATCTCTATATACTTTCCCACTCCAATTTTTTAAAAATATGTACGCCGATATCAAATCTTTTCAGGTAGAGGCCTCCGACAGAATTTAGCATCTGATGCTGGATGCCAAAAAGACAACTGCATACGTATTGCTTCAGGATGGCTCGTTTTCGGCCTTCAGGTCATCCACCGTCAGGCCAACGTTCACGCGAGACTCTCCATCGCTCCAGCTGAAAGCATCCCTGATCGCATCACACCCATTTCTAGATATTTGCGCGATCTCGACGCTCACCGGCGAGGTTCACATTTTCAACAGCGAAACCAACGAGCTGACGCAGCTCCCTCCTCTACACCAATCTGAGCTCTCGATACTGCAATTTATTGCATACGGCCGTATACTCATCACCGGTGACGTATCCGGTAGACTAATAGTTTCCCAATTCGACCCCAAAACTTTGACGCTGACACCAGTTGCCAAAATCCAGCGGTCTGGGCGCCCCATTTTCGCATTTGAGCGCACTGCCTGCACGCAGAACTTCTATCTGAACTTCGCTTAGGAGGAGCAGATTGGCGACAAGATCGCGAGCTAAATAGGTCAGGGCCCGCTCGAAATCATAGTCGGATACGACAAAGGCGATTTACTAGTTATTCAGGACGCTGCGAAGCATTAGATCATCGCAAACCTACCACAAGGGATTTTTAAGGTCTTTTACTGGGGTGAAAACGATACTGGTGCAGCGATCAGCCCAGCGGGTGATCTGGTGATTTTTGGCTTCGAAACAGTCGGCTGGAGGTCAAAAAAACTCATTTTTGGCCGTAGCAAGCTCGAATTCAGCCAGAAAAATGACATTGTGCAAGTCGGTAACTGTAAGCTTGCATATGTTAGTACAACTGGTGCGCAGATCAAAATTATTGACGTTTTCAACTAGAATGCGCAGATCATTGAAATTGATGATTTCCTATCAGATTTCACTGGTGTCAATGGTACAATTTCGTATATCCACGGTGTTGGCGTAATAGTGCCAGTAAAGTCCGTCAATTACCTCGTAATCATTGATTTGGAGCAGTCGAAAGTCGTAAAAAGTCGCTTCAATTCGGAGTGCTTTAACAACAATTTTTTGAGCGTTTTAGACGGAAATATAGCTGATATCACCAAAACCACCGCAACAAGCAGCTAAAACTACACAGTAGTTGACACTATTGAATTATCCTTCAAAAACGCGTTTTCGAAGGCAAATTCGGACTCAATTTTGCTCAGCGACCGGGAATTTGCATTCCCGTCCGATGGCACGCTCTAAGTCTTCCAAATCCTGTCGTTCAAGCGCCCAAAGACGTCAAGCTCGACGCAAATCAACGCCGTTTTGCTCCAGCAAACCCTGCAGAACGAGTCGCCCATCAACAAGCACTTCCTCGAAAACCAGTTCCAGCGCGCCAGAAACACGATACTTTCCGCATTTCAGACCAATTACAATACCGTGAAAATAATTTTTGAGGGAGTGGAAAGTCTAATTCAAACTGAATTCGAAATTGAAAACATAGCCACAATCTTATCCGCCAGCGACAAACAGGGCTATGTCGTCGTTTAGGGTGGAAGGAATATTGCGACATTCGAGGTCCAGAACACCCAAACGAGCCAAATTGAGTCCTTCAAAACCGAGCACGAAGTCACCGCAATCGCGCTGTTCGGGCGGCACATTATCGCCTCGCTGACAGTTCGCGAGGAGGGAAAAGCCGCGCGCTTTGAGCTCCAAAAGCTCACGATTTCGGGCACCGTCTCGCAGACGCTGAGCCTGGGCTGCAAAATCCTCAAAATTCAGGTCGTGAATTTTCACTTGTTCTTGTGCGCTTAGCAGGTGCTGTTTTACGCCGAAATGAAGGGCTTCAGCCAGGTCCTCGAGATCTGCAAAATTGCGAAAGATTACCTCTTCAGCACCGAGAATGACCAGGTCATGCTCATTAATGAGCTCCCCGGGCCCATGATCAACATAAAAGACTCGCTCAAGAACTCGTTCAACATCCAAACCGTGCAGATTAGCGGGTTTACGGCGATCTCGTCGCTGGAGAACATCAATTTCGTGAATTTGGCGTTCAGCTTCACCTGTTTCAACGATATTTTGTGCCAAAACATCGAAATTCCAACCGTTTTCACACTGCAGGTCGATATTTCCGACATCCAGCAGATCATAAATTCTAAGGAAATCACGTCCTCGAATTTCGTCAAAAGCGCGCGCGTTCTGGATTTCACGCCTCACGTCGTGAGAGAAGCGAAGTTCGACTGTTTCGAGAACCTGTGCGTAGAAACCGAGCTCACCGATCTGAACATATTCCTGCTAATCGGCTTTTCGGCCTCAATTTCGAAGCGCTTTTGCGTCTTTCACAGGAACGTTTTACTGTACGAAAACTGCACAATTCTGCGCCAAATCGTCGAAAGCACGCGCGAGTTCGCTGAGGAAGAGGAGCACCAGGATATTCAGCTTGCGAACGGGCTCAGCATGGTCCAGTTTTTGCAGTTTTTGTCCATCAAGGTCAGCAAGACCGAGCGCGAGCGCATCCTGACGGCGAACTGCGACAATTACGTTGATAAGAACATTATAATGATCTAAGGTGTTTTCGCCCCTTTTTTGATTCCAAAGATCGAAAACCACGAAATTTCGTGTCAGCTTTTAAGTTTTATTAGTCCCATTATAGGTGTAATTTGCCGGGAAAACCGGCGCAAGCAGCTCGTCCAAAAGGTGCTCTCGCTGACCTCCTTGACGCCATCTGAGCCGTTCAACCAGTCCCCAAAGACAACTTTCACGCTCACGAAGTTCATCATTTCGGTGCAGAATAACCGCTTTTCGGACGCCTACAACTTCGTCGCACAGTTCGACTCGCCCGAAATCTGGCGCTCGCTGGCGTCGCTATGCGTCAAAAACAACTACTTCGACCTGCTGAAAACGTGCATTTCGCACTTGAAGCAGCCAATGGTCTCGCTCATTTTGCGCTCGAACTCAATCGCGTCCGACAACAAAAACCAGGAAATCTCGTCGCTGCTTTCGATCATTTTGAACGATTTGAACACCGGAATGCAAATCGTCCAGAGCAAGCCGATTTTGTCCTCTAAGATCATGAACCAGGTAGGTTTAGGCACGTTCCAGCTCGAGGCGAAGACCTCCGGCTTCAGCTCAATAACGCGGAAATCGACTATCTACAACCAGGCAAACCGGCTCTTCCAGCTCGGGGACAACGTTGGCTCTAACGCGTGCTACAGCGAGATTTTTTAGGGCGAAAACATCTACATTTCGGATGTGATATAGCAGCAGAACCAAGTCCAGAATTTGAACGCAAAGGAGCAGATTATGCAGGAGTTCGAGAGCAACGGGCTCACCCAGGCGGTGCAGCTGGCGAAGCGCCTGAACAGCAAATCGAGCCTCTTCACGGCGGCGAATCTGCTCGAGAAGGCTGCCTACGACCAGAATAACGTGAACTGGATCCAGGAGGCCGCGAAGTTGTACAATTTGGCAGGCTGCCAGACGCACGCGTTGCAGTGCGGAATAGCGTGCCAAAACGACGATGTGATTTACAACATCGGCAGTACTACTAAGAACTAGCGGATTTCGCTCCAGGCGGCTGCATATTTCGCGAAGAAGGCGGGCGAGGGCGATTGCCTGGAGAGGGCGCTGGTCCTCTACTCGTGCTCTGGTTTCACCGGCCAGGCGGTCGAGTTGTGCCTCCAAACTGGCAAAATCAAGGAGCTCTCGGGCCTGCTGAACGACTCACTGAACAACAACGGGAAGATCTCGCAGGAGCTGCTCATCAAGTCCGGCACCATGCTGATTTAGTTGGACCAGTCGCAGTTCGCTCTGGATGACTATAACTCCTTCTTGACGACCGGCATTCTGGCGCTGGCGCACGCGAAGGCGACCGACCAGGCGCTCCATTTCATCGCGTCTGACAAGCTCAAAATTAACGCGAAACTGGCCGACTTGCTCACTCCAGAAGATGCAAAAACTGCTGAAAACCAGCAGATTGTCATCACGATCGGTAAGCTGCTTTTCAAGGCCGAGCTGTACCAGGAGGCCGTCTAGAAATTCATTTTGGCGAACGATTCCTACCTGGCGCTGAACGCGCTCATTAAGCTCGGCAACGTTGAAAAGGTTGTCAAGTTCGCATAAATGTCCCGCAACAAGAACTGCTTCATCGCTGCCGGCAACTTCCTCCAAACTCAAAACTTCCGCGATAATCTGCAGTTTATGACCTGGATTATCCAGTTTTACCAAAAGGCGAACGCGATCGAGTTCCTGATCAAGTTCTTCATGAACTGCGCGACGGAGGAAATCGACGTCTTCAACGACTACGAGAAGGCCATGGACGCGCTCAGAGAGGCCGCGAAGTGGATCGGAAAGTTCATAGTCCAGCTGCAGGAGAACAACGAGTCGAACGAGAAGCTGGAGAGGCTCAGGAACGATAAGAAGCTCGTTGAGCAGAACGGGCGGCTCATAATGGGCTTCCTGAACCTAATCGACTTCGCGCGCAACAACCTGAACAACGTCGACGCCAGCGAGACGCTCACGCAGAACGCCAAAAAGCTCACGCAGGCGATCGTTGCGCAGGATAACTGCATGGTGCAGGTTCCGCACGTTTTGGCCTTTATGTGCGAGTTCCATGCGCAGCGAGGTGAGAGCAGTCGCGTGCTACAGATCATGAAGAACATGCAGAGCCAGGGTTTCAGCGTCGAAAAATACGTTGACGAGGGAGTAGTATCGCAGTACGGTAGCGAGCTCGGGATCGAGGTCAAGAAGAAGGCCGACCTACAGGACGTTGAGGTGGAACAGGGAGTGCAGGAGGAAGTTCAGCAGAGTCCCGTGAACGACGACATTGGGGACGTCGACATCGAGATTGAGCTCTGAGGGGCGAGTGAAGGTATTGGAAACGTTTGGCTTTTGCGCGACTTTGGTCGTAAATCGTCGGGCAGGGTTCGCGCGATGGGAGAAATTTGATGCTGGTTGGTGGTACTAGGATAACTAGTGTATCTGTAGTGCGGACTTCGACCCGGCTATCACTCGTTAGTTAAGTGAGTTGCGTGACATGAATTGCTCTGTTGGTGTTGAATTTGCTATCAGTTTAGTGAAATAATGGTAGTCAGATGAAGACTCGTGAGCTGTAAGCTGGATTAACGCTACTCAAAGGCATTCTCATGATGGCGAGCTTAACACTATAGTTTAGCCACATTGCGAGAAAACTCCACATTCTGCTACTTGGTACTGCGGTACTGTAAAATATATTCTGCGATTGAGGGAGTTGGCCGCAGTCTAATATAATATGAATATATATTTCAGATAAAGACCAGATAGTTTTGACGAGTTCGGTAAATTGGCATATCTTGTGATGACAAAGGTGAATATTGCCGTGATTGAGATATGCTAGCATGGGTAAGCAAAACAAGCCTTAGCCTTCTTGTATATATCTTTTACCTGTCCTAGCTAAGGACTGCGATGTACTAAACAGTCTAGAACTGCTCAGTCCCTTAAATTACGGTAAATGATGTAAATTAGTACGAAAACCCTAGCTGAACCTAGTACCTAAGAGTACGTCTGAAACAAGTAGTTACTAAACTTTAAGTAATAATATATAAAGTAAAAATTTAAATTTTACTTTTTATATTATTTAGTTTAGAGAGTAAAGTTTTATTACAGTGGAATGCTTTTCTGACAAAAATATGGTAATGACTAAATTTATGGGAAACCATTAAAATAATTAATCCTATAACAACATAATACTTGTAAAATATAAAAATACTTGCTTTGCATTAGTTAGCGAGCTATAATTGCCAATGCTGTATAATAAATATAATTCATGAGTACCTTAAACCAAAAAATAACAACCTATCATATAAGTTCAGTAATTATATGTAAAAATATAAAAACTAAAAACTGCATACTAGCAATATATATCAATATTAGTACACCAAACCTACCTAGCTTTCATCAAAAACTTCCATCAGATAGACCATATAGTCATACCTAATATTAATAAATTGTGTATTTAAAAAATAATAAATTTAACCTACAATAATTTATGCCAATCATTATAATCTAAATTTAACTTTTGTTTCTAAATGACAGATCCAGGTACCTGCTCAAACAACGGTATACGCTGTTCAGTTGGATATTCTTGTCCATCCTACACTGATGAGAGTGTTACCTGTCTGCCATGCTCAGATAAAATGACAGCTGGCTAACGTTGTGTATGTAAACCAGGTATAGAGATCGTGGACTGTATATAGTGTTCAAATGGGAAATGTTCAGCATGTTTGCCTGGAACTTACCTTGATGTTGATTATTGTCCAGACTGCTCTAAGGGATGTGAAGTATGCATCGATAAAAATACATGTACAAAATGCTCCAAAGATTATTTCCTAAATGAAACTACCAACTAGTGCACTTCTGAATGTACATCCAATATGGCTTGTCAATTCAATGGCGGTGGTTATTGTGATAAAAGTACAGGCAAGTGCATACCCTGTAACGCAGACTGTGAAATTTGCTCTGCTGCTAACGTGTGCGACACTTGTAAAGATAGTCGTAATATGGCTTCCAAGGAAGGACTTTGTATTGTGACGTGTGAAGAGCGGGGAAATGGTTAGTATTGTGATAATGATGTCGTAAAGTAGTGCGAAAAGGATATAAAAACTTCCTGCAGGTGTGGTGAAGCCATAAATTGTGAAATGTGCAGCCCTGAGGGGACCTAATGCAGTACTTGTCTGGCAGAATTTATGATAAACGAAGTTGGACACTGTACGGACTGTGGAGACGGATTTGAGCGAATAGAAACAGTATGCTTGCCCAAGCAGACCGATGACGGCTAAGTTCTTAGAGGTGGATCTATCTTCGGCATTATATTCAGTGTTCTTGCAGTAATTGGAGGTTTAGGTATTGGGATTGCACTATTTTTGATCAAGAGGGGGAAGAAGGTTAAACCTGACGTTGGCGTGACTAATAATCTCGAGTGAAATTTTCGTCTAATTATTGTTACTATGGTAATTTGGTAGTTGCACCAATTGATAT
The DNA here is from genome assembly GCF_000497125.1 of Spironucleus salmonicida. Taxonomy (NCBI): domain Eukaryota; phylum Fornicata; order Diplomonadida; family Hexamitidae; genus Spironucleus; species Spironucleus salmonicida. The sequence goes on from NC_090600.1 coordinate 1,050,332, forward strand.
TGCAACTTCTACTTAAATGTATTATTTTGACTTGGTCGCGTATTGATTAAATGTTTCATTTTAGGATAAAATGAGTATATTATATATGTATACATTATAATACTACTTCATCAAATGCATTGAATTTAGTTATTTTAGCCTGTTAAGTTTTTCAAAGTAGTACCTCAATTTATATTCATGGCCTATATATAATCGTTTTCTATATCTCAAAGTATTAATCATAATTTTCTATAACAATCGGTTGAAAATAGTCTAAGCACATAACAAACCAAGAATAACTATGTAATTATCAACTGCCGATTTGTGAATTATTTCATTTCCGTAATTGTATCAGACCTGATGTTTGCTTAGTTCAGGGTAGTCTAGGTGTGGATTTGAGGTTATCAACTCTTAGTGATAAATATGCTCAATCCGATCAGTTATAATAGGTTTCTACCTTGGCTACTCTGGTAATGCGCCTTTTATACTTCTAAATTAACGTAATTGTACTTCCTATGACGATAACTATCGCAACTACTGATAAAATAATTGCAGTAATTTAGATTCCACTGAGTTTGTTACCTTGCTCACCAGCTTAGGTTCCATCAGCCCAGCACATATACTATTGCTTCTAATAGCCCTCTGCACATAATTTACACTTTCCATTTCGATCTTTAAGCATATGAGGTAGACATTCCGCGCAGTCCTTAAAATCTTCAGTGCAAGAGCCACAATTCATCGCATCTGCGCATTTACACTGGGATGTTATGATGCCATTACACAGGGATGGGACCCCATTATTGCAGTAATACCCATCTTTAATTCTAAAGCACTCTTCTGTACATTCGCCGGCGGTGGTTGTCACGAATCCGATACGGCAGTTCGAGCACGACTCAAAATTAGAGCAAAAGTTGCAGTTTTCAGCGCATGGTTAGCAGCTTTACGACACTGGATCACAGAACCCATCTAGAATCTCATGGCATTGGTTGTGGGCAGTGCAGGGAAAAGTGCACTAGCCCGAAACTTCATCCATCACATAGTTTTCGAGGCACGCTACGCAGGTATCTTCGTCGGTACACGTCAGACATCCGTTCGAGCAGTAGTGGCATTGACCATCGATGAGGAAGCTCTCCTGCATACATTTACTGCATTACCCAGCAAAACAAGAAAGACAGCTAAAGGTCTGTACTGAGTCTTCGCAAAAACAGCCATCGCTGAAATCTATTCCTTCTGAGCATGGAAGGCAGGCAACTACGTCCCCGTACTCGACAGGACAGTAGTAACCGGTCTTGCATTCTAGTTCTGTATAAGAGCAAGTGCCAGATACTGAAATGTCCTGCTATTAGGGCCAACACATAGTACCAACTATGTGATATCCGGGTTCACACTCGGTGCATGCTCCGCTGGAATCTTTCGCAGTGTGCGGGAGGCATGTACTGCATGTATTACCACTTGGCTCACATGATGCGCAGTTCTTCGCACTGCCGCACTTGCATTCGGAAGTGAGGTCTTAGAAGCACATCTTAGATTCTCCGTTATCACAAAACTGGCCGTTATGGAGGTTGCTGCAACTAGGCTCGCAGGTGCCGTTAGTGGTCGTCACAAATACGGCTGAGCACGCGTTGCAAAAATCTAGAGACGTGCAAGCCTCGCAGGTACCAACACATGCAAGACATTTCTCGCTTTCCATGTCGCAGAACCCCTCATCTCTATCGAAGCAGTCGAGGTTGGACCTGCATTTGAAGACACACTGTTATGTCTCAGGATCTAATTTATAATCCTCCCAACACTCGTCACATTTACCCTCCCTTTCGCATTTTTTACAGCCTTCTGCGCAGTCCGCGCAGGCCCCCTCTACCAAAAAGGTCCCACTGAGACATTTTGCACACTGGGTTCCTGCGCAGCTCCAGCAGTCTCCTAGAGAAACGCCTACCTCGCAGAAGCAGCCGTGGCCAAGCCCCATGTCCTCTGTACAGGGCAGGCATGCAACTGGCACCGAAGCGAACTCTGGGCAGTAGTGGCCTTTAGCGCAGGTGGTTTCCTCGAAGGAGCACGTGCCGGGATCCTCGCTGATCTCGGCCCAGCACAAGCCCTCGTTCATCGCAAAGCCATGCTCGCACTGTGTGCAGTTTCCGGCGCTGTCTTTTTGGATGTGCAGGAGGCAGACTTAACAGCTTTTTCCATCTGAACTGCACGTGGCGCAACCGGCAGAACGTCCGCAGTTGCACTCAGAGGTGCTGTCATCAGAGCAGGGGTGTGGCTGGCCATCTAGGCAGTAGAAACCAGTTTGAAGACCTTTGCACTCCGGTGTACAGGTTCCTAGCGTTGTCATCACGTAATTGTAGCCGCACACGTTGCATGTGGTCTCGGACGTGCAGTCCAGGCATTCTTCCGCGCAGTGCTTGCACGTCTTAGATTTCTGGTCACAGAACCCGCCCGTGATGTCCAGGCAATCGCTGCTGCTGGTGCAAGGGAAGGCGCAGCTTTTGGAGTCAGGGTGAAAAACATAGCCCTAAATGCATTTTGTACATGTGCTTCCGTCTGTGCACGTCTCGCACCCGTGCGGACAGTCTTCACACTCTCCTGCCTCTAGATAGGTCTCTGGAATGCATTTAACGCATTTTTGGTCTCGGCACTCGCTGCAGTTGTAGGACTACACGTGGTCTTTGCAGTAGCAGCCTGAGCCATAGGAAACGCCTTCTGAGCATGGCTAACAGTCCACAATAGTCTAGTCCTGTGCGGGGCAGTAGTATTAAGCGTTACATGTCGCTGCCATATTGGAGCACACACCAGATTCTGTCATTCTAAAATATCGGTATGGGAGTATAAGTGAATAAGAAACGCAGTTAGAATATTTTGAAAAACACTACAGTATGTATCTTAGGACAATAATGGGAGTTTAATTCAGGCAACCATACATAGCACATTGTGTGGATAGTAATGCAATAATCCGAAATTTAGTTTAAATATAGAATATTCATCCTCAATATTACTAATATTAAAATAATTAAGTTTATACATATACTAAATTAACTTAATTTAGTATATATAAAATTTTGTGGTTTAAGTGTGATTACTATTTGATATTCTATAACAATAAAGTACTAAACTGGTATATATATAATATTTATAATTAATTTACTATAACTAAACTATTAGGTAATAGAGAAGTTATCTTGTAAATTAGTTTCTTAATGATTGATAATTTTTTACTTTTACACAATAGCATTAACTATACATAACTGCAGCAAAGCAATAAGCTAGGTAATCTATTAGATAATAATAGGATGTCTATTTTTTATCTGCTAAATTACAGGTGAGATGAAAATACGCTTGGCACTAATTATTTAGCTATTCATCTATCCAGTATTTGTCTACCACCCGTGTAGCTAGTTTCCCTGAAATATCTATGCATTATTTATTTATACTAAATATTATATAATATACTATATGTACAGTTTCATTATGCATTTCAATAACATCCCACAAACCTCTGCGCGCCGGTTACGCTGCAGGCCACCTACCTCGGCTGCCTATTATCTTCCGACCGATGACATATGGTGCGGATAATGCTAGTATCAGGAATATTAGCCTGATCAGTTAGTCGGCTACGGCAGTGATACCCTGGACCTTTGACGTAGGTTACTCTGCATAGAAACACTCCTAGCACGAGTTATTGTAACCCTGGCTTTGACGTAGTACTGGTGCCTCCAGCTGTTGTGATAGAAGCCGGAGCCAGATTTCCATATCCACGCGCGACCAGAGGCCGTACTTCGTACTGTCCGGGGTCATCGAAACTTTGAAAGCGTATATCGGCAGTTTCCAAGGAAGAATACGTTCCAGGGTGGGACTAAAATACGTCTCGGCATGGGTTCATTATGAGTGACTTGTAATTCTGGAAAGGCAGGATTATATGCACGCGAAAGGAACTTCACGCGCACATAACTGCCTATTAAAATGAGGAACTTTACCAAATTTTACCATACAATAATTCAGTAAGCTAAGGCTACGCCAGTGTGCAAAAGTATAGATTAATAAATTATAGCACGAGGAAATCGGCGGACAAGGACAAATTTTGGCAGGGAGAAGTCTAGCCTGGCTAGTATATAGTAATCTATATAATTGTAGATCGCTCCAGCTTTAAGAGTGGGTCTTAGATATTACGCTGCTCTGAGTGAGAGTTCTTGCCCATTGAAGGCCCCTAAAGTAATTACATGAAATTAAGTCAAGGTAGAAGTAATTGGTGGGAGTCTAGTTAGTGTAAATATGATTTATATCTGGTAAATTCAGGTAGTGCTCTTCCTCAACTGGTGAAAATGATATTCTAGCATTATGTGCTACTTTACACACGCACCAATTACCATATTTCACACTCCCATAGTATGGAAATACTTATTCAACTTTGACATTGCCTTTATTGGCCTCACATCGCACTAGGCTCTCATTCTAAACTTCAAATCTTCCAGGAAGCGCTTTTTCGGGCGTGCCATAATAATTTTGTAGGCGTCGTCTTCCACACCGCACGCCATCATGTGCCGACTCTAACCAAACTACCACTTGCTCCTCAACCCAGATGCTCATTCTCGCTAAAATGTTTGAAAATGCACTAATTAGAAGGAACTCTTTATACTTAAATTGTGTGGATACAAATCTATGCATTTAGATTACCAGGTCAGGTTGCTCCTGAAATAAGATTTTCCCACTTATAGCGTAGACGGCTCACACCACTTGAGCTGCTACTTCTAGTACCAACTGGGGAAAGGTGCTCTAATATGAACAAGATCGCAGTACGCTACTAGTAACCGGTAAATGATATCAAAAGCTCTTCCCATGCTACTTATCTAGCTGGAAACGACGCTGCCTATGTACCCAGTAGCGATATGCAGTAAACGAAATCCTCTGGTATTCGTTAAAGGCGCCTCCAGCCCCGAAGTTATAGTAATGAATTTTTACCATAAATTTTTAAGCTTATTGCTTTGCAGCACTTTGAATATTCTCAAACTGCGCGCTTTCGAGCGGTCCCTGCTCCAACGGAAACACACTACCCCTGGACTTCTGTCACGCCAAGCGAATTGATTGAACGTAGAGATTTCCGTCTTTTGCGCAGCCAAATTCCATGTTAGTTTACAGTTTTAGCTTCGCAGAGCTCGCCAAAAGGCGCTAATCTGGTCGCAGAGCGGTACCTAAAAAGCTATTTGCGACTAAAGAAAGCGATGAATTGACTAGCACGACTTTCCATTGAGATTTACAGATTTGTTATTGTGACGCTACCGCTGTAGAGTCCAATCCCAGAAAATTATTATAATGTAATACTTGAGCAAATCCGCGATTCTGCAGTGTGCAGTTGCGTAGGCCCTAGTTGCTGCTTTCTGTATTTAACGGAGGATATGCAGTTACTGCAAATCCGAAGAGACGTGGCACAGAAGTTATTTATCACTGGATTCCGCACATTACTAACGTCTAACTGGGCAAACGGCGACCCGTAACACGGTTGCTCAGGGACGTTACCAGGTCCGTGCGCTGCTAGGAAACGGAGCGATTCTGCTGAGTTAGCGACGGAAGGTGAGATAAAATGTCATGGGAGGTGTGGCTGAACAAGTAATTCGGCCAGTCGTCCAGATACTGATTCATCGGGCGCCTGGATTATGCAAATCTGATGATTAGCGCAATACTCTAAAGCGGAGGGCGAAGAGCTGCTCAAATTAAATAGCCGTTCGTGATGTTTGCTGGAACTTGATATTGTGCTCCGTTATGGTCGTGATAAAACTAGTCCCACCTGCTGTCTCTGGCATCTCGGCTATAGCTAGGAAAGCCTGGTGCTGCCTAATGATTCATGTCTGCAGTTTTATGAACTTAACGCACGTTTGAGTCAATCCAAATTTTGAAAACACTGTCGTCCTGCTACGAAAACGCAGGAGCTGGCATCTTTATTGGATGGGCTACGGGAACCAATTTTGGCCAATGAGTCAGAATTTTGTGGCGCAAGCTGGGAACTTTGCAGCATTTATGCTGAAACTGCGTAGACTTTGCCGAGCACAACCAGCTAGCGTTTCCTAAGCGGCCGCGCGTATGATTCTTTGATTTCAGTTGTTCTATTTAACTTGCAGGATTGTGGGTAAACTTAACATTAGCATTCTTAAGAATAGGAGTTTAGAGTCTGGAGATGTTATCTTCATCGCAATTATGCCGTGATATGCTTTCTACCATGTTGAAGCATAAAAACCACTAATATTGTATGTACTAGAAATTCACAATCGAGTATAAATCCAAATAGTATGCGTTTTATCGGTTCTATGGTGTACTTAGAGCAATGCCTTAAATAGCACACCAAACTTTTATAACGCCACCAGCTAACTATTGGTAAGGCATCTGGGCCCTGTGCATTTCTCTATAGCTTGCCTGACCTCGAAATGCTAGGAATCATCAACAGGTGGGCTTCTATGTGGCGAAGTCCTGCTTTCTCGGGTTGGTGGGCAGCCGTTGATGTTGGGAAGGTACATACGTATTCAGCCTTTTAGACGCCAGGTTGCGTATCTAATATGAAACTATATTTTCCATATTTGATGTGGACATGTCCAGTTTCCTGCTCCCACTAGTAGATTATGGGAGTAACTTAACATCATTTTGCCGATAATTTTAGAAGGGTTGGTAGTTATTAGGTATGCTAGAGTACAGTAGCATAGGTTAACTGCAAGTTCGGTAAAGAATGATTATTGGGTCATATTCTATCCGCATTGATTATAGGTATTACTGTTGCTAATTCCAGAAACATAACTATTAAGCGCATTAGAGGTTCCACAAGAGAGGAAGGGAAACGTAAGAAAATATACTTAAATTTCTGGTAATGCTAGTATGCATTAAGGCCAATCAAGTTTCAGTCTAACTGCCATACTAGCCTGTATCTAAAATTATAATCAGAAATCTGATTAAACGCACCACTAGAGTGTAGTACGAGAATGCATGAAAGAATAACTTACCGTACTGAAATAGCTGATGGCATTGCGGTGAAAGGATCTCTCCTATATTCTCACAATAGTCAAGCCGCGCCAAGTATTAAAGTTCCAGCGTACAATACCCAATTAATAGTGCTACCAGCTTTGGTGAAACCTCCCATGCTTGATAAAATGCAGCGGAAAGGATATTTCGGTCGGGTGGTTAGATTTATGTAGCATCTACTTGGAAATGAAACAATAGCTATAAGCTGAGAAATCATCGTTCTATAAGCAGCGCTCCAATATAATAACTTCGCCATAAGGTACGGTATTATCCAGCAGCTGTGCAGAATAATTTATTCACTAATTGGCCAAATCGCTGAGTCTTCCTCCTGATATCCAGGTCTCCTTCACACTTGAAGGCTGGCCTTTTGCCTCTCCTACGCCCAAGGTGGCGACTTGCGTCAAACCTTAACAGACTTTACCATAACTAAGGCTATGAGCGTATAGGATTGGGCAAGCCTTAACCACTGCCAACATGAAGTTTGCATACCACTTGATTTTAAGGAATATCCGCGCAGACCATTTCTGGCGCTCCCTAAATCCTCATGGTGCATAATTGTCTCCATACTTCAACCTGCAATGGGTTTATTACTTTATGGTATATATTGCAAATACACAAAAATAATTAGGCCTTACATTAAATTAAGCAGTAGTCATATACATAAGCCAATATTGTGTAAATAAGAAGCTACCCTCGTGTGCTGATAAGTTTAAATTACCGCTAGACATGCATTAAAGGAAGTTTACCATTAATATATAATATTAGTTTTTACTAACACTTTGTCGGTCTATTTCCTATAACAGAACTAGTTGAATTGGTTATGTCAGTTTCTTCTGCATACTACGAAGGTACAGTAACATAAAAGAACCGTTATACAGGTTGCAGTAATCTCAGCGAGACACAATTTGGAAATATACACGCAATAGCTCCTAACTAGCATAACAGACCAAATTAATTGTTGGCTTTAAGTGCTTTTCGCGACCTTCTTTATAAATTTAGACACTTAACACGGCAGTAAAGATAATCACGCCACACCAGTCACTAATTAACCAGTTCTGTACAGGTTAGCATATACAGCATATGACCAAGATTTTCCAACAGCATGCCATTCATTACAAAATTGATAGTAAGTCGATTTCTGAAAATGGGTATGTTATAGCTATTATAGCGCAAGCAGCAGTTAACATCCCTTCCGCAGTGAAATTTAATATTTTGTAGAGCAGACGGTTCTGCCTACCCTAGAACTGCGGAGTTCGACTTTAACATGTTGTTATTTGCTGAGTAGTAAATCGTACTATGGTGACGAATACACCGAGCAGAGAACAATAAATCATTAGTGCAGTACTAGGAGCATACACTGTAAGTTGGTAGAAAAATAATTTTGAACTCCAGGTCAGAGTTTCGCACCAGTTTTGCCGGATCGCTTCGTCGTGGTATGGTACTGTTTAGCCCTTAGTCATGGGTAGGCTCATCAGGTTTTGGCAAACCTTCACTTCGCGTGGACGCATGATTCTATTGCTTTCCACATACGCTAAGATACGTTTTCTAGTTTACAGTAATTCCCAAATGTCTAAAAATGGAATCGCATTTAGTATCCACATTTAATTTAAAGCATGCATGAGATATTCTTAATATAGTGTTGATTGGTGATAACATTGATATGCGCATTGTTATAGCGTTCTTCGCTTCTAAATGCATAATTTATTTTTATATGCAGCAAGGCGCTTAACTAACATCTGTAAACTTTCAAGTTGGTGTAAAATTACCCAGAGTGGCACACCACCTTGCGAAGTATAAGGTACCGAGGTGCCCTGTGCTGCCTCCACCGGGTACGCTTCCAGCGTTTCACGCCTTGGCTCATGTATCCCTGGAATGGATTGTTCGCCAGACACGAAAATAGTATGCAGTATGAACGTACGTCCAGGTGGAAGTGCGAGCGCAGCACTTCAGTCCCTGCCCCGAAGCCCTATCGCGGTATACTGGGCGGACTACGCACCCAGCTGTCCGCGTATGACTAAAATTTACACACTCCATACAGAACTTCAGGGTCTGCGCGTCCTTTGGGTGCCGTGTGAAGATCCCCTGCGCTGATGGCGACGCTGCATTATCCTACTACGCGTGCCTGCGGGCGAGAAGCGGTGTTGGCCCTACAGTATCTCCACCTACAGGACATGCTGCAACAGGAGGGCAGAGTGCGGCACGTTCGGGACAGCTGGGCGTCCGTGAGGGGTACCAGTACTGCACGGTGCCAGTGCTTGCTCGCCCACGGAGCTCTCTTCGGGATTCCCGGCCGCAGATCACCTTCGACGCTACAGTAGCTGGAGACATGCGGCCTGATAACCCTGGACCGGAAAGATATGCTTGTTGCGGTGCCGGGCATGCTAAACTAAGTTGATGTAGTAGGTACAGGGTAGACTTTCTGGTCTGGATGGTGCCATATTCCAGAGACGAGTTTAACATCAATGCATGTATCTCCTGCGTGGTGAGGGACAGTGAAGTAGCACAAAGAGGCCGCCGAGATCGCCTGCGGGGTCACAGGCAGTCTGCGATTCCTTAGCCAGGGTGCCTTTCGCGTCCCTACCACTGCTTAGCACGCAGGTATACACTTATCGTGCTATCTTCGCTCCGCTTCAGAACTATATTACTGAATATACGCCAACGGCCTAAACCGTGTATCCTCAACTTCCGGGAGCAACCAAGGCCTAGTGCCACCACCCGTGCTCGGAATATCTGGCATCCACGTGGAGCGGTTCCCCAACATGGTAGGCTAGTGGCCAGCGGTACCAGCGTAGCAATCACCACGCAAGGCGACTTCCTCTGGACCGCCTGGAACAATCTCGTACTCGCTGTGAACTGGGCTGGTGCCGGGCCCGAACCACTGAATGTGCCGTGCCCTGCCCTGAGGGCGTGCCGGTATTGCTAGCTGGTGTCCCACGTCCTACCCAGGGCCGCTTCTCGACGTTCACTATGGCATAGCACGTTACGTGGCCAGAGTGGTCGCCCGGCTGTCCTGCCCGGGGACGAACGGGGCTGCAAAGTTAGTAACGGACTAGTCGCTAGCAAAGTACCGACCCCGCCGCAACGACTCACCGAGGCAGCGCTAGGAGTAATTTGCATCCACCGTTTTAAAGTGTGCATGCTGCCTACACTAAGCTGTGCAGATACATGTATATCCCCGTTGTGGTATTGAGGTGAGGAACGACCCGGCGCAAATACTTTTCCACGCCGATATTGCCATCGCGGTTGACATTCATTCCCAGGGCCCCTTTTGAGAGCTGCCGGGGTACCATTCTCCCGACCAGCACGGATGGGGCAGTATATTTTTGGGATTCTCTATCGCAACCTCTCCAAAGTCTGCAGATAAACCCGCTCTTCCATATCGATATAGCATTGCGTACCTGCCCAGACCTGTCTCTGCGCCCGTGCCCGAACGTCGCTCAGACCGTGGCATCGGTCGCAGCGCCTTCAAGAACCCGCCCAGCGGCGTCGGGGATCCGGGGTAGACTGCGGGCTCCTATTCGCATGGTGGCATACTAGATGGGCGTGAGGTAATCAGCAGGACGAGCGCTGGCCATGGTCGCACAGAACATCACGGAGGCAAGCTGGCACCTCGTGGAGGGTGCGGCTGGCTTCTGCTGCCCAGGGACGCGCACCGCAAGACACCGGAATTTTGGTACTCGCCACTCTGCTACTCCCTATCAAAATGACATAAAGTGCGTGCTCGGCAGACCGCGGCGGGGATGGTCCCCAGAGTACCCAGGGGGGCTCAGGCACCTCCACCTCCCCAGATACACACCTCTCGCTCGACGGCGGGTGGGACTCCGCGCTGAGCCTGGCCGGGGTGGCCCGACTGGATCTTGCGAACATGGATGGCACGGAGCCACTGAAGCATGCGTAGAACGTGAGAGAGCTGCGCCTGGAGCGGGTGAGCGGCAGTATGGAGGTCAGCCGCGCCCTCGCCAGGCTCACCATCGTCGACTCTCCCATTGCGTGCACCAACCCCCAGGGGCGAGACCTCCCGAACCTCGCAGAGGTGGCAGTGTCCTCCACATTTTAAGGGGGTTATTACTCATGCTTAGGGAGTCACGGCTGGTTGCATCTGGTCCATGTATTATAAAGGGCGAACCAGCTGCGATGCCTGACGCTAGATTGTGATGGTAGTGACTACGAGTATCCGCCATATATGACCTAACTGAAGTAACTGGAGATGTTAGTGCTCACTAGAATAAGGGGAAGCGTTTACTTATCCCATAGCATACGGAGTATCACTCTCACTAACTGTAAGATTACTAACTTCTAGTGTGATGTTGATTCGCTACCGGACCTGCGAGAGCTTACCATAGTAGATATTAATAAAGAGCAAACTTTCCTGAGTAAGATACTGGAGAGGGCCCACGGGCTGCGTAATCTGACGCTGTAATATGTTGGTATATATTATAGCAAATATTAAGTTTAGATACTAGATATCTCAATGTTGAAGTTTCTGGAAACATTAGTTGTTACTGAAATAAATGTTGATCTATATCTACCATAAACTATACGAAGTATCACACTCAAAGATTGTAATATTACGAACTTCCAGTGTGATGCTAAATTGCTTCCCGACCTGCAGGAATTTATCTGGGATGAGGTCAGTAATGGATATAATTATGTGAGCAGTATACTGCAGAAGACGAAATAGTTGCGGAAGCTGACACTAAAATCTAACGGTGGGTATTCAAAATATTTACCAGACATCTCAGAGATTAAGCAACTAGAGATATTAGTGCTCACTCATATCAGTGGTAATATATATTTATCTCCCTGCATACGGATCGTTATACTCAAGAATTGTAGGATTGACAAATTATATTACAGTTCTAACTACCTTCCGGACCTACTAGAACTTACCATAATAAATATAGCTCATGATTAGACTTTCCTTGGTAATTTACTAGAGAAAGCAAAATAACTGCGAAACCTAACACTAATGGGTAACTCTATATACTACTCACATACACCATGTATGTCATACATGAAATAGCTGGAGGTATTAGTGCTTGATAGAATGAGTGGTGATATCTACTTGTCTCCTAACATACGCAGCATTACCATCACGGATTGCGCGATTCACAGTATTTAATTTAGTGCTGAATCTTTGTCGTAACTGTAGGAGCTTACCTTGTGTAGTGTTAAATATGATAAAACTATCCTAAGTTAGATACTTTAAAATGCGCATAGGTTGCAGAAGTTTAAACTTAAAGATAATGGTATCTTATAGTACGGTCCGCCAGACATCTCCTCGCTAACGTAGTTAAAGATGGTAAAGTTTTCCAACATTTATGGTGATATATACTTGCCCTCCTGCATAGAAAGCTTTACTCTTAACAATTGTAAGATTAAAAAAGTCCAGATCGATGCTGAATCGTTGCCTCATCTGCAGGAATTTACCATAATTGAAGTATCCTATTATTAGAATTTCGTTAATAAAATACTGTAGAAGTCACATGGGTTGCGTAATCTAACAATGAAAAGTAAAGATAATAATTAAAAATATCCACTAGATATGTCAATGTTGCAGCAGCTGGAGATAATCATGCTAGATAGAATACGTGACAATATCAACTTTCCTCCAAGTATACGAACAGTTACTCTCAAGGATTGCACGATTACTGACTTTCAGTGCAATGCTGAGTCACTATCAGCTCTGTGGGAATTCACCTTGCTGGATGTAAGCTGTGATTAAAGTTAACTGAATAATTTATTGCAAAAGATGCATAGCTTACGACACCTTACACTGGAACGCGGTGGCCGATCAAGCTCTAATTATAAATTTTATCTATTAAAAATATTCTCAGGGAAGTATCTGGAAACATTATGTCTTGAATAAATGATATGCACTATTTACATCTCTTCTACCATACGGAGCATCTTCCTCACATAGTGCACGATTCACGGAGTGTAGTGTAGTAGTGACTAAATCTTAAACCTACGAAAACTTTCAATGATTAATGTGAATGCTCCAAAAACTGCATTGCGTAATGTTCTACAGAAGGCAAACAGGCTTCAGAGCCTAGTAGTGCACGGATACTACAGAAAATCTTATACTATCGCGTAGCTATACCTGCAGCCATCAGTGTTGGTGTTGGATCTAGAAAATGTGAATGTCAATCAGCTAGTCTTGACCGCTGCTCCTCGCATAGAAAAACTACGGCTCCATCATATTATCGTTAAGAAAAATTATATGCCTGAAATATCCAGGCTGATTAAGGCTAAGACAGCCACCCTTCTTGACGTTAGTGACATTAATGTGGATGTTGGGACGCTGGCTGATCCCAATCTCGCATAATTTGCTCTTTCTACATTTATCCAGAGAGCTGGGATGGATGTTAAGCTGAATCTTACTGTGGGGTGTCACTACTACCAGCGTGGTAATATGATGTACCAGAATGATGATAACACACCGGCGGCGCTGCCCACGAGTCTTACTATCTTCCTGTTACAACTAAAGATCAGATAATTGTCCAGTGAACTGGTCGTACTGGGTATGGCGCTGGCGGAGTGAATCCCTTTCATATATCTCTATTCTAATATTATCCTTCTAATGACCACTTGCAACATATGTTTATTGGCTGCGCTTACGCTAACCCATCCAATCACTCTTCAGCCACCTGCTGTGAAAGTACTTTACACACATTCATCAGAAGGAATTTATATAACTCTATCTGTAGCTTCAATATATGATACGTCTGCCGATTTCCACATTGCTCATAAGCTGGATGTGAGTCATTCTCATATTTCAGAGAGTTTATTATATATCGTATTATTTACATTCCAATAAGCTTATGCTTGCAATATAAAATCATTTAACAACGAAACTTGTTGTATTAATACAAAATTTGATACTAGATGAATATAACCAACTGAGCTCCATGTGAATGTGGCTGCGCATGATTGATAAAATATACTGAATATAACGTCTACATTGTGCAGGTTCACGTGGCATGTCTTATTTCTGCCATACTTTCATACTCCAAATTTGTATCATTTCTAAAATTCTGACACCAGTTAATCTGACACTTACAACACGAGTAGTATACATTTTATCAGTTGATGCTGACTGTAGAAGGCTATTTCCTGATAGTATAGCGGCTACAGGCTCTATACCTTACAATTATACGTCAAAAAATATTCTAAGTACGATTTGTGATAGTTAAATTTGTTTCCAAACAAGAGTAACCATTTTAGAAGATATATTAGATCAATTTAAGCCCCTGCTGTCCTTTTGCCATTTCTTTTTCTCAATGTCAGGCGCTACTGCTTAATAGTTGCTATTTGACATATATATTCTAGCATATTTGTAGCCAGCCTACTATCTTGCACCCCATACACCTCTCCTGACAACATTTTCATCCCACACAAGATGCCAGATAGGGGATCCGACTAGATATCCTAATACCTATACCTAAGACATTCAGGTGAATTTCTCCCACTTTTATTAGTGTATATAACCAGAATTCGATCGCTTCTGACCAATAAACCAAATATGTTGGCTTCAGCTACAACAGCAATCCCAGGTGAACAGTGAAGCCAGTGCTGGCACTATTCATACAAATATTCTTCGATTTCAGCTAACTGCGCAAAAACATCTTATCAGCGTCGTGATCTCCGCTGCGAATGTAATTCCAAAATTTTATATTCTTATATATCAAAATTATGCCTTTTTGAAACATCGGCTGTTCCCTAGAATTTTTCAAACCAAGTCTTAAAAGCCAGATAGACTTAATAATGTATGTTCAAATTTCTTTAAAACAATTTTTCAATTCCATAACAACCGACAAATCCGTTATTTCCTCAATAATCTACCCTTTTCCTTAATATTTTTAATCTAGTTCATCTGTTATATCACCTCTAAAATAAATTATTACCATAAATCTCACTCCATTCCGAACATGCCCAAACTGTTCTCGCCTGCAAGACCCACTCGCTAAAATACAAGTAGTGGAATTCCACGTAACATCACCATAATGAATTTTTAGTCTCAAACTTGAAAACGCCAATTCCACATATTTATTAATTTTAGAGGACAAATTTACTTATTTCATGAGGTTTACTCTCGAGGGCAAATTATTCGGAATACGCGAATTCAGCTACAAAATTAAAATTTTTTGCACCTAAAGCAGTCGGATTCGCGCGCAAAGATGGCTTTTTGTTATATTAAATGCGAAATGCACGGTTTCAGGAAGTCGAAATAGGTGCTCCTGACGTCAGCAGGCGCCAGATTTCGAGGGTCAATTGGCATACGCTGACGAAAATCTGGATTAAATCGTCTGAAAAGTTGTATAAACACGAAAATGAGCTATGTGAGAAAACGATCTGCCACCGCATTTTCGACTTCAAAAGTTTCAAAAAATGCAGGTAAAGCGAATACAGCGCTACCCCTGCGCAATCATCAAACTGCAGTTTATGGAGAATAAGGCTAGGAGCTCTGCGGGGTCCATCTGGTGCCGTTCGTTGAAGTTGCGCGGATGCAAAGGAAAATACACGATTCTCATTTCCGTTAGATTCCGCGGTTAGGGGCTGAATTTCAGAGACACGATAAAGGGCTTTCCGGAAGTAATACTGGGGGAAAATTAATTACTCAAAGGGAATGGGAGCTGCTGGCTGACGATGACGAAACCTGTGATGCATCCAGTTATAGTCCACCGGTGGCTCTACCAGCAGCTAATCAGCAGTTACTTCGCTATGTATATTTTTTGTTCGGTACCATCTGGCGGTAATCCTCAGAAAGTCGCCCAAGAGCCGTACTGACAAAGTTAACCACACAGTCAATTATGGTCCCAAACAACGCGCTCAAGGCAGCGAACGTCCAAGTTTAAGCGAATGCTGGAACCAAAAAGTTCTATTTTAATCTCGTATAGTTGCTGTAGGACCGTAAAAGAAAACTTAGACCGTTGATTCAGTCTCAATAGAGATTTAATCCCGAGGGTCTAGTCGTACATCAAACTGGTGCGGTTCTGCCAGGTGAGTTTCGACGATGAGTCCATGAGTGGTGTAGAGAACAGGAGCAGGGACGCTTAAAATTGAGTTAGATCATGCAGTTCTGCAGATAGAAAATGCAGGAACATGAGTACGGATCCGTGAACTAGAAGGACCCCACGTTAGAAAGTCCGCCAGAAGCCGCCATGGCTCTGTCTGACACTAGGGACGTGGGATCTGGTAGTTCATCACTCACGCGAGTTTACAGGTCTGGTAGCACCTTGGCTTGCCGTGCAGTGGCTTTTACTGTGCTGTTGGGGCGCTGCGGACTCCCTGCATATATTCCTAAGCGCTAAACGGTGATTGCAAAATGGTATTCTGGAGAGACAAGGGTGCGTGGTTCACGGTCGTAGGGGACAGTTTTGGTTGCTTCTGGCGGGTTCTCCTTTCGTGAATCTGCACTTTCTCAACGGCTGAGCCTGGAGGCGAAGCTGAGAGGTCCACTGGTCTCGATGGGTGCGGGGAGTAGCGCTGCGAGGTCATGGCTGCAATGGTAGATATGTAGTTCCGAGCACTGCCGATGTTTAATGCTACCTGACTCTAGATGAGAAAGGTCGGGTAGGTGAGCAGAAGTTTGTAATTAGACCTATAATATAATACTCATGATATTCTCACTTAAATGCACGGCGAAGTCCGAATCCAGCTCAAGCTGAGGGGAGGCAGGCGTACCGCGCACTGAAACTACCCCAACAGTTTATTACTACCAGCGGACTCACAATACAGTCCTAATACAGGCTAGTAGCCATTGTGTGGGATACCCTGTACCCCAAGCACGGAGGATCTCGGGCATCCTGCGGGTGCACGGCGTCCAGACCACATTCCTATGGATATCAAGCGCAGCCGTGAGATAAAGCAGTGCAGTACGGGAATCACCTGTGGGTGCGACCACGGCGTAGTAAACACCCAAGCTGTTCGCATTAGGAGCGGGAGATTTCGAGACAGCTCACTCCAGTAGCGTCTGGACGAGCATAGTAAGCTATCTGGCTAGGGGTATTATCTTTTGCCGGTACACGAATGCCACCAGATTCGCAGGCAACACCACAATCTTCTCTACACTATTGGTTTTCTGATACATCGTTTTGCCCCTCTGAATATAGTACCGCCCCACTACCATATCTATCCTAGCATCTACACCGTCCCTCTGTATGAAGGCCTGGAACACGAAATTTAGATTACTGATACATAATACACCATACATATGGTGTATTAACCCTATGTTGAGTATTTACATACTCGATATTGTTCTGGATTTAATTAGCCTGATTAGCACTGGAACTCTGTAATCGTGAGTGCCAACATTATTGAGCAATAAATTTTTGACTCCAGGGGTCCCAACTAGGATCAGTTCTCCAAAACATATATTTTACAGTTTCAGGATCGTAACGGATGGCTATAGGTTGATACTCCCAATGTAAACAATACCTTTCATCCACCCATATATAATTAGATTCTGAACTTTAATTGCCTTCTGCAGCACCATGGTCAGAGAAGGGTCCACGTATCTCATATAGTTTATGGTTAGCTCTAGCAGGTTCGGTAGCGTCTCGGTATCGCACGAGAACTTCGTAATCTTGCATTTCTCAATGGACACGCTCCGGATACTGGGAGGTAGGTAGATATCACCCTCCATTCCGGCGAGTGTCAGAAATTCCAGTACGGTCAGTCTTGAAATATCTGGCAAAAGCATACGCTGCATGTAGTTATTCTCCAGTTTTAACTTCTGTAACATAGGCGATATCTATACTATCGTCTGCAGTTACTCGCCAAGGCAAGCAACCGCACTGAATGCATTATACACAGTCAGCTACCGTAGGTCTGGTAGTGACTCAGGTTAGTACTATAGCTTCGTAATCTTACATCGCGTGAGGGTGATGCTCCGGATACTTGGTTGTAACGAAATCTCACCCTTCATGTTTTCTAGGTTTAGGGTATCCAAAACCTTTAGTTTGGACATGTCTGGCAGTGGAGTCACAATATACAAATGCATCCCTAGCTACAGCTTACCCAACCTAGGTGCCTTGTGCAGTATCTAACTCAGAGATATATCTACATGTGCCATACATTCCATGATGAGCTACCGCATGTCCGGTAGTGAATCAACATCACATTAGAACTTTGTAATTTTACATCCTATTAGGATGATGCTCTGGATATTTGGAAGTAGATGGAGACTACCCTTTGTACAGCATAGTTACAGTGTCTCTAACTTATACAGACTGGGAAGCTCAAACTGAATGAAATTATGGTGATGGGAGTTTACCAATTTCAGCTTCCGCAGCTCTTGTGCGTTCTATATCAGGTTAATAGGCAGTCCCCAATTGCAGCTCATCTTGAATTGACTCTAATGCAACGTTTAGCTGCACTATACTGCCACCTCTGCGAGGTTCGGGAGGTCTCGCCCCTGAGGGTTGGCGCACGCAATGGGCGAGTCGACGATGGTGAGCCTGGTGAGGGCGCGGCTAACCTCCATACTGCCGCTCACCCGCTCCAGGCGCAGCTCTCTCACGTTCTACGCATGCTTCAGTGGCTCCGTGCCATCCATGTTCGCAAGATCCAGTCGGGCCACCCCGGCCAGGCTCAGCGCGGAGTCCCACCCGCCGTCGAGCGAGAGGTGTGTATCTGGGGAGGTGGAGGTGCCTGAGCCCCCCTGGGTACTCTGGGGACCATCCCCGCCGCGGTCTGCCGAGCACGCACTTTATGTCATTTTGATAGGGAGTAGCAGAGTGGCGAGTACCAAAATTCCGGTGTCTTGCGGTGCGCGTCCCTGGGCAGCAGAAGCCAGCCGCACCCTCCACGAGGTGCCAGCTTGCCTCCATGATGTTCTTTGCGGCCCTGGCCAGCGCTCGTCCTGCTGATTACCTCCCGCCCATCTAGTATGCCACCATGCGAATAGGAGCCCGCAGTCTACCCCGGCTCCCAGACGCCGCTGGGCGGGTTCTTGAAGGCGCTGCGACCGATGCCACGGTCTGAGCGACGTTCGGGCACGGGCGCAGAGACAGGTCTGGGCAGGTACGCAATGCTATATCGATATGGAAGAGCGGGTTTATCTGCAGACTTTGGAGAGGTTGCGATAGAGAATCCCAAAAATATACTGCCCCATCCGTGCTGGTCGGGAGAATGGTACCCCGGCAGCTCTCAAAAGGGGCCCTGGGAATGAATGTCAACCGCGATGGCAATATCGGCGTGGAAAAGTATTTGCGCCGGGTCGTTCCTCACCTCAATACCACAACGGGGATATACATGTATCTGCACAGCTTAGTGTAGGCAGCATGCACACTTTAAAACGGTGGATGCAAATTACTCCTAGCGCTGCCTCGGTGAGTCGTTGCGGCGGGGTCGGTACTTTGCTAGCGACTAGTCCGTTACTAACTTTGCAGCCCCGTTCGTCCCCGGGCAGGACAGCCGGGCGACCACTCTGGCCACGTAACGTGCTATGCCATAGTGAACGTCGAGAAGCGGCCCTGGGTAGGACGTGGGACACCAGCTAGCAATACCGGCACGCCCTCAGGGCAGGGCACGGCACATTCAGTGGTTCGGGCCCGGCACCAGCCCAGTTCACAGCGAGTACGAGATTGTTCCAGGCGGTCCAGAGGAAGTCGCCTTGCGTGGTGATTGCTACGCTGGTACCGCTGGCCACTAGCCTACCATGTTGGGGAACCGCTCCACGTGGATGCCAGATATTCCGAGCACGGGTGGTGGCACTAGGCCTTGGTTGCTCCCGGAAGTTGAGGATACACGGTTTAGGCCGTTGGCGTATATTCA
Organism: Spironucleus salmonicida; assembly: GCF_000497125.1. Taxonomy (NCBI): domain Eukaryota; phylum Fornicata; order Diplomonadida; family Hexamitidae; genus Spironucleus; species Spironucleus salmonicida. The sequence continues at coordinate 1,070,087 of NC_090600.1, forward strand.
GTAATATAGTTCTGAAGCGGAGCGAAGATAGCACGATAAGTGTATACCTGCGTGCTAAGCAGTGGTAGGGACGCGAAAGGCACCCTGGCTAAGGAATCGCAGACTGCCTGTGACCCCGCAGGCGATCTCGGCGGCCTCTTTGTGGTACTTGACTGTCCCTCACCACACAGCAAATACATGCATTGATGTTAAACTCGTCTCTGGAATATGGCACCATCCAGACCAGAAAGTCTACCCTGTACCTACTACATCAACTTAGTTTAGCATGCCCGGCACCGCAACAAGCATATCGTCCGTGCATCAAGTCTACATATCTTAATTCTACATATCTCCATTCTGCCATAGACATCCAATGAAATCTGCCCTCAAACCTCCCCGAAAAGCGAATCCGCACCACTTAAAATGCTGACATTTAGAACCAGTCAATAAATAAACATTCTTGTACCGCTTATTTCTCCACTGCGAACTTGCGGGATTTGCGCACAAACGGCACAGATTTATCTAGAAAAAATAATGTTATGAAACGAGCAAATTTTAGATTTTTACGTTTTTTTAATGTGAAAACAATATTGTGAGAAAGTGAAAAATGTGCTAAACGAATTTCAGGATCTGGGGTGAAATTTTGCAAAAATAGGATGTGGAGGTAGCAGAAACTGGTCCAAAATACGATTCTCGTGTGTCTGAAGAAGGCGTTTGCTGGGTTTTAATGCGCGAAAATGGGAGGTCCAGGGTGTCGAAAAATGGAATATTCGATTGGTGGGTTTGGGAGCGGTTTTGAGAGCTTTAAGATGGGCCTAAACTGGGTATTAGGAATATATTTCTGGCAGAGGATGTTGGGGTGAGATTTATGAGTTTCTGGGATGTGATTTTGGAGGTTCTGGGATGATTTGGGGGTCAGTTGAATTTGGCGGTCATATCATGGTGCTAAGAGAATATTTGTATTTTTGCGTTCTGGCGCAATTCTGTTCTGGGAGGCTTTCCCTGCGCGTGTTAGAGATGCGGACGGTGGCTATGGGCTGTTTGGCGCACTATGGTCGTGCGTGCGTTTTTTATGTAGCAAATGCGTTCAAATCATGTGAGTATAGACATAACAGTATAATTATAATATCATTTCAAATAACTTCTTCGATCTTCTTGCAAGTTTGCTCTAACAATTAAAGCAAGCCTTCCTCGGTTTGCTCTCTTTCTTCTCTTTCGCATTTCAATTTGTTTTGAAGAGAGCTAGCAATTTCGGTCAATTTAGCGTACAAACTATCTGTCTCCTAAACTCTTTCTCTCTATTCTTAGCTTAACAAATCTCTTAATTTTGTTGTCTCGTCACGCATCTCCTTTTAGATTCTTTAAATTTCATTCTCTCTGAAAGCTCTCTCCTAACCTAGCTCACCAATTAGTTCACCACAAGCATTTTAGACGTCAGACCTTTGAGAGTTATTAACGCTTTCTCTGAAAGTTTTTTCTCTTTCAATTTCGCCCCTTAAATCGCCACTTCTTTCTTCAATAAGCTTCTGAATCCTCATCTCGAGCTCCTTTCTGTGCTATCTTTCTATGTTGAATTCAACAGTTTGAGCGCTCTCAACGACACGAATTTCTTTAGTTTTCTTCTCATCTAAGATTTCTCTCTGTGATTTTTAGGTAGAAATAGCGTCTTAAATTGCTGACATCTACTCCTTAATAGAAGCAAAATTCGAGCGATCTGCAGATGACTGACGTTGGAGTGAATCTTCGATTCTCTTAACTGCACGCTCAATTTCTGACTTATAGCGATCACGCTCTTATTTAGATGTTGAGGAAAAACCACGCATGCGGTCTTAGAGTTAGGCCATACGGTTAAGTGCGGGAGATTGCATTAAAATTCGGAATGGAAAAAATTATTAATATATTAATTATATAATAAAGTAATAAAATAATAATACAAAGTGATAATTTTGAAATTTCAGATATTATAGAAAAAGCGATAAAACTTTTATGAATATTTTGGTATCATTATAATATACCTAAACATATTGTAAATATGTTTAACTAGCTGTAATTAATTAGTAATTATGATTTCAAAAACAGTTAAATACACCTATCTAGCGAAATACATCAAATATCTTTAATCATAATTTACAAGAAATCTTAAAATTGATAAAGAATAAATAAATTTTCGAATATTCATTACATGAAATTACTAATAATACTAAATACATTAAATAATTTTCATTATTACAAATATCAAATTTTAGATTTCGAATAATAGGTCTCTTAATTTTATTAATTATATAATATAACAATTCAATATAGATAATTATAATTTTTAGTTTATACATCATATATAGTAAAGTAATACAAATTTCTTTACCACTTTAAATTTTACTAAATGTCAGCACTTGCCCCTAACTCACCATCTCAGTTAAAAATTAAAAATATGTAAGAGACCCTAACAAATTTTAATGGTACTCGTCAGGATGACCCATAAACTATTGCTCGCATCAATGTTTTATCCGAAAAGATTCATAAATCATCAACTTCAGATGCTTCTAAATTTTAGCTTTTGAATGACTAACTTACGAAATTATAATAAGCACATTCCGCAGAAAAAGCATCTAGAGAGCTTACTGATAAAAGAAAAACAAAGGAAATAGAATTAGTCGAAGCCGGTTTTATTGAATCCATCCAAAACGAGCAATCTGTAAGAACTGAGGTCGTAAGAAGGCTAACAACCCAAATCGAAAATATGTCTGAAGTTTCTTCTTAAGACTTACACGTTGTATCAAACTAGCGTGAATCTACAAATGAGCAAAATTTGAAGTTTATGAGAGAGAATATTACGAAGGTAGTGGAAACTATTTCGTCTGACAGGGAACATGCAGATAAAGAGATTTCTCGCCTACACAGCGAATTGGACTCAATTGTCTAGGAGATTCGCGATGGCGTATACAACGAAGCCCAAGAAAGAGAGAATCAGCAGGTTTACTTCCAGGAAACGTTCGCGAAGGTATGCCAAATGCTCTAAAATAAGTTGAGCGCCGAAAGAGGCGACAGAGAGAAAACTGAGGAAGAACTTGTCAATTTGTTAGAGCAAGTTTGCGATAGAATGCATTGAATGAAATTGTTGCTGTTTTTATCTACGAACCATAGGAATGCAAAATTACTCGTACCAGGAAGACTCGACGCAAATCGACTCGTTCTGGGACGATAACACCTCGCCATAACAGTCCGCGGGGCTACGAACGCCGTCGAGCGGGTTTTTTGAGTAGCCTGAGGAGAGGTAGTCAAAAATCGACATTAACCTGCATTTGGTCCAAAAAACGTTACAAAAATCGATTTTTTTATTCTGCTTTGCTGAGCAAATCGAGGAACATATTTCTGAGATTTATCAGGACCAGCTGTAGCTAATTGACAAGATCAGCACGATAACCTGATTATTAATCATTTATTATATATTTTGTATTTTTAATTAATTTTAATATTATTATATATAAATCTTAATATATATATTCCACTCCATTTTATATTTTCCTAATTAAATTATATAATATTCATATTATCCAAATTTCACTTCTTTTTCTTACCAAAAAAAATCCACCCAGCCAAACTCACGTTGAAAATCGCAAATACGCCCACCACGACTCCCTTGAACGCAAACGACTCGGTGAATGCGCCTCCCTGAATCTCGAAATTTGTAACTGCACAGCCGGCGCAGCTACCAGAAAAGTGGTCCTAAAAGCGAATTTGGCGCCTCAAGTTTCCGTAAGTTCGCTGACAGAAGCCAGCGACGTGTTGCACGCAGGATATTTCGCGCGTGAAATTCAGGGAGTTCGACGATACCAAAACAGTGCTGTTCGAAAGGGCTGGTACCCCTTAAGTTACATCATAATTTAAAGAGGAATTTTTAAATTTTAACGGTAAAGTGAAAAGTTTGAGATTATTGATTTTAGGAGTGAAAATTTGGTTTTGAATTGGAATCTGATAAGTTAGTTACGTATTTTTAAAGGGGAACGAAATGCTAATTTCCGGAGTATTGGCGCCTTCTGGGTCTGATACAATACTGGAATTGCTTATTTCGTAGATTCGTGGCAGATCGCAAATCAGAACGAGCATTTCAACGAGTAATTGTTTTGATTTTGGTTTGTAAGTCAGGTCTTAAGTTCATATATTATTGATAATATACAGTTATATGTCTTTATTATAATATGTAGAATAATAAATATTATAGAATATTATATCGTTAAACAGAATTTAATAAATTATGATTTATATGTATTAAGATATATTATTAATATTATATTAAAATCTTATAAATGTCAAAATATCATTGATTAACTTTGTTCATTTGTTAGCATATTAGCAACATGTAAAATATCAATATTATCAATTATAATCTTTATATTATAAAATTACAATGATTAAGTCAGTTTATAATTATAATTCTTATAAACTCAAATTGAATCACTGATTTGTATATTATCAAACCTAAGCGCATTCAATCTCTAAATTATTATTTTTCTTACCATTTATAAGCATTATTGAATCTATTTCTTCTTAACTTTTTCCTTTAGTCTCAGGTGAAAGGAAAAACAAAATAGCTCCTGTAAGAATAGTACAAATAAGGTATGTAACATATGGTAACCACTCTTTTGTAATTACAAGAACTGGAAATAAGTACATAACAAAAATATTAGGAATATGATTAAAGCAATTAAGAATAGTTGTAAAAATTCCTTTAGCCTGAGCAGGCAATAGTTCAGAGGCATATACATAAAATACAGGTCCAGGTCCAATTTCATAGCCTATTATAAATAGTACTGATGCAAATAATAGCAGAGCAGTATTACTAGTGGATAATGAATAATTTATGATTAAGCAAACCAAAGCAATACAACATATAAGTGAACCACCAAAAAGCAATATTTTTCGTCCCAAACGTTCAATAAAAATTAAAGCAACTAATGTTGAAAGGAAGTTCACAGTATTAAGTATAAGCGCTCCAAATACAGAGCTTAATTTGTGATTAAAAACAGAATTAAATGTTTGAGTAGAGTACAAAAGGACTCCATTTACACCTGTACCCATTTACAATACACCTAACAATATACAATTAATTAAAATTTTAGTATATTTTCTAGTAAATACTTCTTTAAAGTGGATATCTTTAGTCTCTCTAGGTTTAGTATCTGGAATGAAGAATAAGGTTATAAATGCTAATGTAGGCCATATAAGAGAGGATGCGAAAGTCATCCACCAACAATTATATGATGTTTCAAACATACGAATAAGATATAGAACTATTGTTGCCAGCAAAATACCTAAACAAACTTATACTTAGAACATAACTCCGAGTAGACCTCTTTGGTGTGTTTCTGCATGTTCACCAACAAGGACGACTATAGTATTTGCCATAACTTAAGATCCATAACCTGTTAAAATTCGCATTACTAAAAGATAATATTCATTAACAGCAACACATCCTGCAGCATAAAATATAACGCAAATTGCAGATCCAACAAATGCAGTTTTCTTATATCCAATAACCTTAATCCAAATAGAAACTGTTAAAGAACCCAATAAGAATCCTACTACAAACCCGATCGAAAGAATGGATAAAAATTTCTAAATTAAGTCGTTATTTGATTCAAATGTACCACCGTATACAGCTTGATAATATAGTGTCATAATATCAGTTGAGAAATTTCCAATAGTGAATCCTACTGTTTATCCAGCCCATGTTTAAAGCATGAACAGTAACCCAAAAGCTACCATTATGTGAAAATAAATGTAAACTATTAAATGTGTATAGAATATTGTAAAACAGTATTCAAATTTTTAATTTCTAAATACTATACAATAAAAAGTATCACATAAATATACTGTGGAAGAGATAATCTTTAATAAGTTTGTGTTTTACATAAAGTTTAATTTAATATAATAAACTTTATTATTATAAATTATATAATTGTAGTGTGATATATTTCTATATTTACTCATTATTTTGTACTAAATTCACATTATATTAAAAAAAACATATAATATAAATTAAAGTTTATCAAACTGTTTATAATTGCCGTCATTAAGATACTGATACATTACTAGGCAAATAATTTAAATATTATCCGAACTATAAATAATGTATAAAATATATATTATAGTTATTAAAATATATGTACCTTTATTTAAATCTACTTAGTATATTATTATTTATCTAGTGGAGTAATAAGTTAAATTTAGCTCAATAATAATTGTTATTTTATTACTAGCATAACAAAAAATCTGCTATAGTTTAAATATGTATTAACAGTATCTATAATTATAAGATGAAATTAAAGGGAATCAACATGTTTACTGAGTACACTGAAATTTTACACCCTACAATTTTATACTAGAAATTTTATATACAAAAATATGGGATATTTAATTTAATACTAGTTAACTGTGTAAAATTGTTGATTTCAGAACCATAGATATATTATTAAGACAAGTGTTACTTTATAAACTAGTCGTCTGTGACGTTAAATATATTGTAAAGAATATCTGAAGTTCAGGATTATTGAATTTTTCTGAATTTATTTTGTATAAACGAGTTTATCTTAATAATTATAAGTCGTAAACTATAAATTATGATTTTTCGTAAATAGATCTGCTTTAAAAGAATATTAAATATCAGACCTTACTAAAATTTAAGTAAAATTATTAACACTTCTATCTCCATAGTTTTAATTTTTTTCTTGCATTTTTACCAATCAAAACAAATCGAAAATAGTATACATCACTTTATTATAAACTAATTTAGCAATTGAATGATCAAATTACTTATCGATATTTAAGATACAGGGATAAGCTACCAACTACCATCACAGCTCCTATAGTACCAGCTTTCGTCTTCTGTTCCCTTATTCTCTCGGTAAAATCGTCTGAATCGCCTTTGTTCACTCATCTTGGAGTGTGACTCTTCTGAATATCTCACATAGTTGTTAGAGGTACTGTTCCGAGACCATAAATGTGCACACCGCATTTCACTTTAGATGCGTCGCATATGGCTCAGTTTCAAGCGATAAAGCATCTGTATATGGAGGCAATCATTATGGTGTTATATACCTTAAATGCTTACTGTCCAGCTTTTTCCTCGCGGGCGCTCAATTTGGAAAGCACAGAGAGTAGCATGGCTTCTTGATGTTGTATAAATACCCCAGATTACAGGGGATTCAGTGTTATTGTAGTAAACTCGTGCACCCTGCATTGTTTCCTTCATCGGAATATGACCTCCAGACACTAGGAACCTAACCAATTTTGGAACTCAAGAAACCACAGATTCAGCGAAATCGGTGGCGAAGCCCCAACTAACACAGGCGCTGAAGCAAATTATAGTTTTCCGGATCATTTTCTATTAGACCAGCATTTTACATACTCTACGAGGTACCAACCCTCATATTCGCTACATTTCCCTAACTGCATTTTCTGTGTGGTAAGTATTTATTGCACTCATTTTCCGCTACTCTGCAAGACACACAATCAACCACGCCCTGAATTTACATTCAAATGCTAGGCATTCTACAAGAGCTTTGAATCGCTGTCTTCACAGTAATTATCAGCTTTAATACTTTAACATTTTTGGTACATTAACAGAGATAGTAGTATTTTATCATATTCATAACATGCTGTGTAAATACTAGCAGATATACGATCTGCACACTAGTTTGTGCGCAATTTACTTCTGCTTGTTACTGTCTAACAGGAGTCTCACATGATGCTCCCCACTTATCGTTGGACTTGAAATCACAGACATACAAGTTGGTTTTGGTATTTACTGGATATTCATCCTCACATTTATTGTATTACCCTTTATCACTACAAGGTTCACACTCGCCAACACAGCATTCACAAAAGGTGACAGTACCTAAAATCGTGTGTTTTATACACTTGGCGCATTCACCACCGGCGCATTAATACTAAGCTGATATGTGAGTGTGATCTTCACAATACCAACCGCTATAGAAGGCTATATTTTCAGAGCAAGGCAAAAGCCTACCTGAAACCTGCTGGTGCATTAACAGTAATACCTAATGTTGTATAGTAAAACCTCTGCTGAGCAGACACTGCCTTCTGCCATTCACACTTTGGGGATCTGGTAATTCCTACTGATTAAGTATTTTTTTTCATATTAGTAATTTTGCAACTAAACCTGCGAGATATCCATGATACTGGAGTATACCACGTGTGGGTATTTTTAGTTTTTGCGATGATACTAATTTGTGCGGAGCATCCCAATTGTTTAATACACCACTCTGTCTCAAAAGCACTTTCTTTCTATTCTGTCGGCACCCAGTTTCTTCGTTTTATTTTAGGTGAAACTGGGTAGGATGCTCGCAAGAGTTTTCTGTTTCGTATGCCTGGCTAAATCGACGCCAACACTGGGTCCGGAAACTGCATTCAGGCTGGTGCATCACGTTAGGAGCCTTTAGAGACTGATAGATGCATCCTTTACAAATCGCGTTAGGGATTCTGAGCAAAGCGGCTATGAACTTCGCGGACGTTAAGGCATCAGATAGATCTCGGAGATGACATGAGCAGAAAGAAAGTAACATCTAGTATGGATCAGTAGGAGGACAAATCACCCATAGCAAATCATTCTTAATACCAAACATAATTAAATCGAATTTCATGTATTAGCTGATGGGTATTTATCAGAATATTAGCTAATATAAGAGCAGGAGACTCAAGTTGGCAGATTATAATTATTTTCTTTAAACATATATTATATCGTCCACTACGTTGATCTATATGTATTTGCCTTTTCTTTATCGAGATACTAACTCTTATTTATTTACATATATTTGCTTCTAATATCATATTACAAAAATAAACCATATCAGCATACAAATATACAAAATAACAATTTTTCTGCATCGCATTGATTATCAAATTAACTTTGACTTATTAAAATATAATAAGTGGAATGGGATTTGAAATAAAATTAATGGACACAACTTCCACAATCTACTCAAACCACCAACTCTATATTTTATCACTACTCATATCTTATTTAACATTTATACTATAAGCAGGAGAAAACACAATACAGTCCCTGGTTATTCTAATAAACTAAACAAAACACAAGAAACTGTGTAAAACTATATCTTAAATATGTAATTAAATCGAAAAAATTATATCTTCAGAATTTGCTTGAAACCTATAAAGTTGAATAGATACATTTTATTCTTAGCGAAAAAATTCCCAGTATGCAAACTTATGGTGGTCATCTAAATTAAAATTTATCCCATACATTATAAAATGGAGAGGAAATAATTGTGGTCTGCTGTTTAGACAAGGATTTCTTAGTTGCTAATCTTGAAATTTAAATTTAAGATCATTTATGGAAAGGCATGAATTGACATAGGCTTGTGTGATAATAAATTATAGAAAATTAAATTATAAGATTTAGACTACCTTAGGTTGTTTATGTACATTTTCTGAAGTTATAGTCGCAGTGTTGAGTTAATGCATTTCGGATTTTGGTACTTTATTTTACATTAATATGTAATAACTATATGATATATAATGCGAAAGAATGAGTGCCTCGATAATGTATATTATGATTGTAGGGATATTCTGTTGTTGTATGGCATAAATGTAGAATTTGAAGTATGAGTATATACTTAATTCCAGCTTTATGGTAATATTTAAGCAGAGTTCAGTATCAGTGATATTTTGATATACTAGCTCACCTGAGAAGTAAACACTTTACATTTACTAAAAATTTATAATCGCCAAGCGTGCAGGCAAGAGTACTGCTGGAAATTATGAGCGTATTTTCATGAAATTTGTAGTTTTCGATGGTTCAGGATATTGATCTGATAGCTGATTGAAAGTCTTATGATACAAGGAAGCTAGCAGTTAAATTATTATAAGTTCCTAGAACTGGTAACTGAAAGCTAAATTTGGTATTGCTGACGTAGTTCGAAGAGTATACCATTGTTGAGTAAAAGAGAACAGGGTAGTGCGTCTGTGAATGACACGGCAGGATTGGTAGTATTTTATACTATAATTCAGTTTGTATTGGAGGCTATTTAGCACGCTAATCTGCTCAACAGGACCACCCCCGAGTACTTTGTCTGTAGGTATTATTTCATAATAAATATAGTATTATATACAATACTACCAGTTTATATGCTATATAGCTGAAATTGCAATTCATTGTACTTTACCATATTTAAGGGCATGGGGTTTCACTCTAAATGTAAAAACTGTTATCTATAGATTTCATAGTACACTAATATACCATTTTTAATGGAAAAATAAAGGTGGATGGTAAGAAATAAAAGATACTCACATTTACCATAGAAGGCAGCGAGATCAGATAGTCTAGGTAGTTGGATGTAAGTTCCATGTACCTATTCAAAACCACTATTACTACCACGGAGCAGCTATGCGCGGTCTAGGTCGTTCTACTCTACAAGAAGCTGGGGAAAATTGCTTAGAATGTGCGATTTTAGATATCATAGTTTGAAGATATAATTAAATTCCGATATTCAAATTTTTGGGACAATATCGGCCTTGTCGCAGCCCAAATGGGCCTAGATGTACTATCTGTATAATCGGCCTGTGAATCTTATTGTACTTAATTTGCCAAGAGCATTGAAAATCATGATTTGTAATACTTTTCGCTTTACAATAGCTTTGACACAAAAAAAATTCTCTAGCCTAAAAATATATCGTATTTTAGCTTCCATGAGAACCAAGTTCTGTTGTAACTAGCAGCAATAAAGTATTAAAAGGAAGGAAACTATCCTCTAATTCTGCCATTAATTCTTGGTTACTCGGCATTCAGGTTGTATGAGACTTAATTTAACACGAAATATAAAGAAAATGATTAGTAGATGGAAAATTTAAAACTACTTAAAGATACATTTGAGGAATCGAATAAGATTTACTCTGACGCGCAATTACTAAAAAACGGAACTATAGAACTCAATACGTTTCCAATTATCAACCTGTTCGAGCTTCCTATCCACTTTAATGAGACTAGCATTTGCTTATTAATGTTCTAGCAGCTCTGCCACGTATCCTACCTGTTCAAGGCAGAGTATTTCGCAATATTCTCCTTGATTGAAAATAAATTAGGCGATACTATTACTAATGCTGTTATAAGCCAGAGTTCCAGATCTGGCAAAAGTGTCGCCTTGTACACGCAGTACTTTTTCCACCTGCTGATAGGAAATATTCCAATATTGTTTAATAAGGAAGGATCTGAGGATCAGCCACTGTACTAATATAAATCTGGGTCATTCCACTCGTAGCTGGAGAGATAATACTAGAATACACTCGAACTGCAAGATTTCGAAAACTTAAGAGAAACCGTATTATATGATGTCTGCATCTTCCATGCCTTTCAACTGGAAAGTTTGAATCATCTAGAGTTTCTTTATCGCAAGATGCATATTTTTATTGAAAATTTATAAAGTAGCACCAGAACAATTAATGGGGTTGGTGGACTCGATCTCATAAAGAATTTGAGATTTGATAGCTCGATAAAACAACAGTTCAATTTGTTAAAATAGTATTCATTTTTTATCTATGAGGGTGATGTTGACACCAGCGGTATAATGGATGCGTAAGTGTTGTAATATAGTTTAAAACGTATGAATAATTAACGGCCTATGATGCTAGTTGACGAGTGCCTAGACTCATAAAAGTAAAATTACCAAAAATGTATAGCACTTTGCGAGGTTATTTTTGGAGAATCCCTATAGAGGTTTGTGCCACTGGGCAGATAGCAGTACGGAACTGTACTCAATATTCTAAAAAATGAGCAATTTGAATCGTTTTCCAATGAGTATATAGCTAGATACAATACTAAACATATTTTCGCCTGCCGTGTTCTTTCGCAGCTTCTGCACCCTGACTTGCTCTCAGTACTAAAAATGGAGCTAGACGAAATCAGTGCCTCAGAATAGCATCGGAGCTTGAACCTAGATTGCTACCATAAACTACAAATTATTATGACAAATATATTATCTTTAAGAAATAATAAATAAGTTGCAGAACCAGAAATAAACAAGCAGATATGTGAGAACTGGCATCTATTAACAATATATTTCAGCCTTCTCGAAGCAATACTGACTGATGTGGAGTATATTATTATGGCAACAGAGTATCTGCGGCTCTAGACTGAGGAATACGACATCCTGGATGAGCTTATAGTCTACTCACCGCAAATACTGAATGTTAGAAGCAGGAAAAAGTTTAAAAACAAATTTTTCTTAGGGTTACCGAAAAATTGCTTAAGCTAACAAAAATACAAAGAAGAGTTCGATTTGTACTTTTTTAGGTTCATAGTTTCTTTGTTCGACCCGAGGGCGGTGGAGACTCTCTTCTGGAAGACGTTTTAGTTTATTAGTTTTGAACACATATATATAGAATAAAAGTCGGAGCTTAGGAGAGATTCTAAATATTGGTATTAAGTTGTTGCAAAATTTTGGATATATTCCGTAAATGACTAATTTGCATCTTATTTTAATTTCAAAACTCTCCCCATCCGGTTTGAAGATTAACTACAGTCAATAATTACTAAAAGTAGCAGACAGTTGGAAAATCTAATTCACACTACGCATGCTAAAGTGCATGAGAGCTATCACGCCTGTACATTTTCAGTTATAATAGTAGGGCCAGATATAGATATAATAAATGAGTCATCAATTGACAAGTTTAGTTATGAAACTTGTGAACGAGACTATTCTTATCATTATGCTGCTAGCATTATTGGTTACGTCTAGCCGCACCCATCTCTGGTGCACAGTGCCCAATACGACAAGCGCAGCATGTTGGCCAACCAGGATGATATGGGTGGAATACTGGATGGCATCCCCAAAACACTAAAAAGTTATTTAGACAGCTCTTCTAGTCTAGTCGAATTATTAAATTCTATGTTAGGCGAGAGTTCTGCTAGAATGCAGCTAATATGCCCTTTCATCTGCCATTAACTATGGTATGTGGATACAAAGTATTAACCTCAAGCTTGTAATTTTAACGCGGTTGAGAAGCATACGATTTAGGTCAACGGCAATAAAAGTATAGTCTACTAGTTCAGCAGTCTTACCAAAATAGTAAATTATATTGATATTAGTACAATCTGCAATCGGGACAGTGGATTTAAAATTAACAGCTAAAGCTAAAATATTAATTTGCAAGAAAATGATCGTCGTTACAACTTGAGATGCATTGCTTCAGCTACCCTGAACTAAGAGGTGGTTGCAGTTCTGAGTTATTCTCTGATGTGTTAATTTATCCAAACGTATTCCATGGTTCAGCTTACAGCGATGGATGCATAACGAGAGTTCTGCAGCTTGTCCAGGTTATTCAAGCGGAGCATCCTAATAAATCATCTCAATATCATCTTGTTCATGATGATCATGACACAACAACCAGAGATGGCGATTAAGAATACCTAACTGGTTATCCAGCAAGGGGAGAGCGGGGACATAGGATACTAGTACTTATATAAAGGCAGTATTATTACTAAGAATAGCGTGGAACTGATGAGATCCATACATCTCATACCAGGAAAACACGAGGTTATGGTCTTGGCTCCCACCTTCGACTTTGCGTTCCACGATTAGAATAATTGGAGGAAAAGATTTACCCAGGCGGAGATATGGAACCAGGTGCTGAAAGATTCAATTGAATCTGCTGCGGAAGCTTTCGATATCCTGAAGGGGTAGAAAATCGTCACTGAAAGATTGATCATCGCAATCTGCTTCAATAAGAGCATGAGCCTATCACCGATATTAGAAGCATCGGAAATGCCATTCGACTTCATGCTCACCTTCCACGGCTACAGTGGCCTGCGACTAGAGAATCTGCACGGCTATCAGATTTTGCCGGTATAGTGTGGCCACCACATCAAGGAAGTGATAGAGAAGATGGCAGCTCCGTTTGGACTAAGGAATGTGGTCCAGATAGGCCAGGATTAACATGAGGCATTGCCGCTAGTTAGGATGGAAAACTTAGCGGATACGATAGTTACGCAGCAGCAGACGGAGGAGAGGGACGCCTACACGGAAGAGCAGAAAAATATTGGCGATAATTAAATAACTTCATATATTTATTAAATATAGAACTTATGTGACGACTTTCAGCGAAATATAAAAGCACTGCAGAGAGATCACAGATTATTCAAAGTCATAAGGCACGACCGTTAGCACTATATCTAGTTTATAACAAAAGCAAATGATAAAGACACAGTAATAGCGGATTTACGAAACATTAAGATTACGCTGATTCCTGACCAAGTCCCACTCTACGACTTTGCGGCACTATGTAATTCACCCAGCTGCAAAACTCAATTAAATTTTAAATATTCACGAGAGAATAAACATTTGGACGAAGTAATCCTGGACCTTGTACTAGTTCCGAAGTTTTCTCAGCTGAATGCCAAGCTGTGTGAATTGGAACATATGGTTAAATTTATAGAGTTACATGATACTAAGATTTTGATTATATTCCTTTAAAATATAAAATTATTATAACTGCTTCACATTCTCGAATTGTAGCTAGTATCGGTGTATAACAAAGTTTACGATTCCGCATTAACTGTTATTGTCCAGTAGACGGAAAATATAGATTCAATGATAATAATAGAATTTAATGAAAATAAAACTTATTTCTATACTTATCGGAAAAGGCTATATGAGTCCAACTAAATAAATATGAGATTGCTCCAGATTGATATCGCGTATTAGGCTGAGTTATCAGATAAGAAGATATATCCACCAATTACTGAGGATTCTAAAAAGCTCAACCTTAGTGTGCTGTACCTTAATCAGAAGATACAAATTTTGACTAGTTACAAGAGTTTGGTTTCAGAAATTTAAAACTATTAGAGTGTCATCTACAAAATTGAGAATGGCGTTATTCATCTGACGAATGAGAATGAGTACATAGGATACATTGTTGATGCTAATAGGAAAATATTAACATTCATGGAGGAATATGAAATAGAATATGGTTACCTAATAATAAATCTCATCAAATGTGGTAAAGTTACTCTTGATAACAAGTTTTTGTTTGGATAATCGTTTGAGGTGTAATTTAGTATTATTCGTGGATTGTTTTAAAAAATAAATGACAGCTCAAATGAATCATATTAGTGCTAGGTGGAGGTGCACGGTTAACTATTCACTGATGAATAGAGAAGTTATATTAAAGGCAAGTAGCTTGCGATAAGATAATATCCTTTAGGGGTAACTATAAATAATCTGTTTAGTCAAACCAAAGTGGTAGCGACAGGCATTAGACATGAAGAAAATAGAGATATACTGCAATTGGTAGCCATTGAGTGATCTACCATTATTTTGTAATTTTCGCATCGAATAGGTATCAGTAGTCATATTTCACAAACTTATGAATTATTCATTCTTTCAAAAATCGGAAGAGAATGTTTATGTATTTGACGTGTATTAGCAATATATCATTATTGTTTATATTCTAAAATACCCACTACAGGTTGCTACTCCCAAATAATCTGCAGTTAAGTAGCAACTAGTTATTAACATATTTAATGGAATATAAGTTACTTACGAACACGAAATCGCACTGCGCGACCAGTCCAGCAAATTTGCAGTTTTGTTGACTCCAGAGAAGCAATTTCTAAATCCTGCTTCCAACACATAAATTGAGCGCATTATTTCTTCTGGCACTCCGCTTCTCTGCCTTTATTAAACTCAACTAGTATAAAATAACTTACTTAAAGCGAGGAAAAATATACTTTTGATAATTTTGCAGCTCTAATATTTTACAGCAAGCATCACTTTCTAGGCTCACGTAAACTTGAATACTAAATGCATTTTTATACTTCGGCAAATGCTGGTGCAGCAAACGTGTCTATAAGGCATTCGGAAAAACGGTAGCGAGCCTTTATAAATGGTAGGACTTAGGGGAAATCACAAAATCAACTGAAATATGGAAAGTGAGGATTTTATAGTGGTATAGTAAAACGTATGCTAGGAAGAGTTTCTATGGGGAGTTTCAGAAATCTGGAACTGAGAAGCATTCTGTCAAATGGCGTGATTCAATTATGTGTTGTAAATGTTTTCCGAGAGCTAGAACAGTGAGGCATATTCTACCATATACTGCATTAGAGATTGTGCAATTTATTACGGAAAAGAAACATTACACTGTGGACTACTCAGATAATAGAGTTGGTAATTCATTTGTATGAGTATACAAATTATTGGTAATTCTGCTATGTTGTATTTAAATAATATAGAACTTAGGGAATTGGGTAGAGTTTGAATTATGCATTATCTAAAATAATGGAATTTGAAAGCTGCTAATTTCTATATTCACTAATTTAATTTGTCAACGGGTTAAAGATTAACTTCTAGATGCACTAGATCCTGTATTTGTCGGATTTAATGAAAATTCAAAATTTTAAAAAGCTGCCTAGATGCCTTTTATTCAGAAATATCTGTCTTTACTTAAGACATTCGTCAGACACTATCGATAAGGCAATTGTTTTGCAGCCAATGCTGGAATTCTTAAGTGGTGAGGAGAACATTAAATTTTAAACTAGTTTATATTAATAGTAGACTCTTTATAATTAATCACCGATGAAAGACTTGATTGGGTTAATAATTTAATGATTGAAAAATATAAGCCGTAGAGGACCTTGTTATTCGTAAATTAAGAGATATACGATGGATATGTTTTGGTAGGATTATTCATAAGATAGATAGAAACTAATATAAAAACAGCTGAGAATATCCGAAATTGCGTTGGAAAAATAAAAAGACACTGTTATATAAAAGCAAAGGCTAATATACAAGCTATATATCAAAAAATATTATTTTAAGATAAAAACAGGGTAACAGTTCCTAAACAGGTATAATATTGTATGCAAAAGGTTAAGAAAATAGACTTATTATATATTTATATTTGTTAACGAATAATAACTTTATATGAATAATAACGAATGATTATTAGTACACAATTATATTTATATTAAAAAATTATGAAAGGTAAAGACATTACAACGTACCGCCGCTAAAGTAAATATAAATAATGTAGTACAAGAAGGCTGTGATAATAATTACTTATAAACTGCATTATTGGATATAGCTTTCAAATTTAATTCTCTAAATAATTATATCAATACAAAACAAATAGTATCAGACTATTGTAATTATGCATAAAGTACATACTTAGTTTATATTGAAATAGAATAGTTGACTGTAGGTCACTAACTTATCAACTACGGGATAATATTCTTCCAATAATTTTATTAAACTTAAACTACTGATAATTCAGGTTCTATCAATGTATATTCCAAAATAATAGTGTTAATTAACTATAACTAAATATTACCAATAAAGACTTATTATATACTCAAATTTTAATAAGATACATTTTATATAATGACTTTCTTTGTGTATTCTTTTATCTCATCTTGCTATAGGAATTCCTCGTCTTACTTTTGCATGTTATGATATTCAAGTTATTATTTATCAAAAAAGTAGACTCAGAAGTAAATTTTTTACAAATATTATTATTCTCTGCCAAATGATAGCCTTCAATGCTGATAATAAGTTTATACTTGTTCAGTTATTAGTACAGTATCGTTATCTTTAATAAATAACTGTACTAAATATCGAATCTATAATTTCTCTAAACAAGAATATTTATTACTAGATATTAGCTATTTTGCGGTGTTAGTTTCACGATTTGTTAATATGATAGTTAATTTTATCATGGTAATACTATGAGAATTATGTTGTTACAAATAAAACGCCTATTATAGTAAGATACTGATAATGAAACACAAAACCATAAAGCTAACTATAAAATAATTATATAGTTAATAGATAATCATGTACAGTAAGCTACAATACTGTTTCATTTGATATATAACCAAATATTTATCTACGAAACTTTGTATAAAGTAGAAACCCAGCACCTCAGCATACAACACCTAGCCTCGTGAAAGTTCATTCTTGTATCTCTTGGTTTAAGATATTGCTAGGGAGTAAAGTACATTGTTTCATTGAAAATACAAATAATTACACCAATAATAACAATTAACAAGTTCCATAAGTCTAGCCAGTGTTAATATCAGCTATTAATCTAGCTACCACGCATTCATCAACTGATATGAAATTCAATTTTAGAATTTGCAAGTTTATATATACTGTACACCAAATTCAGCACCCACATGATATTTATACCACCAAAATAGCACTCTGAACGGTTTAGTTAGCACAATTGCGACTTCAGCAGAGCCTTATAACAGATCAGCTAGTAAGACTTACAGTACCATTCCCAGGCCCCATTGACCCAGAAAAGCATGCAGCAGCTTTCCTCTTAAAAGTTTATCTACCATTACATCAGATATAGGAATTCTTAAAATACCGCAATAAAACCCCAAATACTTTTACTTGAGCTGAGAATCAGTAACATCCCACAGAGACAGGCTTGTCACCAGCGCCCAAAAATATAAAATAACCACCCCGCACCACCTATTATATCACCTGCTACAAATTTCACGCTGCACCACACATTGCGCCCAGACACCGGCCCGAAAATCGAAACTTCCATATCACGACGAAAACGAGAGATAGCGATTTGCGTGTGTGCTGATGCCGAAATTAGCGGAAAATGGTAAAAAATAGTATTGAGTGTGTGGATATCGGATAGGTTACAAATATATCGCACTGAAAATTAGCTTCAAAAATTGCAGGGATGTGTGAAGCTGGTCATAAGGGCCATGATGGCAGCGTGTGCGGTAATGAGGGAGCTGGGGAACGTGGATGTGTTTCAGGTTAAGGGGAGATATAAATAATAGCGTGAATAAAAATTACCAGGAAATATGGATAATACGTTTAGCATGTGTAAAGTGAAATAGTACCGATATGCGCAAATACAACATATATTATTTAGATTAGAATGCTATATGGTCTATATAAACTGAAGAATGCTGAAACTAATTTTGAGATGATAAGTAAACTGATTAAATTATATGGGGGAACTGCTGATTAATAAAAAACAATTCAGTTCATGATAATTTTTCATGTTGTAATATAGGGAAATATCGCTAAAATAGATGCTAAACAAAGATCTTCATATGGTATTATTTTATTATAAGAATCCCTGGATCATAAAAGAGCATATAACTAAATTACAGGGGTTGTTAACGTATTATATTTCTTTCTTATTTTGATGGGTACAATGAGTTTTGTAATGCGGGGATGCCTATGTAGTAAGATGAATAGTTTAACCATTATTATATTAGATTCAGTCAATAACGTTAGTAATATGGGAGCATAAATTCTTCTGGAAATTTATTTCATTGGTAAAATATCATATGGGGATATGTATTCTAGCCTAAGCAGGAGGCGCAGCTTCAGAATAATTTAAAATTTTAGATGCAAGGCATTGGCAAAGCAAATAAAATGTTCAACAAATACTGTGTAATAGAAAATAGAAGAGGCGCAACCTGAGTGACGGGGTTCTAGTTAAATGCGTAAATGCATGGTATTGGTACAATATCCTGATGACTACAAGGTTCTAATTTATACTAGTTAGCCTTGAATCCTAGATCCTCTGAAAACAGATGCTGATATGCTACCATATTGATGGGTGAATACTCAGTAGTACCAAAGCTAAACAACGATGATAAAGGAAATGGTACTATTCTACTTTCCTCGGCCGATAGAAGCTACCGTATATATCACCCAACGTATCACTGATATTAGAATTCTACCTCTCATTTGGTGTATGCAAATCTTCAGAAGCATACGTAAATGCTAGTGCAGCATAAAATCCTATCTACAACACCCTGAAAGATAACTTATAGGAGGCCTAGCAGCCGTATTATGCATAGCTCTTAGCACATCATATATATGATACTAACGTATATTTATAGTAAATTGGCTGTGTTGCATACTTTCTGAGACTATCATTTCCTGAATTTTCTAACTAACTAAGAGCTGTAGATATTTTAACTTAAGCATCAAATTTATTTAGCACAACATATACTAATGAAAATTAGGCTGTAATAGGCTCTTGATATTTGCATAATTTAACAATGATACGATAATAGCAAATTTGGGGATTTACTACTGGCTGGCCTGGATGAAGTAATCTATATTGAGTCTACAGGAAAACTATTAATACTTTGCCTATGCGAGGTTATCAAGCTAAATAAATTATGCTGGTCTCTGGTAAAATGTGGATATCATAGTTAAATATCAACAAGGTCGGTATTTGAATGAATGATTGATGATAATTAGTAAAATTGTAACCTGTTAAATAATATATGCAACCAGGCAAACATATGGAAATTATTAATCTGCCTTAAATATATTTAAAGGTATTATAGTAATAGAACATTAACACTATGCAGTTTAGAGAATATACAGGCATGATGTAAACTAGTACATAAAATGATAAACGGTTATTATTCTTAAGATAGTAGCTTCGGGGGTATAAACTTCAATTCTTCATGATCATATATTAACGTTATATACTATTATATACTTTTAGGTTTGATAAGCCACTGAATCTACTTACATATGCATTCTGAGTATCTTAAAGGCAAAGTATCATTCTTAATAGCGTTGTGGATTATACTGTGTATATGCGTACATTAGATATTCTGGTAAAATATGATAAAACAAACTCGCGTATATGTTACTGAATTTATCTGCACAGTGTTTATGTTTCTGAGCAATCAGCATGATAGGGGAACTGTTATTAAAATATCCTTATACACTAATATTTTAAATAAAATATATCCGCCGTATTTAAAGATGTATATGCTTCTAACAGCAAATAAGAAATCCATATTAAATAAATTTAGTTTCTATTTGAATATTTGGAATGAAAGTTTATATTATTGCGTATACCAGGTGAGTACTTGAATTATAAAATTTGCAAATATCGTGAGTATTACTTTTAGTTTTGATTATCCACAATGCAAAGTTTAAGTCCGTTAATCACAATAAATTTATATTTTGTTCACCCGAATTATCGTTATTTAGTATAAATACAAGACAGTTTTATAAGCAAGAATACGGTTAATGATATTTAACATTATTCTTTAGTTGATCAATATAATAGAGCTTAATATTTTATTAATTAATAACATAGCTTATCGAATTATGAGTATTTTATGTAAATCTATGCGTGGTCTTGTTATTATGTTTAAACAGATATATAAGATTATTATTGTAAAGTCTATGCAGTTATAAGCTATACTATTTTCAAGATTTCGCGAAAATATATGTTTATATAAGTAGCCAATTATGCTTATAGGAATACAAATTAATATGTCATAACTTGGAAAACTGCTGCGTCCTTTACCTATGCGATACACATATACTTATGCTAGTTAACACAGTATGCTAAAGGTTACAGGTTCTCATTACTGTAGTCTGATAATAATATTCGGGTATCACTATATAACAACAAATTGAAACGAGTCTGCCAAATAAATAAAAGCGTTATACAGAATATTAAAGTACTCAAAACTTACTATATATCCTATATGCTAGGTTTTCATATTATTGCACATTTTTATGACATGTACTGTATATTTATATAACTAAAATCTCATAGAATGAATCTAATTTATCATTTATTCGGTTGGTGCGTCAGTAAATATTGTTTATACTCAGAATATAGCGGTGCTTATAGGAGATACTAAGCTAGTACATATTACTGAAAACCATTAATCCAATAAAGGTCACTAGCTTCGTATCCATAAACAGCGATTTGGTAATTTACAAGAGCTAAGCTTAGGGTAAAATCAAAAGAATGCGAAATTATACTAGATAAAATGGTAATAATTAGCCATCTTTTGCATTAAATTTTAACCTACAACAGAAATATATCGTAATATACACGATACGACGAAATTATATAGCGAATGTAAGGTGGTATATTAATAGCATACAGTTTATTTATAAAAATATGTTACATACTACTAGATTTAGGTATTTTTATAATAATATCCCACAACAAAGATACTGCGGCCAAATACAATATGAGGCTGCTATGGAGCAGGGCAAACTAATGAAAAAGTAAGACAGTAAAAGCTTAAAATTATAAATGGATATGTTAACTAGAGTAAGCATAATTTAGTTTAGACTTTTAATCGTGTTTGATGCATATGAAAATTTGTACATAAAATTATTTTTGTATTTCAGCTCCGATATTAATTAAAGTTTTCAGATAGAAAATGTATTGCAAGGACTTATCTCATTACGTATAAGAGAAAGCTTCGGTTACCAGTAAATTTTGATATTGTACCTTATTATTCTTGAGCAGTGTGGCACAAGATCGCATTTAGCGAGAAATGCTACAAAATAATAGTATCAGCAAAAGTTTAAAAATAAATAAGGACATTAATATAGCAAACAGTGAGTCTATGTTAGCATTCGCATAGAAATATTACTAGTATTTAATTTGGGGTTAGAACCTAATCAAGCTGATGTGATAATTATGGATTATATTTCTGCTGGTAAACACTTAATATAGCCATAAGAGTTTAGACGGGTTGAGAAGTTTGTCAATAAGCGTGGTAAATAGTTTCTAGGATTTGCTCGGTTCAGTGGGTGATGGAAATAATGCTAGCTCAGCTTTCACAATCCAGGGATATAGCAATAATAACCCAACTGGTCGAGAATAAGATTGTAGCTGTGCTAATTACGATTTGGTAAATTGTGGTGTGAGATACTCTGAATTGATACTGTTAGGGCATATGTAGCATGGAGAGAGGTTTATGGATGCTGATGTGGGGGGCCAAAAGGTATCTAATTGATGACGGTAGTTTTAGCTCCTACGTAGTGTAAAAGTGCTATTTGATAGATTTTGCAGTACTGGGCCGGATCAGGTATGGGCCGCATTGCACGACGCTCAGATTCTGGGTGCTTGGTAAAATTGTGTTTTAATATATAGTATTATTATATATTTAAAGGTAAAGGGGAAATATTCGTAAGAATAATATTTTTTAATATATAAAATGTAGTAAATGCTATTGTCACGGCGAGCGTATTAAGAACTAGCGCTTATGTGCTAGCGAATACTGTTTGCATTGCATTGGTAAGAAAAGCCAAAAAAGATGAATGTGTGCTTAGCGAATGCAATACAGACTCCTACTACAGCGCAGCAGATTTCTGTCCGAAGACGATTAATAGTTCAACAAGTGCGAATGTTGCGATGGCACCTGCAAATATTTCGCTGAAGCATCGAATTAGTGCACGAAGTGGTTCGCATGGAGCTACTGAACAAAATAAAGTGACTGTGAAACATTACCTGCAAGTGCATCTAAGACTAATCATTAGAAAGTGTTTCTGCATTTATAAGCACCAGGGATGGTCAATCTTCAATACTGCACCAAACTGCCTTTTAGATAATAGTTATGGCGGCTGTTCGCTGTGTTATAATGAATATTTAGCTAAATCAAATAGTAAGTGTTGACCATGCTCCACATCGATGGCAATCGACTTAAAATTCAACTGCGGGCGTAAACTTTAAATCAACTGCTAGAATGTAAAGCACATGACGAGAAACCCTGCCTGGAAGGCTTTAAACCGATTGACAGTAAGTGATGAAAATTACTGCCTTATGATGCAGAAGGCGGTACCAGTGGATTTTCTAGAAATGGAACACCTATTCCCATAATTCCCTCAGAAGCGCGATAAAAATGCATCAGCGGGTGAGGCGGAAGCTCAGTAGAGCACATTACGAGATTGGGGCAATTTCTATTGAGCAGTACGCCCTAAAACTGCAAACTGTAGCAGTTTAGAGACACCACTTGATAGTACTGGCGAAAATCACCCAAAACTGTGCAGGCGAAATGCGCGAGGCTTGAATGCTGCTCGAACGTCGGAAGCACTCCACCTGAAACTGGCGAGGTCTGGACTTTTGAGGATAGGTGCCCGAAAACTGCAGATACCACGGATAGTAGTGGGAAGTAAGCGCCGAAAATAGCGTGATTTGCGCGCATGACAATGCCAGGTGCGTAATGGTGGTGGGTGGTAGCAGGTAGGCTATCATCATGGTGGGTCGTGGGACTGGAATTTGGGGTATAAAATATGCAAATAGGAAAAGAATCATAGGATGCTGGGATTCGACTGAAATAAGGTAAGGAGAAGCAGTTAAAATAGGAGCAAATGGCGGGTTAAACGAGATATGAACGTGAGTATAATAAATCATCTAGATAGAAATAGCTTTAATTGGAATAGTATTGGGGGAAACTAGAAAAGCTGTAAGCAACTGAGTAAAATTATCGAAATAGGGTTAGTGTTTAGTTCAAGTCATATTAGGTGGTTTTAGTTTACCATTTTTAGTATGTTCTGCTTAACTTCATTATTAGATATAATAAAATATATTATTCAAATTAAATGCTGACATCCCAAATTCAGAAGTTTTACTATATACTTATAAATTAAATATCACTTTTTACCCTTCTTGATAAAATAATAAGCAAGGCCGCCCGCAACGGCGCCAACGACAAGAACCACCCCGACGACAATTCCGGTCACTGCCCCACCACCTAGCTTGTTGCTGGCCGGGGCCTCGGGGTCCACCGGTTGCTCCGGTGGAACTGGCACATTTGGATCAACCGGTGGAACTGGCACGTTTGGATCAACCGGGTCATCTGGGATATCTGGGTCTGATCCAACTTTCCAGCACATTCCAGTAATTAGTGTAAATCCTTAAGCACAATCCAGACAACGGCCATCCCTGTCCATCTTCATTCCTGTTAGGCAAGTGGCACATGTTGGTAAACCACTATCTTTGCAGGTCTTACAGTTACTTCTGTTTCCACATTTGCACGATGACGTGGTAAAGTCTGTGCAAGTTTTAGCTTCTCCTTCACCACAAAATTAATCCTATATGAGATCCTTACAGATTGGAGTACATTAACCTGTTGTCGTCGTTACGTGAGTAGTAGGCTCACAGGAATTGCACGAAGCTGCAGACTAGCAGACAATGCAGTTTGCTTAGCATGGTTAACACGTGTGGGTATTTTTGTCGCAATAACCTTCATGTTTACTTGCGCAGTCGAAATGTCTAGTACACGTGGAAACTGCATCATTTACTTGCGTATTGGTATTATCTTGGGTCATTTTTAAAACCATGGTATATATTATATTCTTCAATAAACAAAACACTATTTAACCTGTTTTTTAAAATCTCATAAATAAAGCTATTACTTAAATATCACAGTTTCTCAAAACCTAGAAAGTAATGGCTGTTCTAATATATTAATAAATACCTCTAACTATAAAATGTAATTTATCAAAGAATAATTAATTACAACAATATTATCACTAATGTTATCGTAATGTAAAAAGAAGAAAATATTTTGAGAAGGAGTCCGTAATTTAAAGATTTCAGCTATCTGCAAATAATTACAATATATTTAATTTAATATAAAATTGTGTAAAACAGAACTTTATATATTATATTGATTTTACTATTTTTCTAACACTATCCATGGAACATTAAACTACTGTTTTCACAAAATTTAGTAACTTCTATTTGCAATAAACTAATTTCATCATAATTCGAAGTTAGAAGGTAGTAATTCTACTACTATTAACTAATTTCATACGATGAATAACAAATAAAGTATAATATTATAGTGAACTAATTATTTAATATCTTAAATAATAGCTACAAGTAAGAAGGGAAACTAAGAAAAGAATTTAATATTTTTCTTGTTCAATTAAATTCGACTATCCTTATATAATATACACTTTATATTGAAAATGCACTTATATGGATAAGAAATTTACGATACGAATTAGTCACCCTACAGTATTTGGCGATCGTGTCTCAAAGGGAGCCCGTAAATCTATGAATCAACACCAGTAAAATATTTCTGTGAATTTTATGTAGATTTATGCTATTTTGTTCCAAAGCGTTGATTACTATCTAATACGTTCTTTTTGCTGCTAAAAAAGAACTTATCTGCACCTTTTCTGTGCAAATATCCCTCAAGTTTCATTATGTTTCGTTTCGTCTAAGATCTAGGGCTTTCTACGTTAGCATTGAATTAGTTCGATTCAGGTTATGATCGCACCTTTTTCTTCAGTATTGAGGTTTTCATACACGGCATAACTCCATTGACCTCAGTTTCTAGCTCTTTTGCTTACCTCACATTCTTACTATGATACCAGTAAGAACTTCTGATATTAAAGTAGGTTAAACCAACAAAAACAGTGACTAAAGGAAAAGTTTAGCGAATAACATGAATGGGCGTACTGAGGTAATTAATATTTTACAAATAATAATCTTCTACCTCAACTATAAACTATGCCCAAATTGCTGATGAGATTAAGTTTATCGAAAACTCAACTGCCGATATTCGCATCATTACTATAATATTGACAACGTTAATTAACATTTAGGTAAGCAAACTAGCGAAAGATATGTCATACTAAAGAATAGAGTGAGTATTTCGCCAGGGCACAACAGTCCAACGAATGAATTAATGCCGAGAACTGAAAGTTAAATTTTAACAATACCGCAACCCTAACCCCGTTCTTCAAAAGTTGAGGCTAAAACATAATATTATAGACCACTTAATATTATAGGTAGAAGATCCATGCAGCGTTGCTATGCTTACCTGCCCCAATCATAGATTCCCAGCAAAGGAGAAAAAAGACACGGGAGTATAGCTCAGGTGGTAGAGCAATCGCCTGCAAAGTGATCGGTCACGAGTTCAATTCTCGTTACTCCCTACTATCTTAGAAAACTATATAAGATAATATTAATTATATCTAATATTAATATGGTTATAAGTGATGTTATATTACAAATACCTATCTAAAACTTGATTCCTTTTAGTCATAAAATATTTACTGCATGAATAATAAACCATATTAATAGTAATTTTTTCATAAGAATATTGCTTATTACTTTCAAAATAGACTAACAACGATAAAAGATACAAATATCATAATGAAATAATTGACAAAATGTATATTTTATTCAGTATACAATCTTAGAAACATAAATCAGTGATATGTATAATATTTTGAACTAAAACTATTACATACCTTATTAATTACTGTATCTTTACATAAAATGCTACTATGATCAGGAAATTACTTTAAAGTTATGCAACATTAAGTTTCTAAATTATTTTTATAGTATAATTATAATATATAATAATTGTATTAATTTTTCTTCAAAATGGTGATATATTCTAAACTTATGACTGTTCTCCTATAGTTATTTTATTAAAATGTTATTACCTTGAGAAATAAAATAAATATTGTATTGTTATCTAAACTGATTTTGTTTAAATTGCTGAGTTTATCCTTGATTTGAGAATATAAATAATATTTTTTTCATTAAATAAGTTGTTAGCCATAAATTACACATTAGGATTTTAATTTAGAGTAATAAAAATCTTAAAATTGGGCTTATTAGTGTTTGTATGATGCTTAAAGATCTAAATTCATGTATTAGTAATTATTTACAATGATAGACCACTAATAATTAATTTACTTTTGTAATATTTATTTAAATTAGTGACATATGCAAAACAGCCAAAAGTTAGCAGCACTAGTTTAGCATACAGCTAAACTTCCTTTAAAAATGTATTTACATAAAACTAGGAATTACATGAAAATATTAAAAATATAGTCTATAAATTTATAAAACTATTTTAAGCTATGAATATTGCTTTTATTTAATTATATATGAAAGTAGTTTAACAATATTAATGAAGGTTATGTTATAATTAACTATCTACTTGTATCTATTTTTAATACATAGTTATTGTGTAAAAAGGATTTCATACAGTAATATAGCGATTTATAGCAGTATTTATTCTTAATTTTACCTATTATTATAAATATTTTTATAACATCAGTAGTATGTAATATGTACTACTACAAGTACTATCAAGTCTAGATAGAAAACTTATTTTATTAATAATTTTTTTCTAATTTACGAATATTTAATAAATCATTCAAAATCATTTCTTACTTATACCGGAGCAGTACTAACCTTCTTTTTCATGAACCAAAATGTGGCGAAACAAAGTCCTCCCACAACTATCAGTACCCCTATTATTATTCCTGCGATCGCACCACCGCCCAACTTATTTACAACTGATGGATCCTAATTTTCAGACAACCAGCACATTTTAGTACGTAATTCGTACCCGTCATCGCATTCTCCACATTCGCCACGTTAGTTAAATTTCATATGTGGCAAACAAGTTTTGCACTTTTCGCCGGTTTCATCACAAGAAGCACAATTTGAAGCTTCTCCACATTTGCATTCTGATGTTAGGCTTTCACTGCAAGACTTTGAAACACCATTTTCACAGTAATATCCGTTTTGAATATTTTCGCATTCCTCAGTACATTGTCCTTCTAGTGTAGTGACAAATCCAAAAAGGTCGCAGAGATCACAAGTTGTGGGTGAAGAGCAAAATAAGCAATTCTCCATGCAAAATTAGCATTTTGATGTATCTAGATCACAGAAACTTCCTTAGATGAACATGCAGTCGTCCTAAATTTTACAGGGAAATTCACATAGTGACGTCTATGGGTTCTTTTCGAAACCTTCGGAGCATGTAGTGCAAGAATCGGTACTTGCACAGTTATCGCAACCAAAAGGACAGTCTAGACATTAATCATTTTATAAAAATGTGAAAGATACGCATTTAGAGCATTTATTCCCAGTACACTATTGGCAGTTGTCTATGGATTTGTTGTCTTCACAGTAACAACCTTAACCATAAACAATATCTTCAGAGCATGGATCACAATTTACGGTCGTTGAGTCGTCTGCAGGGCAGAAATATCCAGCCTTGCAGCTGAAAACTTCATCTGTGCATGTACCAGTTTCTGTCATTTTGTGAAAATCGATATTCGAAATATTTTAGTTAACTTGATGTAAATGATGATGTGGATTTTAGTTTTTAAACAATAGTAATATTACATTAATGGTAGTAATATATAATTATTAAACCACAAATTTGATATACTTATATAAAATTAGATTATATTAATATAAATGATTATATGTACAAATATTGAAATATTGCCAAAGCTACATAAATTAACTTACATCTATCTAATAAAGTATTCCCGTTTAAAAGAATTTTTATTTAATGAATTGTTAGTTTATACATATAGGTAATATTAATTTTTAAAAATCTAATTGGTTGTTTGGTTTTGCAAGTATTATACACATCCGATAATTTAAAATTGGTAACACTTACTTGAATTAAAATATTATATTTCGATGAATTATAAATAATAAAGCAATTGAATACATATTTGTGGAATAGTTTCTGGTACTTTGTTATAATAAAACTCTTATTCAATAAAAATCTTTTACCAAATGACCTAAACGGTAAATTTTCTAATAATTGTAATAAATAGCTAAATTATATTCATTAAGAAAAAATAAATTACTTAAGATATAAATTTTATACTATATCTGAAATTAAATATCCACCAAAATTATTTCTTACTTATTTATGTTACATTTGGATGTAACTTGTTTATTCTTATGAATTTTATACGAATTAACGAGTTTTTAATATTTTATTAAATTTGCAGTATTAAATGACATAAATAAATAATTTAACACAAAATATTCTAGTACTAAATCATTGAAAAATAAATACATAATACCATTAACTAATAATATTGTATTTTATGATTTGTGTAATTATTATTTAGAATATTTATGAGAACAATTAATAAATAACTTTAAGCTTTATTAGTAATTGAAGTCGTAAAACAAAATTATTTTAAATATATTAATTCTATTTTTTTAATATATTATCTGGAAACTTAGAAATTGTTTGAACTTAAATCAATAAATAAAGTAAGGAATAGTATCTAATTTAAAATCAGTCATTCTTTCTTATTAAAGTATTTTCCTCCTTTAAAGTTTATCGATATTACTTATATTTACTATTAAATATTATGTTAAAATTTAATTTAGGTGCATATGTAAACAACTAGTTGCATATAGAACCTTAAAGAAAGCTATTGATACTCTATAGATTCCGTATTATTACCAGGAATTATATCAATTAATTTCTCAATAATCACAGCGTCACGAACATATTTGTTTGAAGAATCCTAATGTAAAACACTAATATAATGCCCTAGTTTTAAATCTACTACTCTTAATTGTTTCCCATGCTTAGAAAATATAGTTTTAAACACGGACTATGTTTGGAGCGACAACATAAATACGATCAACTGCAAGAACTGTGCTTAAAATAAGGACTCAGAAACCTATGAAGCACCTTTATCAGAGGCAATTCATGCCTCAGCGAACAAAATTATTCAAAATTATCGAATAGATATGTTATAAAGCCAAGAATTCAGACATGCTAACTTATCTGTACACCATACTCACAATACCAATTTAAAGAATAGGATTTTTGCTATATGTTCATACACGGATACTAGCATTCCAATGCAAACTGATTCACATGGTCTTCAGAAATACTTTGCCGCACGTAAAACGAGTTGTATTATATAACCAGAATGAAAGGTTCCTATAACTGAAATGCAGTGATCTTTAAAACTGGTAGAGCTGAAAAATTGCTAGAAATTGACTAGTAGTGAAAATATTACCACGAAATATAAATGCGTAGTTGCCGAAAGTCCTGCAACATTTAGGTTCCATGGGTAAGATTGTTTAACATGTTAGAAGAATAATTTCTAGGAGTAGTCAGGGCAGTGTAATTTGTCATATGAAGGACATAAAATTATTGATTAAAAATGCTGAACAGACTAGGGTAAAAGTATATAATTTGTATAAATACTAACTGGGGTGATATTCTTGGATTATTTTAGATGTTTTGGCGGTTGTTTTTGGATTTTTTGTGGGTCTATATTTTACTTTGTCATAGACTTTAAAAGGGAAATGAGTCTGATAATGCATGAATCTATAAGAGATATTAAATTATTATTACCATTAATGTAAATAAAACTTGAAATTTCATAAATGTTGATTTTATTTATGAAAATGATGAAATAAGAAAAAATTAGAGAATTTTAAATTGTGACTATAACAGCTTGTTGTTTTTAGTAGAATATAGTATATGAATAAAAAATTACATAATAATAATTTATTTTGTGTGATTACGAAATTTAATTTTTAATTAAGATTAAGAAGAATTACAGTTTTACCATTGTAGATATTACATATAAGGTTAGACAGACTTAATTTATATATTAAAATAATAATAAGTTTAAGTACTAAAATAATTAAATATAACTAAAAATTTAAAGTTTGAAAAGTTCAATAGATAAAATTATTATACTAGAACATATAATCCAATTCTAGCATAATTAATGAAAGAAATCTACATGTAACAGGTGATTCATTCAAATAAAACAATATGTAAATATAAATTTAATTACTAAAATGTATATTATAATTGTGTATATCTCGTTACTGTAACAATTAAAATATACAAATTAATGATATTATTACTTTATAATTAAAGCTTATAGTATTTCATTTATTACTATATTAGTAGTATCTGTTACTTTGATTTTAAAACTATTATTGGATTTAAATAATCGGCTAATTTCCTTGGATTCATTGAATATGAATTATGAATTCATTAAATATTAATAATATTAATAAATAGATTCATCTAATTTATTAATAGAATATATGAATAATTAAATCTGTATTCTGCATTATATTATGATTTCAGGCCTGCACGAAAATTATTTATAATATCAAAATTATACGTTTTATATCATCATATATATATACTACCTATCCTTACAATATTATAATCATAAAAGTATTATTATCTCACAAAAAAGTAGGGAGTAACGAGAATTGAACTCGTGACCGATCACTTTGCAGGCGATTGCTCTACCACCTGAGCTATACTCCCGTGTCTTTTTTCTCCTTTGCTGGGAATCTATGATTGGGGCAGGTAAGCATAGCAACGCTGCATGGATCTTCTACCTATAATATTAAGTGGTCTATAATATTATGTTTTAGCCTCAACTTTTGAAGAACGGGGTTAGGGTTGCGGTATTGTTAAAATTTAACTTTCAGTTCTCGGCATTAATTCATTCGTTGGACTGTTGTGCCCTGGCGAAATACTCACTCTATTCTTTAGTATGACATATCTTTCGCTAGTTTGCTTACCTAAATGTTAATTAACGTTGTCAATATTATAGTAATGATGCGAATATCGGCAGTTGAGTTTTCGATAAACTTAATCTCATCAGCAATTTGGGCATAGTTTATAGTTGAGGTAGAAGATTATTATTTGTAAAATATTAATTACCTCAGTACGCCCATTCATGTTATTCGCTAAACTTTTCCTTTAGTCACTGTTTTTGTTGGTTTAACCTACTTTAATATCAGAAGTTCTTACTGGTATCATAGTAAGAATGTGAGGTAAGCAAAAGAGCTAGAAACTGAGGTCAATGGAGTTATGCCGTGTATGAAAACCTCAATACTGAAGAAAAAGGTGCGATCATAACCTGAATCGAACTAATTCAATGCTAACGTAGAAAGCCCTAGATCTTAGACGAAACGAAACATAATGAAACTTGAGGGATATTTGCACAGAAAAGGTGCAGATAAGTTCTTTTTTAGCAGCAAAAAGAACGTATTAGATAGTAATCAACGCTTTGGAACAAAATAGCATAAATCTACATAAAATTCACAGAAATATTTTACTGGTGTTGATTCATAGATTTACGGGCTCCCTTTGAGACACGATCGCCAAATACTGTAGGGTGACTAATTCGTATCGTAAATTTCTTATCCATATAAGTGCATTTTCAATATAAAGTGTATATTATATAAGGATAGTCGAATTTAATTGAACAAGAAAAATATTAAATTCTTTTCTTAGTTTCCCTTCTTACTTGTAGCTATTATTTAAGATATTAAATAATTAGTTCACTATAATATTATACTTTATTTGTTATTCATCGTATGAAATTAGTTAATAGTAGTAGAATTACTACCTTCTAACTTCGAATTATGATGAAATTAGTTTATTGCAAATAGAAGTTACTAAATTTTGTGAAAACAGTAGTTTAATGTTCCATGGATAGTGTTAGAAAAATAGTAAAATCAATATAATATATAAAGTTCTGTTTTACACAATTTTATATTAAATTAAATATATTGTAATTATTTGCAGATAGCTGAAATCTTTAAATTACGGACTCCTTCTCAAAATATTTTCTTCTTTTTACATTACGATAACATTAGTGATAATATTGTTGTAATTAATTATTCTTTGATAAATTACATTTTATAGTTAGAGGTATTTATTAATATATTAGAACAGCCATTACTTTCTAGGTTTTGAGAAACTGTGATATTTAAGTAATAGCTTTATTTATGAGATTTTAAAAAACAGGTTAAATAGTGTTTTGTTTATTGAAGAATATAATATATACCATGGTTTTAAAAATGACCCAAGATAATACCAATACGCAAGTAAATGATGCAGTTTCCACGTGTACTAGACATTTCGACTGCGCAAGTAAACATGAAGGTTATTGCGACAAAAATACCCACACGTGTTAACCATGCTAAGCAAACTGCATTGTCTGCTAGTCTGCAGCTTCGTGCAATTCCTGTGAGCCTACTACTCACGTAACGACGACAACAGGTTAATGTACTCCAATCTGTAAGGATCTCATATAGGATTAATTTTGTGGTGAAGGAGAAGCTAAAACTTGCACAGACTTTACCACGTCATCGTGCAAATGTGGAAACAGAAGTAACTGTAAGACCTGCAAAGATAGTGGTTTACCAACATGTGCCACTTGCCTAACAGGAATGAAGATGGACAGGGATGGCCGTTGTCTGGATTGTGCTTAAGGATTTACACTAATTACTGGAATGTGCTGGAAAGTTGGATCAGACCCAGATATCCCAGATGACCCGGTTGATCCAAACGTGCCAGTTCCACCGGTTGATCCAAATGTGCCAGTTCCACCGGAGCAACCGGTGGACCCCGAGGCCCCGGCCAGCAACAAGCTAGGTGGTGGGGCAGTGACCGGAATTGTCGTCGGGGTGGTTCTTGTCGTTGGCGCCGTTGCGGGCGGCCTTGCTTATTATTTTATCAAGAAGGGTAAAAAGTGATATTTAATTTATAAGTATATAGTAAAACTTCTGAATTTGGGATGTCAGCATTTAATTTGAATAATATATTTTATTATATCTAATAATGAAGTTAAGCAGAACATACTAAAAATGGTAAACTAAAACCACCTAATATGACTTGAACTAAACACTAACCCTATTTCGATAATTTTACTCAGTTGCTTACAGCTTTTCTAGTTTCCCCCAATACTATTCCAATTAAAGCTATTTCTATCTAGATGATTTATTATACTCACGTTCATATCTCGTTTAACCCGCCATTTGCTCCTATTTTAACTGCTTCTCCTTACCTTATTTCAGTCGAATCCCAGCATCCTATGATTCTTTTCCTATTTGCATATTTTATACCCCAAATTCCAGTCCCACGACCCACCATGATGATAGCCTACCTGCTACCACCCACCACCATTACGCACCTGGCATTGTCATGCGCGCAAATCACGCTATTTTCGGCGCTTACTTCCCACTACTATCCGTGGTATCTGCAGTTTTCGGGCACCTATCCTCAAAAGTCCAGACCTCGCCAGTTTCAGGTGGAGTGCTTCCGACGTTCGAGCAGCATTCAAGCCTCGCGCATTTCGCCTGCACAGTTTTGGGTGATTTTCGCCAGTACTATCAAGTGGTGTCTCTAAACTGCTACAGTTTGCAGTTTTAGGGCGTACTGCTCAATAGAAATTGCCCCAATCTCGTAATGTGCTCTACTGAGCTTCCGCCTCACCCGCTGATGCATTTTTATCGCGCTTCTGAGGGAATTATGGGAATAGGTGTTCCATTTCTAGAAAATCCACTGGTACCGCCTTCTGCATCATAAGGCAGTAATTTTCATCACTTACTGTCAATCGGTTTAAAGCCTTCCAGGCAGGGTTTCTCGTCATGTGCTTTACATTCTAGCAGTTGATTTAAAGTTTACGCCCGCAGTTGAATTTTAAGTCGATTGCCATCGATGTGGAGCATGGTCAACACTTACTATTTGATTTAGCTAAATATTCATTATAACACAGCGAACAGCCGCCATAACTATTATCTAAAAGGCAGTTTGGTGCAGTATTGAAGATTGACCATCCCTGGTGCTTATAAATGCAGAAACACTTTCTAATGATTAGTCTTAGATGCACTTGCAGGTAATGTTTCACAGTCACTTTATTTTGTTCAGTAGCTCCATGCGAACCACTTCGTGCACTAATTCGATGCTTCAGCGAAATATTTGCAGGTGCCATCGCAACATTCGCACTTGTTGAACTATTAATCGTCTTCGGACAGAAATCTGCTGCGCTGTAGTAGGAGTCTGTATTGCATTCGCTAAGCACACATTCATCTTTTTTGGCTTTTCTTACCAATGCAATGCAAACAGTATTCGCTAGCACATAAGCGCTAGTTCTTAATACGCTCGCCGTGACAATAGCATTTACTACATTTTATATATTAAAAAATATTATTCTTACGAATATTTCCCCTTTACCTTTAAATATATAATAATACTATATATTAAAACACAATTTTACCAAGCACCCAGAATCTGAGCGTCGTGCAATGCGGCCCATACCTGATCCGGCCCAGTACTGCAAAATCTATCAAATAGCACTTTTACACTACGTAGGAGCTAAAACTACCGTCATCAATTAGATA
Source organism: Spironucleus salmonicida (assembly GCF_000497125.1). Classification (NCBI taxonomy): domain Eukaryota; phylum Fornicata; order Diplomonadida; family Hexamitidae; genus Spironucleus; species Spironucleus salmonicida. The sequence goes on from NC_090600.1 coordinate 1,105,844, forward strand.
CCTTTTGGCCCCCCACATCAGCATCCATAAACCTCTCTCCATGCTACATATGCCCTAACAGTATCAATTCAGAGTATCTCACACCACAATTTACCAAATCGTAATTAGCACAGCTACAATCTTATTCTCGACCAGTTGGGTTATTATTGCTATATCCCTGGATTGTGAAAGCTGAGCTAGCATTATTTCCATCACCCACTGAACCGAGCAAATCCTAGAAACTATTTACCACGCTTATTGACAAACTTCTCAACCCGTCTAAACTCTTATGGCTATATTAAGTGTTTACCAGCAGAAATATAATCCATAATTATCACATCAGCTTGATTAGGTTCTAACCCCAAATTAAATACTAGTAATATTTCTATGCGAATGCTAACATAGACTCACTGTTTGCTATATTAATGTCCTTATTTATTTTTAAACTTTTGCTGATACTATTATTTTGTAGCATTTCTCGCTAAATGCGATCTTGTGCCACACTGCTCAAGAATAATAAGGTACAATATCAAAATTTACTGGTAACCGAAGCTTTCTCTTATACGTAATGAGATAAGTCCTTGCAATACATTTTCTATCTGAAAACTTTAATTAATATCGGAGCTGAAATACAAAAATAATTTTATGTACAAATTTTCATATGCATCAAACACGATTAAAAGTCTAAACTAAATTATGCTTACTCTAGTTAACATATCCATTTATAATTTTAAGCTTTTACTGTCTTACTTTTTCATTAGTTTGCCCTGCTCCATAGCAGCCTCATATTGTATTTGGCCGCAGTATCTTTGTTGTGGGATATTATTATAAAAATACCTAAATCTAGTAGTATGTAACATATTTTTATAAATAAACTGTATGCTATTAATATACCACCTTACATTCGCTATATAATTTCGTCGTATCGTGTATATTACGATATATTTCTGTTGTAGGTTAAAATTTAATGCAAAAGATGGCTAATTATTACCATTTTATCTAGTATAATTTCGCATTCTTTTGATTTTACCCTAAGCTTAGCTCTTGTAAATTACCAAATCGCTGTTTATGGATACGAAGCTAGTGACCTTTATTGGATTAATGGTTTTCAGTAATATGTACTAGCTTAGTATCTCCTATAAGCACCGCTATATTCTGAGTATAAACAATATTTACTGATGCACCAACCGAATAAATGATAAATTAGATTCATTCTATGAGATTTTAGTTATATAAATATACAGTACATGTCATAAAAATGTGCAATAATATGAAAACCTAGCATATAGGATATATAGTAAGTTTTGAGTACTTTAATATTCTGTATAACGCTTTTATTTATTTGGCAGACTCGTTTCAATTTGTTGTTATATAGTGATACCCGAATATTATTGTCAGACTACAGTAATGAGAACCTGTAACCTTTAGCATACTGTGTTAACTAGCATAAGTATATGTGTATCGCATAGGTAAAGGACGCAGCAGTTTTCCAAGTTATGACATATTAATTTGTATTCCTATAAGCATAATTGGCTACTTATATAAACATATATTTTCGCGAAATCTTGAAAATAGTATAGCTTATAACTGCATAGACTTTACAATAATAATCTTATATATCTGTTTAAACATAATAACAAGACCACGCATAGATTTACATAAAATACTCATAATTCGATAAGCTATGTTATTAATTAATCAAATATTAAGCTCTATTATATTGATCAACTAAAGAATAATGTTAAATATCATTAACCGTATTCTTGCTTATAAAACTGTCTTGTATTTATACTAAATAACGATAATTCGGGTGAACAAAATATAAATTTATTGTGATTAACGGACTTAAACTTTGCATTGTGGATAATCAAAACTAAAAGTAATACTCACGATATTTGCAAATTTTATAATTCAAGTACTCACCTGGTATACGCAATAATATAAACTTTCATTGCAAATATTCAAATAGAAACTAAATTTATTTAATATGGATTTCTTATTTGCTGTTAGAAGCATATACATCTTTAAATACGGCGGATATATTTTATTTAAAATATTAGTGTATAAGGATATTTTAATAACAGTTCCCCTATCATGCTGATTGCTCAGAAACATAAACACTGTGCAGATAAATTCAGTAACATATACGCGAGTTTGTTTTATCATATTTTACCAGAATATCTAATGTACGCATATACACAGTATAATCCACAACGCTATTAAGAATGATACTTTGCCTTTAAGATACTCAGAATGCATATGTAAGTAGATTCAGTGGCTTATCAAACCTAAAAGTATATAATAGTATATAACGTTAATATATGATCATGAAGAATTGAAGTTTATACCCCCGAAGCTACTATCTTAAGAATAATAACCGTTTATCATTTTATGTACTAGTTTACATCATGCCTGTATATTCTCTAAACTGCATAGTGTTAATGTTCTATTACTATAATACCTTTAAATATATTTAAGGCAGATTAATAATTTCCATATGTTTGCCTGGTTGCATATATTATTTAACAGGTTACAATTTTACTAATTATCATCAATCATTCATTCAAATACCGACCTTGTTGATATTTAACTATGATATCCACATTTTACCAGAGACCAGCATAATTTATTTAGCTTGATAACCTCGCATAGGCAAAGTATTAATAGTTTTCCTGTAGACTCAATATAGATTACTTCATCCAGGCCAGCCAGTAGTAAATCCCCAAATTTGCTATTATCGTATCATTGTTAAATTATGCAAATATCAAGAGCCTATTACAGCCTAATTTTCATTAGTATATGTTGTGCTAAATAAATTTGATGCTTAAGTTAAAATATCTACAGCTCTTAGTTAGTTAGAAAATTCAGGAAATGATAGTCTCAGAAAGTATGCAACACAGCCAATTTACTATAAATATACGTTAGTATCATATATATGATGTGCTAAGAGCTATGCATAATACGGCTGCTAGGCCTCCTATAAGTTATCTTTCAGGGTGTTGTAGATAGGATTTTATGCTGCACTAGCATTTACGTATGCTTCTGAAGATTTGCATACACCAAATGAGAGGTAGAATTCTAATATCAGTGATACGTTGGGTGATATATACAGTAGCTTCTATCGGCCGAGAAAAGTAGAATAGTACCATTTCCTTTATCATCCTTGTTTAGCTTTGGTACTACTGAGTATTCACCCATCAATATGGTAGCATATCAGCATCTGTTTTCAGAGGATCTAGGATTCAAGGCTAACTAGTATAAATTAGAACCTTGTAGTCATCAGGATATTGTACCAATACCATGCATTTACGCATTTAACTAGAACCCCGTCACTCAGGTTGCGCCTCTTCTATTTTCTATTACACAGTATTTGTTGAACATTTTATTTGCTTTGCCAATGCCTTGCATCTAAAATTTTAAATTATTCTGAAGCTGCGCCTCCTGCTTAGGCTAGAATACATATCCCCATATGATATTTTACCAATGAAATAAATTTCCAGAAGAATTTATGCTCCCATATTACTAACGTTATTGACTGAATCTAATATAATAATGGTTAAACTATTCATCTTACTACATAGGCATCCCCGCATTACAAAACTCATTGTACCCATCAAAATAAGAAAGAAATATAATACGTTAACAACCCCTGTAATTTAGTTATATGCTCTTTTATGATCCAGGGATTCTTATAATAAAATAATACCATATGAAGATCTTTGTTTAGCATCTATTTTAGCGATATTTCCCTATATTACAACATGAAAAATTATCATGAACTGAATTGTTTTTTATTAATCAGCAGTTCCCCCATATAATTTAATCAGTTTACTTATCATCTCAAAATTAGTTTCAGCATTCTTCAGTTTATATAGACCATATAGCATTCTAATCTAAATAATATATGTTGTATTTGCGCATATCGGTACTATTTCACTTTACACATGCTAAACGTATTATCCATATTTCCTGGTAATTTTTATTCACGCTATTATTTATATCTCCCCTTAACCTGAAACACATCCACGTTCCCCAGCTCCCTCATTACCGCACACGCTGCCATCATGGCCCTTATGACCAGCTTCACACATCCCTGCAATTTTTGAAGCTAATTTTCAGTGCGATATATTTGTAACCTATCCGATATCCACACACTCAATACTATTTTTTACCATTTTCCGCTAATTTCGGCATCAGCACACACGCAAATCGCTATCTCTCGTTTTCGTCGTGATATGGAAGTTTCGATTTTCGGGCCGGTGTCTGGGCGCAATGTGTGGTGCAGCGTGAAATTTGTAGCAGGTGATATAATAGGTGGTGCGGGGTGGTTATTTTATATTTTAGGGCGCTGGTGGCAAGCCTGTCTCTGTGGGATGTTACTGATTCTCAGCTCAAGTAAAAGTATTTGGGGTTTTATTGCGGTATTTTAAGAATTCCTATATCTGATGTAATGGTAGATAAACTTTTAAGAGGAAAGCTGCTGCATGCTTTTCTGGGTCAATGGGGTCTGAGAATGGTACTGTAAGTATTACTAGCTGATCTGTTATAAGGCTCTGCTGAAGTAGCAATTGCGGTAACTAAACCGTTCAGAGTGCTATTTTGGTGGTATAAATATCATGTGGGTGCTGAATTTGGTGTACAGTATATATAAACTTGCAAATTCTAAAATTGAATTTCATATCAGTTGATGAATGCGTGGTAGCTAGATTAATAGCTGATATTAACACTGGCTAGACTTATGGAACTTGTTAATTGTTATTATTGGTGTAATTATTTGTATTTTCAATGAAACAATGTACTTTACTCCCTAGCAATATCTTAAACCAAGAGATACAAGAATGAACTTTCACGAGGCTAGGTGTTGTATGCTGAGGTGCTGGGTTTCTACTTTATACAAAGTTTCGTAGATAAATATTTGGTTATATATCAAATGAAACAGTATTGTAGCTTACTGTACATGATTATCTATTAACTATATAATTATTTTATAGTTAGCTTTATGGTTTTGTGTTTCATTATCAGTATCTTACTATAATAGGCGTTTTATTTGTAACAACATAATTCTCATAGTATTACCATGATAAAATTAACTATCATATTAACAAATCGTGAAACTAACACCGCAAAATAGCTAATATCTAGTAATAAATATTCTTGTTTAGAGAAATTATAGATTCGATATTTAGTACAGTTATTTATTAAAGATAACGATACTGTACTAATAACTGAACAAGTATAAACTTATTATCAGCATTGAAGGCTATCATTTGGCAGAGAATAATAATATTTGTAAAAAATTTACTTCTGAGTCTACTTTTTTGATAAATAATAACTTGAATATCATAACATGCAAAAGTAAGACGAGGAATTCCTATAGCAAGATGAGATAAAAGAATACACAAAGAAAGTCATTATATAAAATGTATCTTATTAAAATTTGAGTATATAATAAGTCTTTATTGGTAATATTTAGTTATAGTTAATTAACACTATTATTTTGGAATATACATTGATAGAACCTGAATTATCAGTAGTTTAAGTTTAATAAAATTATTGGAAGAATATTATCCCGTAGTTGATAAGTTAGTGACCTACAGTCAACTATTCTATTTCAATATAAACTAAGTATGTACTTTATGCATAATTACAATAGTCTGATACTATTTGTTTTGTATTGATATAATTATTTAGAGAATTAAATTTGAAAGCTATATCCAATAATGCAGTTTATAAGTAATTATTATCACAGCCTTCTTGTACTACATTATTTATATTTACTTTAGCGGCGGTACGTTGTAATGTCTTTACCTTTCATAATTTTTTAATATAAATATAATTGTGTACTAATAATCATTCGTTATTATTCATATAAAGTTATTATTCGTTAACAAATATAAATATATAATAAGTCTATTTTCTTAACCTTTTGCAGACAATATTATACCTGTTTAGGAACTGTTACCCTGTTTTTATCTTAAAATAATATTTTTTGATATATAGCTTGTATATTAGCCTTTGCTTTTATATAACAGTGTCTTTTTATTTTTCCAACGCAATTTCGGATATTCTCAGCTGTTTTTATATCAGTTTCTATCTATCTTATGAATAATCCTACCAAAACATATCCATCGTATATCTCTTAATTTACGAATAACAAGGTCCTCTACGGCTTATATTTTTCAATCATTGAATTATTAACCCAATCAAGTTTTTCATCAGTGATTAATTATAAAAAGTCTACTATTAATATAAACTAGTTTAAAATTTAATGTTCTCCTCACCACTTAAGAATTCCAGCATTGGCTGCAAAACAATTGCCTTATCGATAGTGTCTGACGAATGTCTTAAGTAAAGACAGATATTTCTGAATAAAAGGCATCTAGGCAGCTTTTTAAAATTTTGAATTTTCATTAAATCCGACAAATACAGGATCTAGTGCATCTAGAAGTTAATCTTTAACCCGTTGACAAATTAAATTAGTGAATATAGAAATTAGCAGCTTTCAAATTCCATTATTTTAGATAATGCATAATTCAAACTCTACCCAATTCCCTAAGTTCTATATTATTTAAATACAACATAGCAGAATTACCAATAATTTGTATACTCATACAAATGAATTACCAACTCTATTATCTGAGTAGTCCACAGTGTAATGTTTCTTTTCCGTAATAAATTGCACAATCTCTAATGCAGTATATGGTAGAATATGCCTCACTGTTCTAGCTCTCGGAAAACATGTACAACACATAATTGAATCACGCCATTTGACAGAATGCTTCTCAGTTCCAGATTTCTGAATCGCCCCATTGAAACTCTTCCTAGCATATGTTTTACTATACCACTATAAAATCCTCACTTTCCATATTTCAGTTGATTTTGTGATTTCCCCTAAGTCCTACCATTTATAAAGGCTCGCTACCATTTTCCCGAATGCCTTATAGACACGTTTGCTGCACCAGCATTTGCCGAAGTATAAAAATGCATTTAGTCTTCAAGTTTACGTGACCCTAGAAAGTGATGTTTGCTGTAAAATGTTAGAGCTGCAAAACTATCAAAAGTATATTTTTCCTCGTTTTAAGAAATATATTTTATACTAGTTGAGTTTAATAAAGGCAGAGAAGCGGAGTGCCAGAAGAAATAATGCGCTCAATCTATGTGTTGGAAGCAGGATTTCGAAATTGCTTCTCTGGAGTCAACAAAACTGCAAATTTGCTGGGCTGGTCGCGCAGTGCGATTTCGTGTTCATAAGTAAGTTATATTCCATTAAATATGTAAATAACTAGTTGCTACTTAACTGCAGATTATTTGGGCGTAGCAACCTGTAGTGGGTATTTTAGAATGCAAACAATAATGATATATTGCTAATACAGGTCAAATACATAAACATTCTCTTCCGATTTTTGAAAGAATGAATAATTCATAAATTTGTGAAATATGACAACTGATACCTATGCGATGCGAAAATTACAAAATAATAGTAGATCACTCAATAGCTATCAATTGCAGTATATCTCTATTTTCTTCATGTCTAATGCCTGTCGCTACCACTTTGGTTTGACTAAACAGATTATTTATAGTTACCCCTAAAGGATATTATCTTATCGCAAGCTACTTGCCTTTAACATAACTTCTCTATTCATCAGTGAATAGTTATCCGTGCACCTCCACCTAGCACTAATATTATTTATTTGAACTGTCATTTATTTTTTAAAACAATCCACGAATAATACTAAATTACACCTCAAACGATTATCCAAACAAAAACTTGTTATCAAGAGTAACTTTACCACATTTGATGAGATTTATTATTAGGTAACCATATTCTATTTCATATTCCTCCATGAATGTTAATATTTTCCTATTAGCATCAACAATGTATCCTATGTACTCATTCTCATTCGTCAGATGAATAACGCCATTCTCAATTTTGTAGATGACACTCTAATAGTCTTAAATTTCTGAAACCAAACTCTTGTAACTAATCAAAATTTGTATCTTCTGATTAAGGTACAGCACACTAAGGTTGAGCTTTTTAGAATCCTCAGTAATTGGTGGATATATCTTCTTATCTGATAACTCAGCCTAATACGCGATATCAATCTGGAGCAATCTCATATTTATTTAGTTGGACTCATATAGCCTTTTCCGATAAGTATAGAAATAAGTTTTATTTTCATTAAATTCTATTATTATCATTGAATCTATATTTTCCGTCTACTGGACAATAACAGTTAATGCGGAATCGTAAACTTTGTTATACACCGATACTAGCTACAATTCGAGAATGTGAAGCAGTTATAATAATTTTATATTTTAAAGGAATATAATCAAAATCTTAGTATCATGTAACTCTATAAATTTAACCATATGTTCCAATTCACACAGCTTGGCATTCAGCTGAGAAAACTTCGGAACTAGTACAAGGTCCAGGATTACTTCGTCCAAATGTTTATTCTCTCGTGAATATTTAAAATTTAATTGAGTTTTGCAGCTGGGTGAATTACATAGTGCCGCAAAGTCGTAGAGTGGGACTTGGTCAGGAATCAGCGTAATCTTAATGTTTCGTAAATCCGCTATTACTGTGTCTTTATCATTTGCTTTTGTTATAAACTAGATATAGTGCTAACGGTCGTGCCTTATGACTTTGAATAATCTGTGATCTCTCTGCAGTGCTTTTATATTTCGCTGAAAGTCGTCACATAAGTTCTATATTTAATAAATATATGAAGTTATTTAATTATCGCCAATATTTTTCTGCTCTTCCGTGTAGGCGTCCCTCTCCTCCGTCTGCTGCTGCGTAACTATCGTATCCGCTAAGTTTTCCATCCTAACTAGCGGCAATGCCTCATGTTAATCCTGGCCTATCTGGACCACATTCCTTAGTCCAAACGGAGCTGCCATCTTCTCTATCACTTCCTTGATGTGGTGGCCACACTATACCGGCAAAATCTGATAGCCGTGCAGATTCTCTAGTCGCAGGCCACTGTAGCCGTGGAAGGTGAGCATGAAGTCGAATGGCATTTCCGATGCTTCTAATATCGGTGATAGGCTCATGCTCTTATTGAAGCAGATTGCGATGATCAATCTTTCAGTGACGATTTTCTACCCCTTCAGGATATCGAAAGCTTCCGCAGCAGATTCAATTGAATCTTTCAGCACCTGGTTCCATATCTCCGCCTGGGTAAATCTTTTCCTCCAATTATTCTAATCGTGGAACGCAAAGTCGAAGGTGGGAGCCAAGACCATAACCTCGTGTTTTCCTGGTATGAGATGTATGGATCTCATCAGTTCCACGCTATTCTTAGTAATAATACTGCCTTTATATAAGTACTAGTATCCTATGTCCCCGCTCTCCCCTTGCTGGATAACCAGTTAGGTATTCTTAATCGCCATCTCTGATTATTGTGTCATGATCATCATGAACAAGATGATATTGAGATGATTTATTAGGCTGCTCCGCTTGAATAACCTGACAAGCTGCAGAACTCTCGTTATGCATCCATCGTTGTAAGCTGAACCATGGAATACGTTTGGATAAATTAACACATCAGAGAATAACTCAGAACTGCAACCACCTCTTAGTTCAGGGTAGCTGAAGCAATGCATCTCAAGTTGTAACGACGATCATTTTCTTGCAAATTAATATTTTAGCTTTAGCTGTTAATTTTAAATCCACTGTCCCGATTGCAGATTGTACTAATATCAATATAATTTACTATTTTGGTAAGACTGCTGAACTAGTAGACTATACTTTTATTGCCGTTGACCTAAATCGTATGCTTCTCAACCGCGTTAAAATTACAAGCTTGAGGTTAATACTTTGTATCCACATACCATAGTTAATGGCAGATGAAAGGGCATATTAGCTGCATTCTAGCAGAACTCTCGCCTAACATAGAATTTAATAATTCGACTAGACTAGAAGAGCTGTCTAAATAACTTTTTAGTGTTTTGGGGATGCCATCCAGTATTCCACCCATATCATCCTGGTTGGCCAACATGCTGCGCTTGTCGTATTGGGCACTGTGCACCAGAGATGGGTGCGGCTAGACGTAACCAATAATGCTAGCAGCATAATGATAAGAATAGTCTCGTTCACAAGTTTCATAACTAAACTTGTCAATTGATGACTCATTTATTATATCTATATCTGGCCCTACTATTATAACTGAAAATGTACAGGCGTGATAGCTCTCATGCACTTTAGCATGCGTAGTGTGAATTAGATTTTCCAACTGTCTGCTACTTTTAGTAATTATTGACTGTAGTTAATCTTCAAACCGGATGGGGAGAGTTTTGAAATTAAAATAAGATGCAAATTAGTCATTTACGGAATATATCCAAAATTTTGCAACAACTTAATACCAATATTTAGAATCTCTCCTAAGCTCCGACTTTTATTCTATATATATGTGTTCAAAACTAATAAACTAAAACGTCTTCCAGAAGAGAGTCTCCACCGCCCTCGGGTCGAACAAAGAAACTATGAACCTAAAAAAGTACAAATCGAACTCTTCTTTGTATTTTTGTTAGCTTAAGCAATTTTTCGGTAACCCTAAGAAAAATTTGTTTTTAAACTTTTTCCTGCTTCTAACATTCAGTATTTGCGGTGAGTACACCATAAGCTCATCCAGGATGTCGTATTCCTCAGTCTAGAGCCGCAGATACTCTGTTGCCATAATAATATACTCCACATCAGTCATTATTGCTTCAAGAAGGCTGAAATATATTGTTAATAGATACCAGTTCTCACATATCTGCTTGTTTATTTCTGTTTCTGCAACTTATTTATTATTTCTTAAAGATAATATATTTGTCATAATAATTTGTAGTTTATGATAGCAATCTAGGTTCAAGCTCCGATGCTATTCTGAGGCACTGATTTCGTCTAGCTCCATTTTTAGTACTGAGAGCAAGTCAGGGTGCAGAAGCTGCGAAAGAACACGGCAGGCGAAAATATGTGTAGTATTGTATCTAGCTGTATACTCATTGGGAAACGATTCAAATTGCTCATTTTTTAGAATATTGAGTACAGTTCCGTACTGCTATCTGCCCAGTGGCACAAACCTCTATAGGGATTCTCCAAAAATAACCTCGCAAAGTGCTATACATTTTTGGTAATTTTACTTTTATGAGTCTAGGCACTCGTCAACTAGCATTATAGGCCGTTAATTATTCATACGTTTTAAACTATATTACAACACTTACGCATCCATTATACCGCTGGTGTCAACATCACCCTCATAGATAAAAAATGAATACTATTTTAATAAATCGAACTGTTGTTTTATCGAGCTATCAAATCTCAAATTCTTTATGAGATCGAGTCCACCCACCCCATTAATTGTTCTGGTGCTACTTTATAAATTTTCAATAAAAATATGCATCTTGCGATAAAGATACTCTAGATGATTCAAACTTTCCAGTTGAAAGGCATGGAAGATGCAGACATCATATAATACGGTTTCTCTTAAGTTTTCGAAATCTTGCAGTTCGAGTGTATTTTAGTATTATCTCTCCAGCTACGAGTGGAATGACCCAGATTTATAGTAGTACAGTGGCTGATCCTCAGATCCTTCCTTATTAAACAATATTGGAATATTTCCTATCAGCAGGTGGAAAAAGTACTGCGTGTACAAGGCGACACTTTTGCCAGATCTGGAACTCTGGCTTATAACAGCATTAGTAATAGTATCGCCTAATTTATTTTTAACCAACGAGAATAATGCGAAATACTCTGCCTTGAACAGGTAGGATACGTGGAAGAGCTGCTAGAAAATTAATAAGCAAATGCTAGTCTCATTAAAGTGGATAGGAAGCTCGAACAGGTTGATAATTGGAAACGTATTGAGTTTTAGATTTCCGTTTGTTAGTAATTTAGCGTCAGAGTAAGTCTTATTCGATGCATCAAATGTATCTTTAAGTAGTTTTAAATTTTCTATCTACTAATCATTTTCTTTATATTTCGTGTTAAATTTAGTCTCATACAACCTGAATGCCGAGTAACCAAGAATTAATGGCAGAATTAGAGGATAGTTTTCTTCCTTTTAATACTTTATTGCTGCTAGTTACAACAGAACTTGGTTCTCATGGAAGCTAAAATACGATATATTTTTAGGCTAGAGAATTTTTTTTGTGTCAAAGCTATTGTAAAGCGAAAAGTATTACAAATCATGATTTTCAATGCTCTTGGCAAATTAAGTACAATAAGATTCACAGGCCGATTATACAGATAGTACATCTAGGCCCATTTGGGCTGCGACAAGGCCGATATTGTCCCAAAAATTTGAATATCGGAATTTAATTATATCTTCAAACTATGATATCTAAAATCGCACATTCTAAGCAATTTTCCCCAGCTTCTTGTAGAGTAGAACGACCTAGACCGCGCATAGCTGCTCCGTGGTAGTAATAGTGGTTTTGAATAGGTACATGGAACTTACATCCAACTACCTAGACTATCTGATCTCGCTGCCTTCTATGGTAAATGTGAGTATCTTTTATTTCTTACCATCCACCTTTATTTTTCCATTAAAAATGGTATATTAGTGTACTATGAAATCTATAGATAACAGTTTTTACATTTAGAGTGAAACCCCATGCCCTTAAATATGGTAAAGTACAATGAATTGCAATTTCAGCTATATAGCATATAAACTGGTAGTATTGTATATAATACTATATTTATTATGAAATAATACCTACAGACAAAGTACTCGGGGGTGGTCCTGTTGAGCAGATTAGCGTGCTAAATAGCCTCCAATACAAACTGAATTATAGTATAAAATACTACCAATCCTGCCGTGTCATTCACAGACGCACTACCCTGTTCTCTTTTACTCAACAATGGTATACTCTTCGAACTACGTCAGCAATACCAAATTTAGCTTTCAGTTACCAGTTCTAGGAACTTATAATAATTTAACTGCTAGCTTCCTTGTATCATAAGACTTTCAATCAGTTATCAGATTAATATCCTGAACCATGAAAACCTACAAATCTCACGAAAATACGCTCATAATTTCCAGCAGTACTCTTGCCTGCACGCTTGGCGATTATAAATTTTTAGTAAATGTAAAGTGTTGACTTCTCAGGTGAGCTAGTATATCAAAATATCACTGATACTGAACTCTGCTTAAATATTACCATAAAGCTGGAATTAAGTATATACTCATACTTCAAATTCTACATTTATGCCATACAACAACAGAATATCCCTACAATCATAATATACATTATCGAGGCACTCATTCTTTCGCATTATATATCATATAGTTATTACATATTAATGTAAAATAAAGTACCAAAATCCGAAATGCATTAACTCAACACTGCGACTATAACTTCAGAAAATGTACATAAACAACCTAAGGTAGTCTAAATCTTATAATTTAATTTTCTATAATTTATTATCACACAAGCCTATGTCAATTCATGCCTTTCCATAAATGATCTTAAATTTAAATTTCAAGATTAGCAACTAAGAAATCCTTGTCTAAACAGCAGACCACAATTATTTCCTCTCCATTTTATAATGTATGGGATAAATTTTAATTTAGATGACCACCATAAGTTTGCATACTGGGAATTTTTTCGCTAAGAATAAAATGTATCTATTCAACTTTATAGGTTTCAAGCAAATTCTGAAGATATAATTTTTTCGATTTAATTACATATTTAAGATATAGTTTTACACAGTTTCTTGTGTTTTGTTTAGTTTATTAGAATAACCAGGGACTGTATTGTGTTTTCTCCTGCTTATAGTATAAATGTTAAATAAGATATGAGTAGTGATAAAATATAGAGTTGGAGGTTTGAGTAGATTGTGGAAGTTGTGTCCATTAATTTTATTTCAAATCCCATTCCACTTATTATATTTTAATAAGTCAAAGTTAATTTGATAATCAATGCGATGCAGAAAAATTGCTATTTTGTATATTTGTATGCTGATATGGTTTATTTTTGTAATATGATATTAGAAGACAATATATGTAAATAAATAAGAGTTAGTATCTCGATAAAGAAAAGGCAAATACATATAGATCAACGTAGTGGAGGATATAATATATGTTTAAAGAAAATAATTATAATCTGCCAACTTGAGTCTCCTGCTCTTATATTAGCTAATATTCTGATAAATACCCATCAGCTAATACATGAAATTCGATTTAATTATGTTTGGTATTAAGAATGATTTGCTATGGGTGATTTGTGTTCCTACTGATCCATAATGGATGCTACTTTCTTTCTGCTCATGTCATCTCCGAGATCTATCTGATGCCTTAACGTCCACGAAGTTCATAGCCGCTTTGCTCAGAATCCCTAACGTGACTTGTAAAGGATGCATATATCAGTCTCTAAAGGCTCCTAACGTGATGCACCAGCCTGAATTCAGTTTCTGGACCCAGTGTTGGCGTCGATTTAGCCAGGCATACGAAACTGAAAACTCTTGCGAGCATCCTGCCCAGTTTCACCTAAAATAAAACGAAGAAACTGGGTGCCGACAGCATAGAAAGAAAGTGCTTTTGAGGCAGAGTGGGGTATTAAACAATTGGGATGCTCCGCACAAGTTAGTATCATCACAAAAACTAAAAATACCCACACGTGGTATACTCCAGTATCATGGATATCTCGCAGGTTTAGTTGCAAAATTACTAATATGAAAAAAAATACTTAATCAGTAGGAATTACCAGATCCCCAAAGTGTGAATGGCAGAAGGCAGTGTCTGCTCAGCAGAGGTTTTACTATACAACATTAGGTATTACTGTTAATGCACCAGCAGGTTTCAGGTAGGCTTTTGCCTTGCTCTGAAAATATAGCCTTCTATAGCGGTTGGTATTGTGAAGATCACACTCACATATCAGCTTAGTATTAATGCGCCGGTGGTGAATGCGCCAAGTGTATAAAACACACGATTTTAGGTACTGTCACCTTTTGTGAATGCTGTGTTGGCGAGTGTGAACCTTGTAGTGATAAAGGGTAATACAATAAATGTGAGGATGAATATCCAGTAAATACCAAAACCAACTTGTATGTCTGTGATTTCAAGTCCAACGATAAGTGGGGAGCATCATGTGAGACTCCTGTTAGACAGTAACAAGCAGAAGTAAATTGCGCACAAACTAGTGTGCAGATCGTATATCTGCTAGTATTTACACAGCATGTTATGAATATGATAAAATACTACTATCTCTGTTAATGTACCAAAAATGTTAAAGTATTAAAGCTGATAATTACTGTGAAGACAGCGATTCAAAGCTCTTGTAGAATGCCTAGCATTTGAATGTAAATTCAGGGCGTGGTTGATTGTGTGTCTTGCAGAGTAGCGGAAAATGAGTGCAATAAATACTTACCACACAGAAAATGCAGTTAGGGAAATGTAGCGAATATGAGGGTTGGTACCTCGTAGAGTATGTAAAATGCTGGTCTAATAGAAAATGATCCGGAAAACTATAATTTGCTTCAGCGCCTGTGTTAGTTGGGGCTTCGCCACCGATTTCGCTGAATCTGTGGTTTCTTGAGTTCCAAAATTGGTTAGGTTCCTAGTGTCTGGAGGTCATATTCCGATGAAGGAAACAATGCAGGGTGCACGAGTTTACTACAATAACACTGAATCCCCTGTAATCTGGGGTATTTATACAACATCAAGAAGCCATGCTACTCTCTGTGCTTTCCAAATTGAGCGCCCGCGAGGACAAAGCTGGACAGTAAGGATTTAAGGTATATAACACCGTAATGATTGCCTCCATATACAGATGCTTTATCGCTTGAAACTTAACCGTATGTGACGCCTCTAAAGTGAAATGCGGTGTGCACATTTCTGGTCTCGGAACAGTACCTCTAACAACTATGTGAGATATTCAGAAGAGTCAAACTCCAGGGCGAGTGAACAAAGGCGATTCAGACGATTTGGCAGATGAGGGAAGTAAACTATCAGGGAATGTACCTTGTATTATAGTATCTATGATGGTTGCAATTGGCTGTATTGATGGTTGGTTGTGTATTACGTTCTTTACAAATCTCAGCGAAGAGATTATCCATTTTAAAATTACTATTAATATTATCAATTTATACTCCGCAAATACAAACTACAAGAGGAATTATATGTACTAATGACGTCATAAGACCTCCTTTATATTATTATTAATCTTATATAATGTCAACTAAATATAATATTCCACTTATTAACTCTATTTGACCAATTATTTTTTCAATAGTATCTGATTGTGAAAATTATACTGATTTAGGCATGTATAAAATATCCATTATTCTTTTTGCTAACTTAAAAAATATTACTAGTAAAAATGTTATACCATTAACAGTATCAATCATTTGAAAATCAATTAAAGTAAATATATTTACAACCTAAAACAGCAAACTACCATACCGTTAATACACTAAATCAATAATAACCTAAAACAAATTTCAATATTAGTTTTTACATATACAAAACAAATCTATAAATTAGTACACACTAAAAATTCACAAATATTTAAATAAAATGAGATATCTAAACCTCAAAATATTATACTACCATAATAAATATGCGTATTAACAACAGATCAATATCTCACCCGCTATAAACAAACCCGACAATATGAAAATAGAAGCTCTCTAACTGCTATTTTTTACAGCAGAATTAACGTAATAAAAATACACATATCTTCATTTCCATCTTCTTCACCCACTAATAACAAATATTTATAACTTCACCAGTATTAACATTACTATTACACATATACACCCTTTTTAATGCACTAAGCATACTCACCGTAATCTTTATTTTCTATTCCTTCATAGACCCCTTAAACTACAAATGAGTACTTTTACCCCCTTCATATCCCCTCACTACCTTGTTAAACTGTACCCAATTGCCCAATCTATCACTGCCATAACATTCTGCACCGGTTTCGGTTCCGTCAAATATACGACCTATTCCTTCCGAATGTTGCGCTACCACTTTATCAGCGACAGATACTTGAACACTCCGCTATCGAATCCGAAAATCAAATCCACTGCCTTCCTTTACTGCTCCAGGCACTCCATCATCTTCTTTTCCATCAGATTTGCGTTGCTTTTCATTATGCTATTCGAGCTGTCAAACTACAGATAGACCTCAAAATTCTCCAAATCTCGCGCCAAAATGATGCCTTTCAGCTCCTTTTTCTCGCAGCGGAAGACCTTGAAAATCGCGTGCTTTCGCTCGTCGAACGTGAAGCGGTAAGACTCCTTGTGCGTTGTTTGGAACTGCGAATCTGTCAATGTCTTGTAGTAGCAGGAGTTACGCGTTTCGGTCGTAGGGCGATATTTTGGGAAGATAGTGTTATTCTGTGCGACTGAGTCGATTTTGATCTAGGAACCGAATAGCGACGCATGTGAAATTTTGAGCCTATTTAGAGGATTAAGAGTATTTACACTGTTATTATTTTGATTAGGTTAGAGCGGTTATACAGATTACTGCTTCGCTGGACAGTCGAAAATGTCTAAATCTATATCTGATCCTGATACTGAAAATGAGTTCTAAATTTATGCAAACGATGTGTTGAATGTTGTTTTTGGCAGTAGTTGGGTCGATTTTCGCGATATTACGGGAACGAATAGTTATGGTTATGGATTTTTTATTTGTTGTTTTTTGACAGATTTGATAATTGCGGTTTAGAAATCAATCGACGAAAAGTCCGCGAGTGATTTAGTAAGTGATTAATGGGGCTATAATATCGGAAAGGATCGCCGTGGAGAATGGGCGCGAAGTGTTTTTGGCTAAAGAATGTTGTGAAACTTCATTTTAGAAAGTACTATTATCGTAAAACTATTAATTGTAACATAATTTTATAAATATTTGGTAATATGTAAAGTAATGTTATTGCATGTTAATTGTGAATAAAACTGTAAATAAATAAAAATGAATACAAATATTAAACTTCAAACATATATAGTAAATATATATATTAAAATTTTAGTAATTATTTATAGTATAGTGGAGTGTAACTTTTGTTATTAAAGTTATTATCTATAATTACGTTAATGAGATTAAAACCATAATAAAATTAATTTGCCTTTATATATAATAAATTCTTTATTAATAAACTTACAATATCTTAAATTTTGTTTATTTAGTAAAATGTTGTAAATACAAATATATAACTAATATTTTCATTATTTTAATAAATCCTATTCCCATCGTTACTAAAGTACTAATTCCTTAAAATATTTAATTTCATTTTATTTGTCTCTATTTTTATAATAAATACTCTAATTACATCTTAGATCACATATTGTAACTTACTTATAAAAGTATTATTTAAATCAGTAATGATAATGATTATATTCTTATTAAAATGAAATATCACTAGAATATCGTCAGATTTGATGCTTGGTCAATGAAAACATAAAATTAATAATAGTTAGTATGCGGATAACAGTTTTATCTTTAAATATTAAGAATAAATTAATAAAAGCTAAGTTTCATTTTGTATTTCATCTAATATTTTATCAAGATTAATTATTAATATTATTTTTATACAGTATAATGTTATTTAAGTATTAGGAGTAAATATCAATATTTATTACTCTAAATTACCCTTAAAAATTTTGCTAAAATATATTAATATACTTTGAATTATTTACATTAATATAATTTTGAATATTTACATCAATTAACATTTTTTAATAATAAATCCGATTTGATTAGAGCATTTTGTGTTAAATTTATAATAAAACAACTAGTTTAGAATTAATGAGGATATTATGATTATTTTTGCTTCAAGTAAAATTTCCATAATTCTACTATAGTGCAATATTTTATATTTGATTATTTATTTTGAAATTAGCCCCAGTTTAAACTTCTTAAAATACTGTAAAAAACTTGCGAGTTATTTAATAAAAATTTGATAATATTGTAATAAATTATTCATTAAAAATTATATTAACTATGATTTTATTTTGATTTTATAACTATTTTTTCTATGGTTACAAGTACTTCGTTACTAAACAAATAATACTAACGATTAATATAGAGAGCAAATATTCTACGACAAGTAATACCTATTTATTTATAATTATAAAAACTTAGTGTATATTAAAATATGTATCAGCGATGAACCATCAAAATCGTTCAAAGCTAAGTAGTCCACATCAACATCATTCACCTTATTATCTTAAATGATGTGGGCTTCCTTATTATCGCTACCCTCACTTGTCTAAAAGTTAGGTTTACCCGCAGTTATTGTGTTGTATATATTTTCTATAATTTTTACTTTATGGATATATGATTCATTCGTCGACGCTGCCTATTATACGTAAGCAAGATCTTATAGGCAAATGATTCTTAAAATATTAGGGAAAAAAGCATCAATTGTTCTTGATGTATCTATTATAGTGAACTACTATGGTGTTACTACTGCCTATATGGTTATCGCTTCGTAGAACTATATTTCATTTTTAAAATAAGTAGCAGATTTTGACGCCAACCCGTATATAACAAAGGTTGTCATAGCTTGCATTATTTTTTGCCTGTGCTTGCTCAGGAATTTGAAGCAACTAGGAAAAATAGCGTCAATAGCGTTATTGACTATTTTTATCTTCTCTTTCACTCTAATTGCATATTTTTTCATTGGTCTTAAAAGTAAGCAGCTGTGTCCTGCTGCATCGTCGTATGGTATCGTTATTTCACCAAAGGTTGGTGGATTAATGACATTTGTTAACTTTTTAGCTTATTTACCCGCTACTTAAGGTGCATTTACTGCTCATATCATGATTCCTACAATGCTATCTGAAATGGAAGGTCCCAATATTATTAAGAAAAAAGTTTTAAAGATATCATTACTAATTGCATGTGTGTCAGCTTTCTGTTTGTACATGTTATCTGGTATTATGGGTGCTACGATATTTGGGTCAGCAATTGCTGATAACGTCCTTGTTTCCTTTTAGCCTTGTAAATTCGTCTGGATTTATATTATGTAATTTTGCTATGGGCTAGTTATTATTATAGTGTATCCTTTGATCATTTATCCAATTAAAGTTTCATTTGTTAGCTACTTACCTTAATTTAAAGAATGGAAGGTCCACTTAACAGTTTCTGTTGTTGTAGTGGTAGCAACAATGGCGTTAGCAATGGTATTTGAATCAATATTAACCACATTTGTATGTTCTCATCTATTCCAGTATTCTTCTCTTATTATATTTCCCAATTAGAATTTATGAAATTTTACATAGACTAAAAATTTAATATATTGAAGATTAGTAAGCGATACCTGATTCTGTTGCTGCTGTCATCCCAACGATGGTAAATTCTTGGAATACTTCTGAAAATATGACTAGAACTAGTACTTTACGTCATAATTCTACGATATCTAACGATTCTCAAGATTAAGGAATTCCAACAATTTCAAAAAACCTTTTTATATAAATGGAAATGTCGAAAAAGATAATAATCATAATGAATAGGGCAATGAAGATGAAATAATTCATGAAATCACAGGAGAAGAAGTAACATCATCTCATTGATGTGATGCTGAAGGAGTAAAAGTATAAAATTAATTAATGCAAAGTAGGAAATATACGTGTATCAAAATTAAATGAAAAAGAGAGCTATTATTGGTTTAATATAAATGGAATGTAGTATTATTAGTTGTATTACGGTGGTAATTAACAATTCTATACATATTTTAAATGTATTTAAACCATGAGCATTATTTATCAATAATCTATATTTTAATATAATAATAACTCTAAACTTATAATTCTAAAATATTTTAAACAATTTATAGTTAGTCAAATATTTTTCTAACCTAATCAGGAATTAAAAATAGAATCCTAAGAATATTAAAATAATACTCATAACATAATTAACTTCCTATAATTTATAGTTGCTTAAAATAAGTTACAGCTGGACTTTATCAGATTTTAAAAAATATATAAATAGAATAATAATTAATGAGTAGCTCATCTTATCAGGAATAAATCTAAAATAGTATCCAATTTGCAAATAAATAGCAAGTTTATTCTTTTTAAATATGAAGGTATGACAAATTATTTCACTGATATTTAAGTAATTATAATACTTAGAAATAAAATAATTTACTTTATTTAAACGTTGAAAGGATAAATATCATTATATATTATAATGCAGATTGCATTTTTTACATTATAACATTATAATAGTAGCTATAATTTGACCAATATGTTTATTATCCCATACCTTTTTATGTTTTTAAATACCAAAATCAAGCATTCCACTGCAATAAAATTCTAAGAATTATACTATTCATCTAAACCTCTTAATCCAATTTTCACTAAACCCCCACACCATCTCATTTACCCCAAAATTCCACATTTCCCGTCAGCAATATTCCTCTTCTTCCTCCTCACCCTTTACCGCAATGCTAGCAGCCACCAAAGCGTCATCCTCTACTAGTTACAGCAGAGCCATTATATCAGGTTCACTGTGAATTTTGAACTTGATATTTCCCCCTTCTACAAGTCGCAAAACCGCAAGCTGAACCTGCCGTACGATAAACCGCACAGCATATCCAAACCTTTCTGTACCGTAAAGCTCCGCTGCGAGGCACTGCGCGTACTGAATTGTGCTAGAAACTAGCATACTCTCTACAGGTAGCTATACGTCTTCGAAAATTGTAGAATTCTGCTCTACAAAGCAAATCGCATCATCGAATACGATCTAAATCTGATCTGCGAACTCTTTGAGCCCGTTTAATTTTTCAAATTTGCGCCCTGCTACCTTGCCACCTTGCACAGCAATAGCCTGCAAGTAGCCCTCCGCGAAGTAGCAGAGCTGCACCCACGGGCCTTTTGTTACCCGCGAGAACATGGTCGCGAACCTGGACGCGTCAACATCCAGCGCTGCAAAGAAACCAGCTGGCACAATTTCGGCGTGCAGAAGGATCGCACGAGGGTCGTTTAGCAGCACCATTTCGAAATCCAGGTCTAAAAATGCTATTTGGTCCCCCAGTGGCAGGGATGCAAATCTGTTCACGAAAATCAGCGATTTGTGTATCATAGGCGGCAATGATAGGCATTCTGAGTTCGAGTCCGCGGACGGTGAATCTGTCATTTTTCTAAAACGTAAAGGCTCGCAGGTTTGGAAAAAATAGATATTTTAGATATAGAGTAAGTAGTTGACATGATAAAGTACATAAAGTTTTTTTGTGGGGTTAGAAAGTTGTGCGGGGATTGATTTTCAAAATTTATGAAAACACAAATGATGATTAATGAGTTTAAACATACATACTACTAGTTAGGAATCAGGAAATTTTAATTGGAATAAGTAACAAAAGTGCGGTGAAGTTGAAATGGGTGGCTAATGCGTTGATGCAATAATTTGATAAATTACGAAAAAATATGTTCTGCTAATAACGCTAAATTTTGGTAAGTTTGTAAAGATTATATGACGTCAATCTCAAGAGGTTATGGAATTGGGATAAATTGGAGTATTGATTATAGGTATTTAAGTCCGAGATGTATATTTTTCATGTAAAATTACAGTATTATTGGTTGATAAAAACTGTTAAATATCATTAATTTTAGTAATATAATATTAGCTTTAATAAAATTAACAAATTTTACCCATACGAGGTTTTACATTGCCAATAGCTGATATTGATAATATGTTATGAAAGATAAAAGGTCTTTTGCCTATAATTTCAAAATACAAATGTAATTGTTTAATGGTAACTAAATATGCTTAAATAAAATGATAAATATTTACGTCAATCACTGTAATCGTATACGTCTTCCTCTGATTCATCTTCTTTGAAACTAGCTTCGCTGCCATCGTAATATTCATCGTATATGTCTTCTGGATCATCACTAGCAACGATACTATCTCCCCACTAGTTATTAACGACATTTTCTTCAGTTTAACTACGACTTTCAGCGTCATTGATGTCAATTTTGCAACACCTTTCAATATCTTATGCATCTTTTCCAAAAACAAACTACAAAATAGAGTTTAGTTCTTCTAAAATATCTTCTTAAAGGTTTGATGCTTATTGTACATAAACTTCATCTGTATTTGCATTAAACACATCACTGTTACCAACCATCACATTCAAATCGTTAATAAGCTATCTATAACTACCATAGTAACCTGAGTTAACTCTTTAGTAAAGCAAATTTATCCAAACTGGGGTAGGAATAAATTAACAATAATTCTCAATCTATTAAGGGGAATTGAAGTAATTTTGAATATGATGAGGTTGTTTTCTTCTTACAACAGAACTTTATAATGCTCTAGTTAGACTAAATAGAAGCAATGAGCGATTAAAATATTGCCGACAAAAATGAGCATTTTTAAGGATTTTTGAAGATTAGAAAGCATTATTTTCAATCTACTAAAACTCTGACATTCCAGGTGAAAATTCAAGTAAAAATCTATCTTAAATTTTATACTCTGTAAGTTATTAAAGATTTTTAAATTTAAAAATTGTTTAAATCTCTTGCATTTCCTCTGCATTTACTACATGAATAGATGGTATTTCTTGCTAAATCTAGTTGTTTAATTTTTTATTTTCTTATAATGACTGAGTATAAAGAATAGATAACTGATCTTAAAGTAGTTTTTTAATTTAATTATTATAGGATTTTATCTCAGATTGGCGCAAAAATGATGATAACTACGCTAGTTTTACGGTATCATAAAATGAAGAAAGGAAGTTAATTAATGCTTCGTTATTGAAAAACCTTAAGGTATCTTATTAAGTTAAAATTTCTACAATTGAAAAGAACGCAGTTGATGCGAGGAGCGGGGGATTTAACATTGGGATGTCTATGTCTTCAGGCTTGAATATTTCTAAATATTCTATAAGTTCATGTTTAACCTATTTAGATATCAATTAAGAGAGCTCTGATACTTATTATTATGGTGATTCTAACAGCTTAGATATTTTCTTAAAACCTCCGTCTTTTTTAATTATAAAAGCTCCAGGATAAAGTTAATGCTCTTCGGCTTTAATACTTTCTATTAGATCTTAAGAAGGTGTAGTCATAAGATAATAATCAATAAATTTTCTTTCTTTTGGATTTTTATACATTACAGAAAATTTATCAATTTCTCGCATTGCTTATAACTAAATTAAATGCTCTAAATCTGCTTTTTCATCATCATTAAAAGCTTTAACAATAGAAAGCTATAAAGTTAGTGGTAATATCTCTTAATCTATTTTAATATCTTAAAATTCCATTGCTTTTCTTATCATTTCTAAATTATAAATTCCTGCTGAAAAGTGAATATTATCAGTTGGAATTGAATTAGATAATGGAATTATTGGAATAGTTAGTGTTTAACTAGGTACGATAAGTTATTTGAACCATTCAGATAACTATTGATCGTAGTACAAATCCGCATTTGAAGTGAAGAATGGATCGTGATCTAATTAATCGTCAAAAGGTTCAAGAATCAAATCTTAAACACATATTTTGCATGTTGGCCAACTAATTTTTCTATTTTAGTAAGACTTTTCAATATGATCTTCAAAACGAGTATAAATAGATTAAATAACATATATCCCTTATTACTAACTATTAATGTCTTACTGACACTTCTTAAACATAGATTTTGCAGAGGGGTTTAATAATGCTAGATATTACGACACAGTCTCGATATACTGAGATGGGTTAAAGTATATAATATCTCCAGCTTAGAGAACCGATATTGACTACAAATCTTTATTAAACATCTCAGGGGATGAAGAATTAAACGATTAGATATAATTCCAATTATATTCCCTAAGTTTTTAAAACTATGTTTTTTCTTTGGGTTTTGATTCCACTACTGACTATCGTTTAGATGCCAATTATTTATTTTCAATTTATTCTGATGCAGACATAGTTGTTGATGAACTTTCTGTCTCAGTGTCTGCATTATCTGAAACGATAATAACCTTATTGTGTTTTTCTACCTCGTCTGAAAAGCTTAACAGATCATCTTCATCATCTATATCATCATCGTCATCTATTGTTAAAATCACATTTCTTGATCTTCCAACTCTTTCTACCTCTTGAACTACTTATTCAGATTGATCACTTTCTTCAGCAAGAAGGCTACTTTCATCAATCAAGTCATCCGTGCTCATATCATTATCTTTTGAATGCTTGAATGTGGTAATTTCCTTTTCTTAATATCCTTCATTACCAAATTATATATTTTTGTTTAAAAATTATGGAAATTTTGGGTCTATTTTAATAAGTTAATAAAGCTCATCCTCGTCTTTATTTTTATAATTTACTCCCTCTTTCAAAACATATTCAGCATTATCTTAATCAATCAAAAACTCACATGACGTTTCTAAAAATAATAAACCATGTTATCTAATTTGCTTAGGATTCAAATAGTGAGATTTCTAAGAGGGTAACTCTTCAAACGAATTATCTTATTTACATGACTACCAAAAATCTAATTAAACATTTTCCTAAAGTCTACTAAATTCTTTAATCTTATCTTATGCATCCAAATTAAATGGCTTATTTAGCATGCTAACTAAAGTAAAAGGAGATACTCCAGAAGTGATAGTATTAATAGTCTCATAAAAGTAACTATTATGATGTAAATTTTATTAATTTAAAAATTTAAATCCTAAATAATAATCTTAAGTATTCTCTTATACTTTATATTATTTAAGCAATAAATGAAGCAAAAATTTTAAAATATTAAGTCTAATACCATAAAACTAATATCCAGAACAATCAACACTCCAATTTTTTCTATATTCATCTTAAACCTTATAAAAAATAACTAGATTGAAAGACCTGCAATTCGACAATAATTCTAATTAATTATCCAGCAAGGTGCATTTTTTGATATCTATCTTTCCAGGAATTTCAGCAGTATCAATGCTAGATGCCTAAAATCTTTAGTTTCTGAATGCTGGTAGCTCGATCAAAAAGAACTGCTCCTATGGTTATATTTCAGCAATATTTTCGCTTCCAATGACCATTATCTGCCCGCCAGCGTTACTTACAAAGCAAACATCATTTCCTGTCTAAATATCGCAAAAAATCATAGCAGACTCATCTTAGCCATTTGGAATGTGGCAACAGCTATAGCTTTCTCCCAAATCTTTGCGCAGCAGATAAACGAATGTATCCCTAGCGCCGAGCTCAATATTTTCGATTCGGTCCTTATTCGTATTTTCAGCGTCTGATACGACCCAGAACCAGTCGACTTCATTTTTATAAAAATTAACTGCAATACCGCTTCCAGTACCCTGTAGAACACATCTTGAAATGAGCCTCAGACTCGATATTTCGAACAGCAGTAAATAGCTTTTATCGAATTTCTTACCATCCACCTTCAGCTGACATAACAGGAAATTGTCGTAAAAAAGACAGTTTGTGACCGTGAAAATGGGATTCTCGGCACGCAGGCCTGCCGGAACGTGCATGTTGTCGAAGGTCAAAACCTGCGGTTCGAGCATTAAATCGATGAACGAAAAATCGATTTTCGAGTAGTTCCTGGGCTCTAAAACCGGAGGCTTGTAAAGCAGTACCGCGCTGCAATTCGATAGCGTGAGTGCCAATACCCCACCATCTTACCGAAATTGGATCACCTCCGGGAGCACCGGCTGTTGCTGGTTGTGGAAGACCTGTTGGAATTGTACACTTGAAAAGTACACCTAACCTGCCCCGATATCCCCCGAACATACCTCGCTTTCCGAGTAGAAAACGTGATAAGGGTCGCCAGAAATTCTCTCTAACGAAACAAAACCGAGAAAGATCGTGCTGCGGATGAAAAAGGCGAAGGCTAGCATCTGCGTCGCCTCGCTGTAGGCAGCCCATGTGATCTTCTGTCTGTCCTCCCGTTCAAACCATCCTATGCGGAAAATGGATCGTTGCGAACCATCCATGGAGAGCAGGTAGATGGAGGATGCAGTTTAGGCGATCAGGTGAGTTTCGGAAGCAACTTTGGCGAAGTAAAGCTGGTCAGCGACGTCTTTGACGTCGATTTTTATGTTTTTAGAATTACGTTTTTTCACTCCGTAATTGAGTTGGAACTCGACGGTCGAAAAAAGGTAGTTTTGGGTCTGCAGTTAATTGATGTCCCAAATTGCGACAATAGAGCCCCACGCCACTGATATGAAGTCGGCGTCGACGCAGATGTTTGTGATTTGGCGTTTGTGCGAGAGCTTGCAAATCAGGAGAGCCCTAAGAGCCAGGGAGCCGCGAATATAATCCCAGAGCTTCACCGTGCCGTCGTCAGATGCCGTTATAACGTAATTCTTAATTAGGCGAATTGCAGTAAACGAGTCGTGTAGCTGGTGGCATTACGTTAGGGAAATGGGGTGGAAGAGTTGCGAAAATTTTTGATGGTTTGGGGTCAAATTGAGTGATTTTGGGAACACCTGTGATGATAAAATTTTTGGGTAGAGATCCAATAAAGAAGACAGGTCCGGGCGCGCTTTGAGGAACTTTTAGAACCATGAAAGAATCAGCTGCTTGTTTAGAGAGAAATCGGTAGTAAGCCTATCTAATGTCTACATTACTTCTGCAATATTTTTGCTTTTCTCATATAAAGAAGCTAGATAAATTGCAGTTTACTCTTCCATATTTGTGGAGTGGGGGAGAGGATGTTCATTTATGATGAGAATGTGATCAAAATATAAAGATATATCTTAATATTATATAATATTTTTAATATTTATATCATTAAATCGATTTTAATATATAGTATTTATATGAAATCTAGTTAGATACTTTTTTGTCTTAAATGAATGATTTAAAAATATGTTAAGTCACTCATGAAGCTTCGTATATTAACGAGAAGCTTAAGCACTAATCATTTTAGCTACATGCTATTTTTACCTAAAATTCAAACTTTATGTTTATTATACCAATAACTAAAGAGAATGACAAAATTTTCAACAAATAGAATCTTGAAAGCTCAGATATATACAAAATCTACAGATCTTAAAATTTTAGCTAGTATCATTTAAATGAAATAGAGTATTTCTTTTAAACGCCAAAAATTTCTATTATTAATATATTAAATCTGCGTGGTATCCAATTGATAAACAATCAACTACTTATAACCTTATAAGGACCTAAAAATTAAAAAAGTATACTAATAAATGATAATAATTACTATAAATTTCTTATGGAGACACAGCTTTATGTTTCATAGGCATAATATCATCTACCTAAGTAACTTACAAATTTTTCTAATATAGCTGCCATACCCTATAGCTAGTCGGAACATTAGTATATTTTAAGATAACTATTAGATAATCTAGATGCAAAGAATGATGATACTTCTAGTAATTTAATGTTCAGACTCATTGGTTTCCAATCAGAGAAACCTTCTTCTGATTTTCGTGCTAGTGGAGTGCTTGGAGCTATTTTTTTAGTATATTTTTCAAATTTTAATAAAAAATTAATGAAAACGGCATCTTTTAAGAGTATGACTGATGAAAATATAGACTAATTTTTGGATGGATAAAATTTTGACCAGTAATTCCGTTATCCATTTAGCATAAGCCTGATCACGGTAGTTTCACGCGTGCTGGGGCTTGACCTGGAATTTCTATAGAATGAGATGGTCCTACAGTTCTTCCGACTGGGGCAGGTTAGGATAAAGCTGCAACACGAGGTGCAGCCAGATTAACTGCTGTTCCTGGAGTGTACGCCGTTACCTTCTGTGTTGGAGGCCTACACTGAGAGCCTGCGTGGGGAGGTGCACCCGCGCTTCAACCCGCGCGGCGAGAAGATTGCTCCCTTAACTGGATTTTCAGCCCACCGTCTGGATGGTATGCACCCAAGCCTCTGTGGTTGTGTGTTCAGACTAGCCTGTGAGGTGGCATAGGTGGTTCACGGGGAGCTTGGGAGGCTTGCTGATGATCAGGTGTATATGGGATACAACGCAGTGCTGGAGCGCGTGTTTCGCCGTCTAGAGGGCATTCTGGGTGCAGGCGACCTTTTGGGCGTTGATGACTGCGTGGCGCGGCTGCGCGAAGAGTGAGATGCACGGTCACTAGAGCATTCTAGGCCGCGATGCCTCCAAGTCTGGAGTATTCGTGAGCCTCCGTGACCTACGGGGAGCGGCCCTCAGTGGGAGCACAGGTTACACCGGTACCGCAGCTGCAGGTGCCTTGGGACGTCCGGGACGTCCGGGACTACGTATCATCGCGGGGTCCGAGAGGCTGTATTTGAGGGCGCTGACCCGCATTTTGAAGAATGCAGTAATATTCCCTCCTAAGGCGTATCCGGGCTCGTTCTCACATAGGTAACTATTGCCGCAGAATATGCTTTGCACGTTTCTGGGTTCTGCTAGATTCCCACTCCAAAATGCAGAACGCAGAGTTCCGGCACCAGGTGGAGGCATAGTGGGCGGTGCTATAGGCAGAGCTCGTGGAGCTCGTGCGAGACATTAAGTACAACGAGCGCTGCATTGGTAAATACGGTGAATCGGCTGCAACCTTTGTGGCAGTTCTGCAGACCCTCAAGGACCAGAAGCTGAAGCGGCTCATCAAGTTACGTGATGCCGCCATGAAAGTCAACATCACTCTCGAGCAGGTCGAGGTCCTCACCAAGGAGCTGTTCTAAGAGTGATAGATTATAGTTAAGCTTAATTAAAAATATAATTAATGAAATTTATGAAGTAAAAGTTTACTATATCATAAATATTATTTTATACTCAACATAAATGTATAAAATAAAATACTATGATACCTCATCACTTAACAACCTTCATACCCACACCTGCATTGATATTTTATAGCTCTTTCATTTAAACTTCTTAAATAAGTCTTTAGACTTACTCGTCAACCATTTTATCCATGTTCTAATCCTCGTTTTCTGTACTAAAAACATCTTCAAGAAGTTCATCCATCATCTCTTGTCTATCAGTCATTTTATCCATATTCTTCATGAATCCTTACATTTGCTTACTCATACCTTAAATGTCAATATTATTAAGCATCGTATCCATCATCTTATCAGTAGCACTGATAGCACCAGTCATGACTTGCATAGACTGCATTTGCAACATTCTTAAGTTAAGGCAAGATAGATGAGCTTTTTATACATGGAATTATTCTACGGCTTTTTGGTTTCTAATTTATTATTTTGCATGAATTTTGAGAACATCAAGCTAGTTGGCTTTGAGGGATTATTGGATTTTAAAATTTAACTAAGTATTTTCAAACTCCAATCTCATTATTTCTTTATCAAGTTATTTGATAGCTTCTTTTACTACATCTTTGTTTTTCTTCATTTTCTCGGCTAAGTCTTCAGGTTTAACTTTCTTTCCAAAAAGAGCTGTCATTGATATGTGGAAGGGGTTTTCATGTTATGACATTTATTTTGTATAATAATAGTATTTCAAAGAATATAAAAATAAAGAGACACCATTTAATATTATATATTAAATTATAAATAATAATTAATAATAAAGTGAATCTTTACAATAATTAGCAAAAAGATAAATAAAATATTATTACTATTTGACAATATTAAATGAACGATAATGAAATTATTACATCGCTTCATGATTTATTCAATACAAATTCAAATATTTAACTTTATACTAAATTAAAATAATTAAAATAAAGTAATAGCGCACAAATATCTTTTAATGAGAATGCGGCAGAATTAAATAACTAATTAGAGTAAGTTAAAATAGAATATAATTAATAAATAGATATTTTAAGGAATGAATAACTAGAGTTATAATTAAGCTCAATATACAGTACAGATACAGAAGTAAATCTTCTTGTCTCATCATTAAAAATTTAATTAGCTTAGGTTTAAGAAAAAGAAAATTACACTCAAAAGTATTATCATACAACTTTACTAAAATATAAACTATTTATCATTAATATATTAGAATAGAATAAAGAATTTATTCCCATAAATAAATTAAAACATTTAATTGAATCATTTATTGAGTTAACATCTAAATAACAAATTAAAAAATATCTGTAATCTGACTTACGAAATTAGTGATTTATATATATTTATTTACAAATTTCAATCCAGAAATGGGTGCTGGAATTATCGATAAATATGCTTTCCCAAAGAATATACCTAAAAATGATTATAGAGAAATGTTAGGAGATCGCTTACACCAGATAACACTAAATATTAGTAAGTCTCCAAAGATTTACCTTGCTGTTTATGATCCACCTTGCCCACCAAAGTTAACAATAATATATTCACATGCCAATGCAGAAACTCTCTACTTTATTAACTACTATATTTAATATATTGCATCCACATTCAAATCTTAAGTAATCGCCTTTGATTGGGAGGGATATGGTCTTTCAGATGGAACTTCTGGAGAAAAGTAGCTATTACGAGGTTCAGACGCTGTTTATGATTATGTTATAGCCAATTTCTAGCCAGATCCTTCCAAAATATTATTTTGGGGTCGATCCATTGGTACAGTGTCTAGTACATATTTAGCATAAATGCACCCTAGCTCTTTTGGTGTAATATTATAATCACCATTAGCTAGTGCTTTTCATACTGTGTTTAAAAAAGTAATTTGTTCATCTTGTGATGGGCTAGATTCAAATTAGCGCATTAAAAAAGTAAATATACCAGTTTTTATAATTCATGGAATAAAAGATTAAATAGTAGATTATAATAATGCCTAAATTTTATTTTAAAGTTATATTGATGTTCATGACTAATAAGAAGGAGATATTTAGAAGCAAGATGACTGGTTTACTGGAGTAAATTTCTTGAAGTTCGGTGACTGTGAATTATATTCTATTAAAAATGCTGGACATAATGATATAGATAGTATATTTAGGCGGCAAATGTGCTTTATTGTCAAACGAATCATTTCTCAAAGTTAAGAATGGGAGTGAGGTATTCATTCACTAATTCGTACTAATAAATCATCAATATCAATAATATCTGATTGCTCTAAGGCTTGCTTAACTTTATCAATGACAATATTTAACTAAGTATTAAAGCATAAATAAACATCATCATTTGTATAATTTTTGGATATTTAGTTATCAATAAATATTACTAATTTTGAAATTAGCTTAAATACTCCACCTCCAAGTTATGGATGCATTCCACTTAACTATATCCCATGAATATAAATATTCCTTAGTGGACAAAATTAAATTGGAAATTAACATAATTCTAGTTTATTCACAACAGTAACATAACTATTAACTAGATTGGTTTTAGATGTTACTTCTGACTAACCTAATAATTATGATATTGGATAGATTAAATTTTCTTATTCCATAATAAACTTTTTGATAACGTTTTAGTTCTCACTAATTATCTCAAGTTCCTTAATATAATCATTAACCAAGCAATTATGCAATTTATCTACCACACCTGGTTGCATGACCTAATGTGTAACATTGATGATTGAAATAGATATTGGGTATCTATAAACCCCTTCTGCATTATCCATGAAATTAACAAATTCTTATTGTTAAATTATTTCTTCCTTATATGATCCATTTAGGAGGAATAATGGATCATAAAATGAGAAATATACAATCGCTAATAGACCCAAAACTCCTGAAGCGCGAAAATCAGAAGCTGGTCGGTTTCCTTGAAACCCAATTCGTCGCCATATTTAGCTATCTGTAACACAATTTTGAAAATATTTCTAGATATTCATCTTTGATCCTGGAAAATTTTCTACCAATGTACCCATATTTCCAACTATTATTTCCATTAAAGTATTACACTTTTCCGTATCAAAAGCTATATTTTATAGCTATTAAAATATTTTTAGATAATGCTTAACAAACTTGCCAGCACTTGCAGAATAAACTTAGAGTGTTAAAAATTCATTATATAGTTTATTATTAAAAATGAGCTTTTTTAAAATAATATTCTGAGTCTAAATTATAATCAAAAGAGCTGGCTGGGTTTATTGTGTTTATTAATGGTAAGCAATAATAGGAGTAATCGAAGATATTTGAAATATATCAACTTTAAGTACCTTTTTAGCTAGAAAAAAAGGTATTTTATATAAATTAAATCCTCTAAATTTATTATATTAGTGAGTACAAAGGGCGTTAGACGTGTGACTATGTGGATGAAAATCAGTTGATATAAAATATATTTAAGACATTGCACCATAGAATAATTGTGTTTCCTATTTATTTTTATAGTAAATGAATGCCCCATCGTATTAATCAACATCGGCTATATAAGTTAATGTTTGTTTCATTTAACGGAAATCTTTGATAATACATTAAATTATATATAAGATAATTAAAAAATATATAATTTACTAATTAAAAATGTTGAGCTCTTCTAAGTCACAAGGTAATTTTGTGATAAGATAATAAGTTCATAATAGTATTATCGTATTATTTTTTTAAATGTGTATATATCTAATATGTTTAATATTATTATATTATTTATGAAAAATATTTAGGTATTAAACAAATGAAAAATACTAAATAAAAGCATAATATAGGACAGTCATATATCATTCTATGTTTTTCTTGTTTATAATATCATATTTTTCTCTAAAAATTATTTCACGTGTTACTTTAAGCTTGGTGATACTATAAACAAATTAAAATAATTCAATTTAAAACAAAGATAGACAGTCTAATATTAGTATATTTAATTAACTAAATTATGATTTATATTATTTTTATACGCCAATTCAGTTTACTAGTAATAAATTTTCAGCAATAACTAAATATTTCATTTAAGTTCTTCTACTATTATTATTTAAGTTTCTATCCAGAATAATTATATTTAAAAATTCTAATTAAATTTTATATATTGTTTACCTATTATTCCTATCTACAATTATGAAGATTTTATAT
Source organism: Spironucleus salmonicida (assembly GCF_000497125.1). Classification (NCBI taxonomy): domain Eukaryota; phylum Fornicata; order Diplomonadida; family Hexamitidae; genus Spironucleus; species Spironucleus salmonicida. The sequence goes on from NC_090600.1 coordinate 1,139,603, forward strand.
ACAATTTTAATTAAATTGATTAAACTAAACGATTTCAATATAATTATTGGTTTTATAATTATTATATTAGAACTGTAAAATGCTAATATTAAAATAATTATTTTAATATAATATTGATATAAATTTCTTTTAAAATGATTAGTATTCATACGCATTGTGATCTTATTTAATATGCTTACACATTTTAAAATGATTCATTCTTGTTATAATTATCATAAGTAAAATCAATGTCAGATGAATTACTCTAAACTTTCCTTTTGTAAACAAACTATTTATCTAATGATATGATACTATTTTTGTATATTAATAGAAAAGAATTCACTACGAAATACATTTTACCTCTAATTTAAGATAGATCTGATTCAGTGTTTGATATTTTTTTCAGTGATAATATTACCGAATAGCAAGTGGAAAAATTATGGATAGAATTTACTACTGGTGCGTAACAGTTGAATGGTCTTGAAATTGCATTATTGCTTTATTTACGCTCTAAATACGAATGTGTTGACCAAGCTCTCTAAATTTTACTTAAGACTGATTGCTTTGATAGGAAAGCTGAAGTAATTAGAAAGTTAAATTAGACAAAACATACTTAAGTTGGTTAAGAATCACCATTTGAACCTTAAACTACAGATTATATTAATGAAATTAACGTATATTAGGAATAAATTTATTTTTCAGAAAACACAACAAGTAAGACTGTACCATTTACAACTTTTTGGTATGAATTTGCATAATTTTTAATTTCAAATACTCCAATTAGTAGTTACACTTTAATTGAGAATATATCTTTAGGTACTTAAGAGCAAGCCAGATTGTCAATATGTTGTTTCCCATTTACTCCAATTAATCTGTAAATTAATCTTGATCAATAAAATTTCGATATCGTCATCTCCTCATAAGCGGAAATTAATTATTTATAATTAAATGAATAGTCGTAACTTCTTGTTAAAGCGGAAATTTCATCACCAGAGATCACTGAAATTTAACTTATTATTTCTCTTAACTCAGATATCTATACCAGCTCTTTAGAATCTTCAAAAACTCATTATTTAACAATTTTTAAAGGTCAAAATTCCATCAATATTATAGAGGAGATTTTATCATTTTCAAGCGAATTTTCTAATAGTTGTATAAATATTGAAGTACTTTGCAATAATAAAACCTACAAAATCGATGTCTAAGTTAACTATCCACTTTAAATTATTTAAAACTAAATTTCATGCGATGCACAATATTACTATCTTCAACACTGTTCATAAAGCGAATTTTTAGTTCAAATAGAGCGTTTTGAAACTGACGAGCTTTTCGGAAATCTTCTTCAAAATAGACAATTTGCTTAAAGAATCCACGAGCTTTTGCATAGTTAGAATGTATAAAATCGCAAAATACACTATTTGATATCTATCGGAATGCACGATGCTGGACTAGCTAGTTTATTTTTAAGCAAGTAGATAAAGCCACTTTTAGAAATTAAAAGGCCTTTTTACTTCGATTCCGAGATTATAATTCCTTAAGCTTAAATCTAATTAAATTGTGATAATACACATATTAATTTTTTGGAAAATTCTTTGAGCAAGATAGATGAAAAGTTGTGTATTTTATTGTTAGGTAAATAGATGTTATCTAGCTTAGAGGAACCAGAGAAAGTTACTCTGGCTTAAATTTTTATAAAAATGGGCAGATATGATTTAGCTAATAATTTAGTTGAACAAAGTAGTTTACTAGTTGGACAGCTGTTAAAACTTTATATTTAATCATCTTAAATTGATAACAGCTATTAAATTTCATAATTTTTAATAGAAAATGAATAGTTCTTGCGGCCAGAAAATGTTAATATTTTAAAAAATTTGATAAAAAATTGTAAATCTAACGATGAATTTTCAGTAAAAAGATCAGGAAATAAAGTAATTTTCAATCAGACTCCTGTTATATTAAAATTTTATAATAATTCATGGAATGGGGATTCAAATCTGAAGTTAATACCATAAAAATAAATAAATTGTAATGAGCTAGAATATGAGTTATAAAGTGGAAACTACACACTAATTGTTTAAAAGGACTTTGAAACTGTACAATTAGCTGTAAATAATACGAAAATTGATTTTGAAATAGATAAGATAAATAAAATTTTAACTATTAATAATGAATAAGTATGCTATGTTAGATTTCTGTATTATGGAACATTTGCATAGGATAGCTTCACAGATTATAATGGTAATGTATTGATACCTGAAAATTGTGATGAATTTGTTATATTGAGAGAAAATGGTGAATTTATTAAAAGTACACTTTGATTGATTCAAATATATATTTTATTCATTATTTTTACTAAAAAAATCTTTCACTAAATCTTTCCATCAAATAGACAATATTCTAATTCATATTGCTTTTTGTCTGTTTTTAGCTTACCAATAAGTGAAATTTTAATATAGTTGTCTATAGGAATTACAGAAAAACAAAATTAAACACTTTTTGGCGAAAATCCACTAAAATTAAGCTTCCCGATTATTTTTGTCTACGTAATAATTTCTAGATCATAGAGACCAATTCCTGTTAATGTGACTATAGCATCAAATTATATACCAAGTTTCAGATTCTCTAAATTAGATGTAAATTAAAATGCATTAGAGGAGGTTTATGAAATTGGAGTGAAAATTGGAAATGATCCAGTAATATCTTAAAATTGATAATCAATCTATGCCACTTTGCTATCTTTTTAAGTTAAATTTTGTTCTTTCTTTTTAATATAATAAAAATCGATAAATTTTTATTTTGTTTTGATATAAAAATTATCTTTACCTTCAAAATTAAACCCAGTAGGAGATATGCGTTTAATTAAATATTCTGTTATAACAATAGGTTGCACACATATTTTTATGATCGCTCTATCAAAATAAACTTACTCTAGCCCTTAATTTCTTAAAATATAATAGTTTATTGGCAATATTTGCACTTAATATTCAAAAGGTTGTATCACATTTATCTCATAATTTATTCCAAAATATAATACTTAAATAGTAGTATTTGACAAAGGATGCATAATTAACTAATCATTTATATAAGATCCACATTCTTTTGGTTTGAGTTAAACATTTTAGTCATAGCATTCTAAGATTATTTTTTGTCCTAAAAATATTTTATCTATTGGGAACTTTGGGCGAGTATTTCCAAGCGTGGAACGGGGTGTTGAAGGGTTTGAACTTTTTTCAGTGAAAAAATTTAATGTTCCTAATAAAAATGCAACTTAGTTGGCGGAATTTACTCGTTTAAGAAGAGTTAAAATATGGTATTAAGAAGATAACAATGATTTATTAAATAAATGAAAATCTTGCTTATCATCCATTTAGTTTTCTATTTAAAATAAAAATTTTGAAATTTTGATGCAGTTTAAAAGAGAGTGACACTCAATATTTGTAAAATTTTTACTAAAAATGTGTAATAAATGCAAAATAGGAAAATCTGTATCCAATTCAATAAGTGTATTATTTTACTATTAATATTCTTTAATACTATTAAAAATTAATTTGAAACTATTCATAATATCAATAACAAATATTGTCAAAATAATTTATAAATAATAAAGTTAATCTTAACTTTATTGCTAGAAGTGATAGTTTTTTACTAAAAGATTAAAAATTTCATTTATTTCAATTAATATATTTTCTGTTTATTAAGCTTACTTTACTAAGCTTGGACTAGAAACCTAAATATTTTGTACATCTAGTTTGTTAGAGATAACAATTTGCTTATTCTCCACAGTCCAATCAATGTGTTAATAAATGCGTAAAACTTATTTTTAAAAATTTGGTAAATGTAAATCAGTTATAAGTTTTGATGTTATATATAATTCCTTTTTTGAAATATAACTAATATCATTTTTAAGCATTTCCTTCTGTAATAGATGTAATTGATAAAGCAATTCTAGTACTGATTTTTTTAAATCTAATATTTATCTAGAAATATCTTTCAGTAAACTAATTTCCACTGTGACAATAAGTGCAGAAGTAAAATTTATATTATGATACTCTTATAGATCTAATGCGTATGAGAATAGTGGTATATGGGTTTTTAAAATCAGGTTACAAATTTTATAATTTAATTAAACAAGGCTGTTTTCTTGATTAATTTAATCATGTAAAAATTATTAAATAATATTATGAGTCTTATCAAATAGTTATATCGTTGTTAAATCAAGCATTTATATATAATGAATATTAATAAGATGGGATATTTGCATAATTTCGGTTGATATAACTATAAGTGGAAGACTACGTGGCAATTAGACTATTAGTTTATTAATATTGCAATCTTTAAATGGAAGATAAATAATTAAAACTAATTGGTTTATGTCTATCTTGAAATCTTAGTAATATATGATATTAAACTAACGAATCTTATGATCAGAGAATTAATCATTATAATATGATTATAATTCTATAGCTTAATTGTTTAAGCTGATTAAAAGGATGTTTGGATATGATGGGAGCAGATTACGAAACATTTTATTTTAAAACTTATATTTATAATATATTATTATTCTCATTCATCAACTTCTAATTAATCATCACCTTGATCGATGGTTTCGGCATAAAATCCTGGAATAAAGTCTTAATGACCAGTTTGATTTCTAATTAATTTAATTAGAAATGACTCCTATGGTCTAAGAACTGATATAACAGGATTTGTTGGTGGTAATAATATGACGTTTTAATTTTTACAATTTGGGCAGGTTTCTTATTTTCCAAATATAATAAAATGACAATCCAAACACACCCTCATTCTCTTAAAGTAATTTCTAGAGTTCTCTGGTAAATGTTAAAGGTTGATTACATCATTTTTATTGTCTGATTACTCGTCATAAGTCATTTAGAGTGACAAAAATATAATATTTACTTTACAATATAATTAACTAAAATAATTTCTAATAAGATAAGTTTAATAGATTAGTCATATGAATGTTGTTCGATAATTATTATGAAATAGTTAATACCATTAGTGCTTATTTTGCTATTCTATGTAGGCTGTTTTATAAGTACTGTATAGTATAACGACAATGTTTAATAATAATTACCAGATATCTATAAATGTAAATACATTAAACAAATTTACTAATCAACTACCTTATAAAATAAAAAAGTAGCACTATATATCTTAGTTGATTTTAAGGTGAGATTATTATATTTGGCTGTATCAGTCATATAAGATTATAGTCAATTTTTGAGATAGAGTTATTTGTGGTGTAAACTATATATTCATCTCTGGGATATAAAATAAGTACTTATGAGACTTTTTGGTTACATCACTGGATACTCTCTACTTGGTCTTAGAACAGCTCCTTGGTGAGGACCTCGACCTGCTCGAGAGTGATGTTGACTTTCATGGCGGCATCACGTAACTTGATGAGCCGCTTCAGCTTCTGGTCCTTGAGGGTCTGCAGAACTGCCACAAAGGTTGCAGCCGATTCACCGTATTTACCAATGCAGCGCTCGTTGTACTTAATGTCTCGCACGAGCTCCACGAGCTCTGCCTATAGCACCGCCCACTATGCCTCCACCTGGTGCCGGAACTCTGCGTTCTGCATTTTGGAGTGGGAATCTAGCAGAACCCAGAAACGTGCAAAGCATATTCTGCGGCAATAGTTACCTATGTGAGAACGAGCCCGGATACGCCTTAGGAGGGAATATTACTGCATTCTTCAAAATGCGGGTCAGCGCCCTCAAATACAGCCTCTCGGACCCCGCGATGATACGTAGTCCCGGACGTCCCGGACGTCCCAAGGCACCTGCAGCTGCGGTACCGGTGTAACCTGTGCTCCCACTGAGGGCCGCTCCCCGTAGGTCACGGAGGCTCACGAATACTCCAGACTTGGAGGCATCGCGGCCTAGAATGCTCTAGTGACCGTGCATCTCACTCTTCGCGCAGCCGCGCCACGCAGTCATCAACGCCCAAAAGGTCGCCTGCACCCAGAATGCCCTCTAGACGGCGAAACACGCGCTCCAGCACTGCGTTGTATCCCATATACACCTGATCATCAGCAAGCCTCCCAAGCTCCCCGTGAACCACCTATGCCACCTCACAGGCTAGTCTGAACACACAACCACAGAGGCTTGGGTGCATACCATCCAGACGGTGGGCTGAAAATCCAGTTAAGGGAGCAATCTTCTCGCCGCGCGGGTTGAAGCGCGGGTGCACCTCCCCACGCAGGCTCTCAGTGTAGGCCTCCAACACAGAAGGTAACGGCGTACACTCCAGGAACAGCAGTTAATCTGGCTGCACCTCGTGTTGCAGCTTTATCCTAACCTGCCCCAGTCGGAAGAACTGTAGGACCATCTCATTCTATAGAAATTCCAGGTCAAGCCCCAGCACGCGTGAAACTACCGTGATCAGATGGATAACAAAAGTTTATTTAACATTTCCTTATGATATACTTAATAATTTACTCAGTGATTCATTATTTAAGTTTAGTTCTAATTAAAATGATATTTTTTAAATAATCAGGTATAATTATACAACTATTTTTATTATGGGATATTTCCTAAAATTATCCAACTTGCTATTTACTTAAATTATATATTACATAATTAATAAAGAAAATAAGTTTTTTAATCCATTTATTGCTTTACATTTAAACTTATAGAAACTGAAAAACTATTATAATTTGCAATAATAATTTTATTAGGAATTTAATTTTTTAAATGTACAGAAAAATAAACCAGTAAAAATTTATGCCCTCCCTTGCAATTACTGTTCAAAAAGAATAGACGCATAATCTTTCAGATTCATGCTTCAGTCCAACTAGATATTTCTAAGCTAAAATTGAATTCAGTTCTTAAATGTATAATCGTATGGAAGAACCTATTTAAAGAAAAAGAAAATTAACAAGTACGCCGGTATAAACTGATTAATTTCCTACAAGAAATCCTGATTTTTGATGTATAAATGAATATTTTCTAGTTCTTATATTCAAACCTATAAATTAACTCCGCAGTTTTAATTATATAACTTAAAAAGAGTACTTTCACTCAACCAGTCTTTTCACAGATCCATCTGAATCCATCTTCAACTCCTTCACCACTGACACCTGAACACCCTTAAATTTGCCATGGGTGATCTCTAATAGCCCAAAGCCCTAACTTGTCACAAATTTCACTAGGCTTCAAAGCACTTCCTAAATCTTATTTGTTAGCAAAAACAAGTAATGGTACTCCTGCTAACTTTGCATCTTCACAGCATATACTAAGTTCTACCGCAACTTCTTCAAGGCGTTTTGGATCGGCGGCATCTACTACAAAAATAAGAGCAGTGGTTCCAGCAAAGTAGTTTTACCAAAAAGAACGAATAGCCTTTTATCCCCCTACATCATAGCAAAGAAGTTGTTATTTATTGAAAGTAACAGATTTAGCATTAAATCCTTATGTAGGTTGAATGAGGGATGCATCTTCACCACAAAGAGATTTAAGAAGAGTAGTTTTACCAGCATTATCTAAACCTAATATAAGTAGTCGGTGCTGTTTCTATGGCGTTCTAAATCTTTTAAAAAAATCAAAAAGTCCCATGTATGTGGAGTGGGTAAATAAAAATAAAAATAATATATCATTTTATATAATTAACTAAATCAATAGGAGATATATAATATTTCTATTATTAATTATAAGATAAATCAACATTTAAATATGAGTATTGATATATTCTAAATTAAAAATTATATTTTGATTTATAATGTTGTTCCTGGCATTTGCAAAATTACAACGCTATTGTGTCTATAGAGAACCATTAGATGTTAAACCATGTAAAGTAAATGCATTTAATGATAATATAGGAGTAATTTTGGATGTAGATTTAGAACTCAACTCAACAGGTTGGATGACTTTTAAGTCTAACTCAAACCCAGAATTACCTGCTAGATATCAATCATACTATGTTGGATACGCCGAAGGAAAACTTTTTCAACATCATATCTGGAATCATCATATGAATGTGAAAGATTGGTTTTTACATAGCTACTTACCATTCCCTGATTTTCCCGAAGAGCTTAATACATTCTTTAGATAAAATTTAGCATGGACTAGGTCAAATATAGGTAAGTTTGCTAGAGATAGATTCTGGAAAGAAGTTGGTAACACTATGTATCATTTTGATGGTATGGTTTTAGGGTACTAACAAGCATGTAGTAAGGCTGAATATATGTCAGAGTTAGATCTGTATATTTATGTTTCATCAGGAGATTTATTAGATGTCGTTGAATTTGCTCTCCCTACAATGAGACCTAATTGGAAAAATATGACTTAGGAAATGAAAGAGACCTGGGCGTAAATGAGAGATCACTGCTCTGGACTTGTTAGAGTTTCAAATGACACGATTTACCTTTCTTAGACTGCTTGGTTCTTCTATGGTTCAATGACTCGTGTTTGGAAGGAATATGAGTTTAACTATTCTAGCTCTGCAGCCTCAAAGATATCATTTTCTTCTTATCCTGGATTTTCTTATTCCTTTGATGATTTTTATGCAACAGACTCTGGTATCATGTTCTTTGAAACAACTAACAATATATATAACACAGACCTATACAATTTATGTTCTCCTAAGTCAGTATTGACCTGGATTCGTTCTTAAGTAGCCGGTAGAGCTGCTAAAACAGCCCCAGACTTTATCTAGCTTATTAGAAGATTCAATTCAGGAACTTACAATAACCAATGGGTCGTCGTTGACCTCAACAAATTTAAGGAAAAAGCTGAAAAAGACGTAATGTGGGTTTTAGAACAAGTCCCAGGCAGAACAGCGGCCTATGATGGGACCGAACAACTGCTGAAGGACGGCTATTTTGGCAGTTTCAACATTCCAAGCTTAAAGAACGTAAGAAAAGTTTCAGGTTATGAACCAATGGCCGAGGCTGACCCCTCAGATGATTACGACGCCACGCCCAGAAACTTGATTTTCTAGCGCGATGCCCCGAAGGTCGATTCTTTGGAGAAAATGCAGCATTTGATGAGGTACAACGATTATTTGCACGACGCGCTTTCGCTGGATATGCAGGGAAATCCCGAACCGGGATTTGCAATTTCCAGCAGGTACGACCAGCGCCCTGGGGACCGCGCGAAATGCTTCGGCGGATTCGATAATAAAATTGGAATGTTCAACAGGAGGACAGGGGAATACCTAGCGTTGATCGTTTCGAGCCCTACGAACTAGACAGAAAGCGCCCCGTTGTGGGCGTTCAAGGGCGACATGTATTGCCCCAGAAGAGGGCTTCCCGACGGGCCTTACAATTACCCAAGTATTACGGTTCCGCTAGAACTAAAGCTCAGGAAGCAGCCTGAATGATTTATTTTCCCTATTATCTTTTTTGTGTAAGAGAAGGTATTCAGTAGAAATACAAAAATAGATTAATTATGTGTTGTTCAGGCCTTAAATTACGAAAAAATAGAAACAGTAATATTATGTATAATACTATGCAATATATTTCCCCACTTCAAATTTTACGATGTCAGACTCTGAGAGCTTTCCATAAGAATTCGACCTTCCATTAGCTTAATAGCAGACTATAGAAGGCTTCACATTTACTCCAGAGAGAATAGTCGGTAGAGGTTCATTCGGTATTGTTTATTTAATTAGGTCGCCTCAATTCTCCTAGCCACTAGCCTTGAAGCTAGTGGTCTAAGATCGACGGTATAAGAATAGAGAACACCAACTTATGTCAAAATTAGACCATCCATACACCACAATCCTACGAAAAGGATTTTTTGTCTCTGCTGGATCAACCGATGATTTAATATTATACATTATTATGGATTATTATCCAGAGACATTACATTCTCTGTATCGTTAATATTCAAGGTTAAAAGAACACGTTCCACTCATGATTGTTCGACTTGCTACTTACTAAACTGCTAGAGCATTGTTGTATTTACATGCCCAAAATATAGCACATCGTGATTTAAAGCCTACAAATATTTTATTTGATCCTAACACGCTTAAAGCCGCACTTTGTGATTTTGGATCTGCAAAATAACTAGTTTTTGGGGAACCTAATGTATCGTATATTTGTTCACGTTATTATCGTGCCCCAGAATTAGTTCTGGGTGCTACTAATTACACTACTTCAATTGATGTTTGGTCCTTTGGATGTATTTTGGCAGAAATACTTTTAGGTGCTCCATTGTTTCCTGGTGAAAGTAGCGTTGATTAATTCGTAGAAATTGTGAAATTACTTGGTTCACCAACTTCTGACGAATTTCTTGCTATGAATGGCAGCTTAAATTCTGTTCGGTTTAAAGAGGTTAAAGCTTATGGGCTAAATAAAGTTCTTAGAAGCAAAGCACATTGCGATGTCGTTGATTTATTAGAGAAAGTACTAGTGTATGATCCTGAACGAAGGTTCACTGCAAGTTAAGTTTTAGCTCATAAATTTTTTGATCCTGTCAGAGAGCTTGGTGATACGTTACCAGGAGGAGAAGAAGTACCATCAGACTTATTTAAGTTTACTGATGAAGAAAAAAGCATTTTAACTACTTAATAAGAGTTATGGGCTATTGTTGGTAAACGGTCATAGTGAGTGGTTTGTATTAAAGTTTACTATTTCCCTACCTTTATTATTACTACTGGAACAATTTAAATTTTAATATATAAATTTCTATTATAAATAAATTTTTGAATGTCTAAAAATCTAAAATTATCAATTGATCTCAGCAAAATCTTGATATCACTTAATGCTGGTGATAAACCTGATAAAAAGATTTTAACAAACGTGCATAGTGAACTATAAAGATTAATAGAAGAATCATCTTCAGATGGAGATTTTTTGGGAAATTTCTCTCAAAAACTTGACCTACCGAGATCTTCTAACATACGGCCAGATAAATTATCATCTTTAACTTTGTCTAGAGTACCTGATTTACTTCTTTTATCTAAATCTAATATCAATCCCAAATGATTACAATACTGCTTAGCTATAGCTAAATTTCATAAAAATCTTCTTCTACAAGACAAGATTGCAATTTATAAACCTGTATATGTTAAATGTAATTTTAATTAATACATTTATTTTTCCAATAAACAATAAGTTTGCATCGTAAGTGATTGACAAATACTTCATGCTATTAATATTATTCTAAGATGAACAAATTAATTATGTTACATGAATCAAGTACTTATGATAATAATTAACTATTTATAAAATTTAAAATAAGGATAATAAATTATAATCATATATACCCATTTAGATTTTTCTTTATTATGAGAGTATATAACCTATTTTTTGAAACTAACACATTATCATAGGATATTTTAAATTATTATAAAAATTAGTGATTTTATGGCATCCTAATCCAGAAATTGATATTTCAAACGATTGAAACTATCTATACACGAACTATACCAATATAAAAGTAAAAATATACTTCATTATCACTAAATATTAAACACATTCATACTTGCTTCGCAATTATAAGCAGAATCATGATAGAAATAGCTACAATGAATCCAAATACAGATGAAAGAAAACTTCTAATATATCGTTTTTCTGTTAATACTGTCCCAATGAAATAAGCTAATGTAATGTATTATAACATAGACTTTTCACTGAAATAATATTAATTAATTATTGTCATTGTTAAATATGATGTAGTAAAAGAAAATAGATGCTTTTAATTTATCTTCAGCATAATTAAAAATAATGATGATAATATAAAGTGAATAGATTCTATATAGTATAATCTTAGGTTTAATCGAAAAGATAATAGTAGTCTATATCCAACTATTGCTAAAGGTGATAATTTAAATAAGTTCATTTTTATAAATTAGTATGGTATAAATAATAATAATTACTAAATATATTATAATCTAAATGTAACAATATTAATAATAGTAGCAATTTATTCAATTACTTTATAATTAAAAGCTTGGAAATCGTCTTGAATCATACTATATACTTTAGTGTTACTAGTTTTTCTCAGACATAATCATAGCATATGTATTAACAAAATATAATATTTAAATATTTTTAAGTTCATAATTTTATTATTTTGTTTATAAATTTTATTAATATATCATTAACATTATAAATTTTATGCTGTTATTTAAATTCAGTAACTAACATCAACACAAATATCATTTTATAACTATATAATAATAAAAATGGATAAGATGATTGCTCAATTACTTATCATTATATAGTTTATGATTTATTTTTTAAGTGTTTGTGAATTTAGTTAATATAATACTTTCCAAGTAATAGTATTATAAGTGACAATATAATTTTACTTAGTTATTTAAATACAAAATAGTATATATTACATAAACTAATATTCTTAAAATGTCTACCAGCGATGAACCATCAAAATCGTTCAAAGCTAAGTAGTCCACATCAACATCATTCACCTTATTATCTTAAATGATGTGGGCTTCCTTATTATCGCTACCCTCACTTGTCTAAAAGTTAGGTTTACCCGCAGTTAGTGTGTTGTATATACTTTCTATAATTTTCATTTTATGGATATATGATTCATTCGTCGAAGCTGCCTATTATACGTAAACAAGATCTTATAGGCAAATGATTCTTAAAATACTAGGGAAAAAAGCATCGATTGTTCTTGATGTATCTATTATAGTGAACTACTATGGTGTTACTACTGCCTATATGGTTATCGCTTCGTAGAACTATATTTCATTTTTAAAATAAGTAGCAGATTTTGACGCCAACCCGTATATAACAAAGGTTGTCATAGCTTGCATTATTTTTTGCCTGTGCTTGCTCAGGAATTTGAAGCAACTAGGAAAAATAGCGTCAATAGCGTCATTGACTATTTTTAGCTTTTCTTTCACTATAATTGCATATTTTTTCATTGGTCTTAAAGGTAAGCAGCTGTGTCCTGCTGCATCGTCGTATGGTATTGTTATTTCACCAAAGGTTGGTGGATTAATGACATTTGTTAACTTTTTAGCTTATATACCCGCTACTTAAGGTGCATTTACTGCTCATAACATGATTCCTACAATGCTATCTGAAATGGAAGGTCCCAATATTATTAAGAAAAAAGTTTTAAAGATAGCATTACTAATTGCGTGTATGTCAGCTTTCTGTTTGTACATGTTATCTGGTATTATGGGTGCTACGATATTTGGGTCAGCAATTGCTGATAACGTCCTTGTTTCCTTTTAGCCTTGTAAATTCGTCTGGATTTATATTATGTAATTTTGCTATGGACTAGTTGTTATTATAGTGTATCCTTTGATCATTTATCCAATTAAAGTTTCATTTGTTAGCTACTTACCTTAATTTAAAGAATGGAAGGTCCACTTAACAGTTTCTGTTGTTGTAGTGGTAGCAACAATGGCGTTAGCAATGGTATTAGAATCAATATTATCAATCTTTGGGTTTTTCTCATCTGTAGCAGGGTTTTTTATGTTCTTCTACTTCCCAATAAGAATTTACCAGGTTCTGCCTAGATTAAAAGTCAATCATGTAGAAGATTAAAAAACGGCAGATTCTGTTGCTGTTGTTATAGTTGCAATGGCCCTACCAGGAGATATTGGTGAAAATATTACTAGAATTAGAGCTTTAAGTGATAAATTCAAGATAAATAATGATGATGGGTTCGACTAAGGTATTCCTATACTATCAAGAAAAAGTTTTGAAAAAAGTTTTAATGTTGAAAAAGATAACACCTATGAAATTAATAAAAATGATACTGGTTTAATGCAAGAAATTGCAGGTGAAGAATTAACAAGTTCTAGGTAATGTGATGCTGAATAGTTAGGCATCTGTCGTAATTCTGTGGCTGAAAAGTAATCGGTAGCAGTCAATTAAAGAGAAGTGAAAAAGAGAGCAGTTATTGGTTGGATTTTAATAGGTTTTAGCATAATTTGTTGTGTTGTTGGTGCAGTTATCAACTTTATGGATATCTTAAACACATTCATGCCATGAACTAATTTCTTTAGGTTTATTATATAATTTTAATCTATATAATAATCATATTATTCTATTGTAATACAATTTTTCTATTTAATATAAGAGAATTTAAATATTAAATAAGTTTTCCTATGTTACTTAATCTAAGATAAATGTTAATTATACGAAATCCTGAATAATTTAATCAATTCAATTGATTCAAATTATTATTTTAGATCTTTATTCTATTATTTTATATTTGGCTGCAATTATTGGAATTAAACTAGACTATATGAAAATATAGGTATTAGGTTGGATAAGTTATTATAATTAAAGATAAATCAAGATAATGCAAATTATCTTGTAACTAAAGCTTTTTTGGATGTATAGTAGTATCAATTTTTCTACTTTGATTATTAGCAATAAAAACTATGGAAAATTATGGAAAACTAATTTTTTAATAACTAAGCATATAATATGCTTCCAATACATTAATAATTCAGATATAACTATATAAAAAGATAACTTTACTTAGTATTGTTTCATAGTTTGATTTACACTTTCTACAAAAGTATTACTACAACTTCGATCTCTACAGAAAACTCCATATGCGTTATTACTAAAATAATTTTTATACTGATTTAAAAACCTACAAAGTAGATATACTTTTTATATCCAATTTGCTAGAGATTATATTTATCCCACTTCACTAAATGCAAATTTACACAAATCAGGCACCCGCGTAAGAGCTTTTAACATAAATAGCGCAAGTTGATACTACGCCTATTAAAAATCTTACATAATTGCTCACTGCACACTACCAAAAAATTATTCCAGAGCAAATTTCAGAGAAATTTATTATCAACGAAAAATCAAAATCTGAATAGTACACCCTACTCGGAACTGAGATTATTAAACAGGGAAAAGTGGCCCTGCTCATAATGGCAGGAGGTGCAGCAACGCGCCTCGGTGCGAGCTGCCCAAAAGGAGCATTCCCGCTCAACAACTCCTGCCTCTTCGAAATCATCATCAAAAACGCAATCCGCATCGGATCGCCTGACATCATCATCCTGCTGAGCCGCGCAACCGCCGACACCGAGAAATTTTTCAAACAGAACGACTTCTTCAAATACAACCAAAATAAGCTCACATTCGTCTACCAGGCAGAGTACCCCGTGGTAACCCCAACAGGCGAAATCCTCGCGCTAGAGCACCAGATCCTGCAGTCGCCGAACGGAAACGCTGGCTTCCTCCCGGCGCTCGCTGCCGTAAATCTGCGCAACTACGAGTTCCTGCACGTTATCGGCGTTGACAACCCATTCGTGAAGCCCCTTGAGGCCGAGATGCTCGGATTTGCGATCTAGCGTGATTTGGACGTCGTTAATCGCGTGATAAGGCCGAAAAGGAACGAAAAAGTTGGCATTTGCGGTTTCAAGCGGAATGACTGCAGGTGGCAGTCGCAGATCGTCGATTTGAGTCAAGTTTTGCCCGAAATCGCGCCCACGGTTTTCGAGTACTCGGAGGTCAACTTCGACGAAATCGACCTCGCAAACAGCTTCGGGAGCATCGCAAATCACCTATTTTCGACGCGCATCCTGCTCAAAATTCAGGAAATTCAGCAGGTCGGAATGGCGGTTCCCTTCCATTTGGCCATCAAAAAAGTTTCGTTTTTCGACTTTTAGGAGCGGAAAATTGTCGTTCCAGAGCGAGAAAATGCTGTCAAATTTGAGCACTTCATTTTTGACTACTTCCACTTCTGCGAAGTTGCGAAATTTGGCGTTTTTGAATGCTCCAGAGACGAATTTCAGCCTTTGAAGGAAGTTGGGGATATTGAAGGAATTTTGGAGAGATTGATGGAGTGAAAAATGGTATGTTATGTATAATAATAAGTTATATTTGGGAAGTGGGGAGTGGAAAATGGAAGGGCTTCAGGGGGATCTGAGAGTTGCTATAATTACGAAATAAGGCGTTCAGTGAGAGAATGTGGTAGTGTTAGGAAATGTGTGCACTTATCTGGTTTAAAGATGACAATTTTCAAAGTCATTTGAAGTGCAATAATTTGAGTAAAAATATATATTCTATTTTATCATATATAGTTTGAAATGTAATCGCTACATATACAAAACTATATTCTGTATACTAATTATAATCTTATATAATATAATTTTATATAGCTCCATTCCTTGAAATGACAGACCCATAGAAAAAGAAAATTAGCCCCTACAAGCCTGAACCATAACATGCATCATTATACAAAAGGTTAGATAAGGCGTTTGGAATGGCTTCTGGCGATTATGGTTTACTGAAAGAAGGTGATAGGATTCTTGTCGCAATGTCTGGAGGAAAAGACTCATATACGCTGTTTCATCTCCTTAAATCTTTTTAGCAAAGAGTTCCATTTAAATATGATGTTTTCCCTGTTACTGTTAATACAGGATTTGGTGAATTTCGGGCGAACGTAGAAAAAATTAAAGAGCACCTGAAGACAGTGTATGATTCAGATCTACACATAATTGAAGAAGATTTCCCATCAATTATAGATAATCACTTGACTCCTGGAACACGAACATGTTCTTTCTGCGCGCGTCTTCGTCGTGGCTCCCTATCGACATACTGCAAATCTCAAAATATAAACAAAATAGCATTAGGGCATCATGCAGATGATGTTATTGAGTCAATGTTGATGTCTTAGCTTTAGAATGGTCGATTATGGACTTAAGCTCCTATTTATGAAAACACATCTAATATTAGTATTATTCGTCCTTTAATGAATATTTACGAAGCTCAGATAGTAGAATTTGCGAAAATACGCTAATTTCCGATAATAAAATGTAACTGTCCATCCGAAGGTGATCCTTCTCATTTTCGCGCTGTAGCGAAGCGTCTAGTCTAAACTTTAACAGAACAAGTACCATCCGCTCGACAAAATCTTTTAGCAACATCTAAGTAAGTCATTAAAACAATGAGAATTGATAATACTAAAGATGATGAATTGTGATAGCTTTATTTCACCCAAAAACAAACTATATATATGATTTAATGATACTTTCAGTTAGTTTTGATTTAAACTTCAAAATATAATATATATCCTCCTTTGATATTTTTGGAAAATCATTAAAATGCTTTAATATTTCTTAGCTTGCGCTTCCATATAAATTTTAAATCATTTTTTAATAAAAGGTTAAAAATTTCCCTTCGTTTTATACACCTCTTAAATTAGAACTTTCACCACAAAAGTTATATAGTTTAATATAAAACTTAACAGTTTCTTATTCATTTTTTGTAAGTACTAATTTAATATTTAAAGAATAACAGACTTAAAATGCGTTATGAAAATCAGCCTTTTCAAACTTTCCTTCAATTAAAAGATAACTATAATGTACATTTTTTATTTATTTTAATTGGTGTAAAAGACGCCC
This sequence comes from Spironucleus salmonicida, assembly GCF_000497125.1. NCBI lineage: Eukaryota > Fornicata > Diplomonadida > Hexamitidae > Spironucleus > Spironucleus salmonicida. Next base: position 1,156,910 of record NC_090600.1, read on the forward strand.
ACTTTATATAGAAGAAGCAAGATCTGAACCTGTTTTTCTCTCAACGGTAGCGACTATTTTATCATTTTTCAGTACTGCAAAATCTCCAAAATGTAGAGTTTTTATAGAAATAATAGAGAGTAAATCTTTAGGGAAAAGTAAAATGTAAAACTACTCACCACGTGGATCAAGTTGTAAAGAAAGCATTTTAGTTAAAAATATTATAGGTTTATATACATTATAAATATAGAATATATATAAATTAGAATTATATGAAAATATCATATAATTTACAATAAATTATTAATCACTTGGGTAACATCTCATCCTGAATTCCACTAAAGAGGTTTTAATAGGTTTAAAATAGAATTTTTTCTTAAATCAGCATATTTAAAGTATTAGTAAGATTTTGTAAGTATCTTTGTTTACATTATTTAGAGATTTTATATCTCTAAATTTTAATCTTAGCTCTATATACATTAGTGGTTTATAAATATTGTATATTACAGCAAGAGTACAAATTTTCAGCCAAATTCATTGTATAAACTTAAATAATATTTTATGTTATCGCTTCATCAAATATCACTCTTAGCAACCAATCCCTGCAAATCAACTTATTCATATTTTCTCGTCAAAAGTTTCTCTTCGTCTCCTGCTCGGATGATTTTCCATAAGTTTTCTTAAATAAATTCTTTCATTTCAAGAATTCTCAAACATTTTTAGTTGTCATTATATTTGTGCTAAAGATAATTCCTTAAGTTTTATTACTAAAATTATTCAATTTCTCGTAATATTTTTAATTCAACGGCAAAACTTAATTTACCATTACCCATTGTACCAACTATATTTATTAATGGGCTTCCAACAACAAGTAAAAATTTAAAATTTGGAATAAATTATAATTTTTCACATCCTCTACAAACAACAAACGTAAGATTTTAGAGAACATATAAAACTTGCAAATCAACCAAATTTATACAGTAACTAAATTGAGCTGATTTCAACTCTTTACAACCAACAATAGAATTCAAATTTTAGAACTCACACCTTGAAATTAGGAGGTTTTGTAAGTTTTTCAATAATGAGAAGTCAAAATTCTATAGCTTTAGATTTGAAAGATTTAATGATATAATATTCTAAGTTAAAATTGTATTTTAAAATGTTATAGAATGAAATTTATACTTAAAAAAGAATGGAATAGTAAGATTTGGAATAATTTCGTCATCAAATAGAATCTGCTCCTCGAAATGAGCTGCATTGACTACTTCTAGTTGTTTTTCAAAGAAATTAAAATGAACACCAGAAACTTAATATAATAATTATTTCGTAAATTTAGTTAATAACACTTAACTATCAATTTTATGATCTGTTGATGGTTTTTTCAGTCTTTTAATCTCAAGCCAGTCATCCTTAAGATCCTCTTTGATAAAATCTGAAATTTTATAACCCTTAGCAAGTTTTGTCATCCTTTATTGAAATACCAAATTTTTAACATTAATATTGTAAGAAATAAGTACCTTTGAACTAAAAATTGGAAGAAATCTAGTATCAATTAGGTTATCAAAAGCCACAAATTTAAGTGATCTCAGAAGCTAAAGTGGACGTAAATCGGGAAGATTTGATATAGAAGAGAAAGAAAGGGTTTCTAAATTTTAAAGGAATAAAATATCTGTAAAATATAGAAGAGTTGATTCATATAAATAAAGCTAACGAAGATTTGGAAGAGTTTTCAAGCTAACCTATACCCGACCTGCTGCTAATGATTGAATGCTATCTAAAATTTGTTTTGGTAGTTTTTAGAAATCTGCTTCTGTTGTAGTATACGAAAACTATTTCGGAATAAACTAATCTAGATCAGTATTAAATGAATAATATATTGCTGAATTTTCCCATTCATCTACACGTCCTTCATTCTCTTAAATGATAAGCTCTGGAGATATAATTAAATGTGGAAATGGGCACTCGAGTGACATTAAAAAGAGAGTGTATATTTTTTAATAAATGGTATATAATAAAATGTTTATGAAGTTTTAATGATAACTATAAATAAATATAATTATAGCTTTAACTTTCTTAGATTATTGTATTATGATATTTAAATCACTAGTGTTAGATAATTAACATATTTTGCTAGTGAATCTGCATTTTGTCTCATTATAATTTAGTGTGACAGAGTTTAAAGTTTTTATTTCCAACTTTAAATTTAAGTACTATTATAAATTAACTGATAAATATTATTATATAACTAATGGAACAGTACAAAATGCTAAATGTTGATGCTATTTTAATAGTGATAAAAGAAATATTATTCAGAACCCTTTAAACTATAGATATTTACATATCTCTATCTGGTTGTATATTAGAATATTTCAATTTTTAAAACTACAATATACCTAAAAAACTATAATATCAGAAGAATATTCAGACTTCTGAATCTAAAAGTTACAAATATTAATTATATCCTATAAATATTTTTAGTCTAGTAAAAATAGAATTAAACATATTTATTGCGCAAAAATTACTTAATTGTATAATATTATATATTTATTGTTACTGAACTGTAAATCTAAATTATTAAAATGTATGAATCTCATATACAGCCTTCTACAAGTGAATTTATGTCTTAGTCATAAATCACAGCTATGGTACCGTAAGTTAATAACTAACAAGGCCCTATACTTACAAAATGTTATGATTTCCCTAATCCTACTTATAGAACTGTAGTGCCAATCTCTATCTTGTAGGGTGCAACTGAGACAATTACGGTAACATTTTTATCTCATAATGCGAATAGTTGTATTGCTAGTGTTTCTGGTGACTATATGATCTCGGCTTGCTAGTAAAGTCCATTTTTAAAATAGTTAGATGTTGAAGCTTATGGTGTCGATGTAATTCTTACAGGACTATACCCTGGATTTGGAAAGGCAAAGATAAACATAACTGGATGCTTACCTATGGTTACTATTTATATTGAAGCAAATATTATACAAAATCCTCCTCATGTACTGCCAGTTGCAACATCGCTTCGTAGTTCATAAAACTTTTAAACTTCACAAATGACTTCTTCAATGAGAAGTTCAGAAATTGATCCTTTAACTGGAAGTTAAAGAATGGATGGTTCCGGAAGTTGGAGGGAAAGTAAATTTCTTAAAGATTCAGGTAGATGGTGACTTGTGTAAATTATTTTATTTTGAGTATTGGAATAATATTAATATTAAGAATATGATGATATAAAATTTATAATAAAGTCACTTTATTTCTTTTATTAATGTATAACATCAATCAATGAAAGGCTCTAAGTTGTCTGAAAGAAGATTATTAAATACAGTCAGTAGTTACTGATTAATATAAACTGGTTCCTTGATAAGAGTGATCACAGGTGTATCTGAGTTATCTTCATCATCTATTATCATTTGGTTGATGGATTTATAATCATTATATAATCTATACTCCGTTTTATTTCTAATTGTTGATTTAGAAGTTTAACCTCGTAATTTAACCAAATCACCATAATCAATAGTATCAATAGTAGAAGTTGTTATTGATCTTTGTGTAATTGCTTTTGGCATAACTGATCTGACTGTTTTAATCTATTCCGAAGATATTGGTTAAAGCGGAATCTTAAGCTTTTAAACAGGATGACTAAACTATTATGCTTAACATATTATATTAATATCAACATTAGCACTGCTTTATTACTAAGTTATTTGCCTATGCAATAAATTTACAGATGAAAGACCTGATCTCATTTTTACAATTTTATTATGATAATAATATTTGTATCAATTATTTCATATAACTTTCTGCAAAACTATATTTCTTAGTTTCTATATAAAATAAATGATATTTCTTAATAATATAATTTTTATTACTTTTAAAGATATTACATCTAACAATATTATACTACAAAATATCTATAAATTAACTAGTCTATTGTACATTATTACTCAACAATGTTAATAAGTTATCATTTGGCAGTAAAGGATGATACTACTTGAATAGAAAATTGATATTAAAGTATAAGATTTGAAACGTAAGGAATTGCTTAATACTCTGTTGTAGCTAATTAACGAAATGCTATATTCAATATATTTCTGCTGAATTATGATCAATCCAGTGTGATTTTTTTAAGGATGGATCCAACTTAACTGATTGGTTATTATATAATTAGAAGCTCATGTTAGTAGTCTCCGGTTCGAGGCCTCGAAAAGGCTCCAGAAACCAGTTTCTCGATAACCAGTTTGATCTTTATTCGGTATACACCTCGAATCCCATTCTTAAGTTTAGCGCGAAAAAGAGTTTCCAGAACAGGCTGGGCCGAAAGTATAATTTGTGATTTCCAATTATGTATTATCGTGTTCTCCCTCCAGATTATCCACATCCACTTCCAGAAATGTTATTAAAGTTCCACCACTAGCGTTCCATCGCGATCGCTTGCATCCGCGCTAACTGTATTGACTACCGGTTTATCAGGCGGATATTCTTCCTCAAGTCCAACAAGTACATCGACACCCAGCTACAGGCTGCCGTGGAGCGATCGGAGATCCTGTAGTTCGCCATGACCATCCTCCAAAGCAATCTGGATGAGCAGCATCGCAATGTATGCACCAACATGCTGCGGCAACTTACGCAATCCACCACCCGTCTCGGCTATGATGCGGTGCGAGAGTATGTCCTACTCGAGTGAGATTTTAGCCCCTCCACTAAATGGACCTTGGGCTCTACCCGCCATTCTACCAGCTATAGCCCCAGGTACTCGACCGCCAGCTGCAGTTCTGGGTTCAGCGCATCCAGTCGCACCTTGTAGATACCGGAACACACTTCCTATCCCTCAAAGAGTTTCGACCACCTCTATTTCACTTTCAGCCGGAGTTCGACTTAGTCAACCGCATTCTTTGCATCTTCTCAGATGCTGGGCAGCTCGAAAAAGTGGATACCACACTATTCAGGGTATTCGTCGAGTCTCCAGTCGTGGTGATCCGGCGCAACCTCGAGGTCGGCCTGATCAGCTCCGTCGACGAGCTCAAAGAAAAACTCAACACCTTTTTAAAAATCTAAAATAGAATTTATGCTACCAACTATATATTTTTACATGATATTATATACTGCTTTTAATTTTGTAACTTACTAAATTAAATATACTATAATTATAAATATTATTGCTACCGCTCCAAATTAAATGTCCGTTGAGAAACTTTTAAAAACACAATAAGAACTGACTGACCAGATTCAACATACTAAATCATAAATTAAGAACTTTGATGAGAAGATATCTGCACTTAAACTAGAATAACTGACATCTACTGCAAATTTAGAAGGATTTTAGTAATAACTAGTAGAAGCTAAAATTAGCGAAGAACAACTGAACTAATAGTTGCAATAGATAACACAAGAAGTGAACCATCAAAAGGAAAGAATCGAATCGTAGAAAAAATATGCTGAGAATAAAGTTGTTTAATAGTAGTATCTAGAGGAGAAATCAGTTTAAGATAAGCTTGAAACACAGATATTAGAACTAATTGAGTAGAAATAAGCAAGGATGGATTGAAAAATGGTTATTTTATCTTTATCTATTTTATGATTATTCACAATCATTTTATTAAAAGTATTAAATATGTAAACTCATTCATTTAATATAATAGAACCTAATAAAAGATCACTCACTGTTTTAACTTAAAAGTTTATGAAGAATTAAGAATTTCTTTCTTAATATTTAATGATGGATTGACTTTGTTCTTTTTAAGTTAAACCCTATCACCCACATAATTATCCACTTATATAAATTCATTGTCTAAGGGTTGTGCTTTATTTTTCTTGATACAATTGGACATTTAAAGGAAATATGATATATTCTTCATACAATATATTATTAATATCATAAAATTACTAAGTTTTTAGTTTTTTATATTATTAAATAGTTTCCTGAAAGGATATGAGTACAAATTACATTATACATCCACTTATTATAAAATAGACATTATATAGTTAACAATAATAAATTTAATATTAGTTGCCTTCCTTCTATTATACCTGCAATATGATACTTTTAATTAGGTTCTAGTACATTTATTATCGAATATGTATATAGTATAATTGGAATAATTAATTCTATTCCACAGGCAATAGTTAAATATATAGAAATTCTATATAGTGTTTATCTAAGGATCACATTACAATATTCAAATTAATAATAAACTGTTACCTATAAATACATTATTTATATAAATTAATATAATTTTACACTATTAATGTGATGGTTTTAGTGTTCATACTCATTAAAATAACATCTAGTAACATAATTACTGTATCGAAAAATAGTTACTATATATAGATGATAAAATATTTAAATAAGTAGGCTAAGTTGTGAATGTATTATTCAATTCAAACTTCTAATAAAATGCTTTACAGCATCAAATTAAAAATAAAACATATTGGATAATTTTAGATATATTTAAAAGAATAAATATAAAAACTACTCTATCAGGATTCTGTCTCCTCTTCAGTTGACTATTACCAGTCAGTCATACCTACTACCTCCTCGATACTACCTTCCAATTCATCGACTAAAATGATATTATGGATTTATTTTTAATCAGTAAAATAATTGAAGATCTCTGGAAATTCATCTAAATCAATGCCTTCAGATAGTAAATTATCATCAATATATTGATTAAAGATTTAGTAATTAGGCTGAAATCCGTTCTCTGCCAAATATGTAAATAATTTGATAGACTGTACGATCTAATTAATTTGTAGCTCATCGAAAATTTCATTTTTAATATGAATTTTTACTTCTTTTTTTGGTGGTAAAACTTCTTTTTGTTTAAACTGTAAGCTTGGCTTCTGAAATGGATTTTTAATTATAATGGATATAATATCACCTACTACCTTTGGAGCAATCGGAAATGAAAGAAACTAGAAAAACTGTAGTAAAGTTTCAGTAGAAACAAAATGAAACACTGACTACATGAAGCTTTAAAAAATCGTTTCCTCTATCACAAAAATATGTTCCGGATCCAATTAATCATATAGTTTTTAAATCTCGTAATTCATTTTTTTATAATCACGAAGGGCAGTAGAGGCCTTAAAGGTTGTTTCGGTGTTTGAACGTGATAATGGTTACGCTTGGGTCTAGAGTGGAATAATTGCTTATAATTTATATTATATCGTAGATTGTTAATTTGGTTCTTATTAAAGTGCATTATCAACTATAAACGGAGGTGAGCCGCAACCCATTTTAAGTATATATAAGTTAATAATATCATAATGTATATTTACTTTTAGATGTATTCACAATTTTATTTTTTCTTACATCAAACATAATATGAAAAAAATAACAACAAAACCTATTAAATATATTGTGACTGTTTATATTATGAAGTTTGAATCTTTAATAGATGAATCTGTCTAAAGTTGTATTAATGTCGAAACATTGTTAACAGATAATATATATTCAGACTAATTTGACATTAGTCTAATAAAGTCCTTTGATTCGATTATAATCTGATTATTTAGTTAATATTAATAGCTACTAAAATATTCAGAAACTGCTATATTGTTTATATAATTTTGAAGCTTTATTTAAACCAATACATTTCTTTCAAAATTTGTAAAATTCAAATAGAGCTTTTAATTTAATAAAAAGAAACTTTAAATATGAAATGTAATAACAGAACCCTATAATTGAATTACTTTTTTTTCTTAGACAGAATTATCTAAGTTTTAAAATTGTAAAATTAATAAAGGATTAAAATAACTATTTAATGTAATTTTGGTATTAATAAATGTTGGAATATCTTTTACATGATATGATTTAACAAAAATATTGAAGCTATTAATTTAAAAAATTAGAAACATTTCTTTAGAAAGATAGGGATTGTTAGTCAAGCTGCTATTCAATTCGATTTTAAGAAGTATATTTTTGTTACTTACAAATATTTAAGCTTAAGTAATAATATTTGAAACATGTGTACCAGTAGTTAATATATTATTGAATTAATGAGAATAATATTTTGAACTAACTTAATCATAGAATATCATTTATATTTAGGAGACTGATGATCCTATTAACTATTACGTCCTGAAATTACAAAAAATATCATTATAACAACATTTGAATAACTAGATATTATTATGTAAAAAATGTTAATTAATTGTGGCACTACAGATTTAGTCTCTCAAAGGTGCCTCTGCATATTTTTCTGTCAGTAGACTAGATCTTGTATTATTCCAAACCCAATCTATTTTTGGTGTATTAACGAAAAAAGTTTTCATAAATTCTGGACATGTTTAAGGAAACATTTATATATAGAATGATCTTATTCCATTAATTGGGGATAAAAGGAATTATTTAATTTGCAAACAGTCTTATATTAGAAACGGTATGACTTAGATTTTTTAAATAAATTAGGTTTCTTTGTAAAATCCTGTATCAAATGTAAGACTCAATTAAACATTCTTCTATATATACACGTCGAAACTTAATTACAATTTTGTATTCTATTAAAAATGTGCATATGTGCTAGTAATGTTAATATCGTCAAATGATAATGTCACTATAAATTTAGTGATACTTTAACATTACAAGCTATTTTAATTAATAATGATATCAATTGTCGAAAATTTTGATTATTATACTGACTTAAAGGCAGATAACTAAATAAAACAGAAATTAGCTAGTTAATACATTTTACACTTTACTAATATTATATAGTAATACATAAAATTTATTCATTAGACAAATAATGTCAATTAAGAATATTTTGATGAATGAAAAAAGTTATAAATAGGTTAAGATCGACTAAACAATACAGTTCTATATCATTAATAGTTAATTAAAGTTACTTTTAAAATATGAAGTATTTCAACAAAATTTTATGATCGTATAGAAAGAACTTATCAGGGAAGCTAACTATTTGTTAATAGTCAAAGAGATAAATTATATAGAAAATATATCAGCCTTCTCATCCTAACTTTACACCATCTACACGGCCTAATTTATCCCGTGAGCATTTCCACTATTTTTATGCTTCCCCTTATTCTAGTAGTTCATAGAATCGATTTTCATTAACAAATTCTCTAAGCTAGGTTTACTATAGTTTTTCTTTTATCTCGTCGACGGAGCTGATCAGGCCGACCTCGAGGTTGCGCCGGATCACCACGACTGGAGACTCGACGAATACCCTGAATAGTGTGGTATCCACTTTTTCGAGCTGCCCAGCATCTGAGAAGATGCAAAGAATGCGGTTGACTAAGTCGAACTCCGGCTGAAAGTGAAATAGAGGTGGTCGAAACTCTTTGAGGGATAGGAAGTGTGTTCCGGTATCTACAAGGTGCGACTGGATGCGCTGAACCCAGAACTGCAGCTGGCGGTCGAGTACCTGGGGCTATAGCTGGTAGAATGGCGGGTAGAGCCCAAGGTCCATTTAGTGGAGGGGCTAAAATCTCACTCGAGTAGGACATACTCTCGCACCGCATCATAGCCGAGACGGGTGGTGGATTGCGTAAGTTGCCGCAGCATGTTGGTGCATACATTGCGATGCTGCTCATCCAGATTGCTTTGGAGGATGGTCATGGCGAACTACAGGATCTCCGATCGCTCCACGGCAGCCTGTAGCTGGGTGTCGATGTACTTGTTGGACTTGAGGAAGAATATCCGCCTGATAAACCGGTAGTCAATACAGTTAGCGCGGATGCAAGCGATCGCGATGGAACGCTAGTGGTGGAACTTTAATAACATTTCTGGAAGTGGATGTGGATAATCTGGAGGGAGAACACGATAATACATAATTGGAAATCACAAATTATACTTTCGGCCCAGCCTGTTCTGGAAACTCTTTTTCGCGCTAAACTTAAGAATGGGATTCGAGGTGTATACCGAATAAAGATCAAACTGGTTATCGAGAAACTGGTTTCTGGAGCCTTTTCGAGGCCTCGAACCGGAGACTACTAACATATAATAATAAGTCCCTGTAAAATAAATCAATCTTAATTTTACTTACCGGACAACATAGCTCGCGAAGAATAACCTACAATAGTGAATAAGTTAAAATAATTCTACTCGAAATTCATTATTGTTATACACTAAAATATATTATCTAAGATAATTTATGTCAAACGCTACAAATTATATATTTAGTTGATTTTAATTTTCGTACGATTTCTAGACCTAAATTATACTCTTTCGAAACGAAAGCTGTCAACTGCAAATCTGTACGCTCAAATTTATCAAAAGAAAAACTTAAAACCCTCACATCTTTTCGATCTCCTTGATGCCAATCAATTTAAAGCAAAGTCTTAAAGCCTATCTAGTCATTTCGCATAAAACCAGTCTAGATTTGTCATAAGTTCCATCCTCGCCAATGACTCTGCAATTTTCATAAAAAGTAGTGTATGCACCGGCAATTTGATACATCCAATCGCAAATTCTGTGGAGCATGTTATCATTTGCTGTATCGACTAAAATGGTGTAGCATTTGAGCAAAACTACCAGCAACGACTACTCCTATGGAGCCTTAATTTCAACAGAATTCATGTACTCTTCAGAATAGAAAACAGATCTTTTGAGGTTAAGTTTTCTGGCAATTGATGAGATACGTGTGAATGAATAAAGCATGTAAGAACACGTGTTTCCTTTGAAAGAGAGCATTTTTTCATAAGAGAACTTGTAATCTTTGGTACGCTGTGATGATAAATCAGCATACTTTATTGATCCTATGCCGATGGCTTTTGAGATTTCATCCATTTCAGCTTCAGTGTATTATGAATCTTTTCCAGACTCTTTGATCTGAGCTCTTGCTTAAATAACAGCTTCATTTAATAGTTCCTGAAGTTTCACTGTTTCGCCAGATCTTGTTTTCAAGCGTTTCCCATCTTCCCCTAAGACTACACCAAAGCCAATATGTTAGGCTTAATTTTTCTTGGCCCATCCTACTTATTCAGCAATATCATAAAGTAATTGGAAGTGAGAAGACTATCCTAAATCAACAACATATAAAAGCTTATCTGCATGTAATGTTTCAATTCTATAACGAATTGCTGCAAGATCAGTGGTGTCATAAGTATATCCACCATCTGTCTTTCTTATCATAAAAGGATGCTAAGCCCCTTCAATTTCTATGATTTCTGCTCCATTGGAACTTTTTGCCATTCCATTTTTCTGAAAATATTCTACTATTGGTGCTAACTTATCATTGTAGAACGACTCTCCATATGGCTCTATTACAACATCAAGTTAATCATAAGCAACTTAAAATTCTTTAAGGGATAACTCAACTAAACGTTTCCAAAGTTTTAATGAGACTTCATTTCCACCTTATAAGGTAACGACTTCGAGCTTTGCTCTAGATTAAAATTCAGCATCTTGATCAAATTTAACCTTAGCTTCCTTATAAAACATCACTAAATCTTCAATTGGGAGACACTCGTTATCTTCCAACTTGTTATCCTTAAGATGTGCAATGAGCATGCCGAATTAAGTACCCCAATCACCTAAGTGATTAATTCTATATACTTTGTGTCCCAAATATTCGTTAAGTCTACAAATAGAATCACCAATGATAGTAGAACGTAAATGCCCAACATGCATCGATTTAGCAACATTTGGTGATGAAAAATCTACTGCAATTATTAATGGATCTACTCTAGGTGGGACTGGTAGTTTGGTTTCAGAAGTCATAAATATATTTTTTGCCGAACTTATCAAAAATTTATCTGATAATGTTATATTGACAAAAACAGCAGCAACTGTTACGTTAGATGTAATACTAGTGGTATCAAGTGACTTAATAGCTTCACAAAGACTCTCAGATAATTGTTTCGGAATAATCTTAATATCAAGCATTTATAATTACTTTTAGATTTTCATTGTGTTATTAAGTTAATAATGACCAAACTTGGGGTTAGTAGCAGGTGTAAGATTAGGGATAAGTAATTCCTAATATTATTCATCTTATATTTAAGATTTATACTATTATAATACTTAAGAAACAGCTAATCTACACAATTCAAGTAATGTATCCATTTTACTATAAGGAGTGGAAAGAATAAATAGAATATTAATAATATATTAAATACCAAATTAACTTAATTTATAATTACTATTTATTCGTATTTTATATTATATTCGAATAATCGTTAGATAATGTTTGTTGGCAATTATAATGTTACCATTATATAAAAATATGAGATTAACTAATAGCAACGATAAAGCCTATAATAAATTATATATTAAGATATTAATATTCACTACTTTAAATGTCTAGGTTTTTCACTTACTTTACTTCTTTTATAACATCTATTGTATAAGCAATGGCCATGCTATTAATAATGTTAATGAATTTCTTAGTCTTTTTTTAATTTCTTTAAAAACTTTTCCTCTTGCGTACTTTGTACTATATCAATAGTCGTGGCAGATAGTACATCAATTATTTTTGAATTAAATCTGCTTAGTTCATCAGAGTATAAACGCTAAAAAGTTGTTTAGGGTAAATGAAAAGACAAATTATATTATTCAAACTCATCCTCATAAAGATTTATAGGCTGTATTTACTTTTCTAATTTCATTCGTCTTTCTTATCGTTAGATTATGTCTTAATATTGCATTTTCTTGAAATAAAGTATTGAAGTTTTATTATATATTAAGTATAGTATTAATACTTAAAAATGCGAATAATTTACATATTATCATTACTTTGCTTTTATGTACTACCTATCAAAAAATTTAATTATATACAAAAATCCACCTTAAATTATAGGGATATATTGGTCACATATAATGATAAATATATAGTGTGTATACAATAATATCCGCTGTAAACTATTATTACATAGTATTATATAAAATAATTAATCTGATACATTACATTAAAACTGAATGGTATCTTTTAGTTTGTTAATGATAATCCAAACATGGGCAGGATAAACAGTTGGATTCACTATTGGAAATTTTTCAACAGATATAATGACATTATATTATTAGGCTGTATATGGTGGGTCTTTTGAGTAAAATAATCTAAGATTATAAAGCTTCCTGTCAGTTTTATCAATAGGATATGTTGTTGGCTTTCTTTTAGGTTCCCTTACTGTTTCAATATGGATTAAAATAATTGGATATAAAAAAACGGCATTTGTAGGTTCTATAATTTGTGTCTTATTTTTCATATCTGGGTGTTTTGCTGTTAATGAATATTACCTTTTTGTTATGAGATTTCTAACAGGTTATGGGTCTTAAGTAATGGCGAATACTATTATAGTATTAGTTGGAGAACACGCCTAAAATAATCAGAGAGGATTATTAGGAGTTATGTTTTCAGTACATGTTTGTCTTGGTATCCTACTAGCTACTATTGTTTTATTAATTATAAGAAGTTTTGAGAGTTTATACAATGGATGGTGGCTTACATTTGCAACATCTCTTATTTGGCCTAGTCTTGCATTTATTACCTTATTCTTTGTCCCAGATGCTAAAATAAGAGAGAGTAAGGATATAGCAGTTAAAGAGATATTCTAAATAAAATATATAAAAGTATTAGCTAATTGTATTTTACTTGGAATATTGTAGATGAGCACAGGTATTAACGGTGTTTTACTTTATTCCACGTAAACATTTAACTAAGTATTTAATCATCCCTTAAGTTCAGTATTCGGTGCACTAATCTTAAATACTGTTAACTTTTTATCTACTCTAATCGCTTTAGTATTTATAGAGCGTTTAGGTAGAAAAATATTATTATTTAGTGGTACTCTGATATGCTGTATTGCTCTAATCGGCCTGGTTGTAAACTTTTCTCTACCTATTAGTAATACACCATTATTATTAATATCCTCAATAGTTTTCATTATTGGTTATTAATTTGGGCCGGGTCCCATTTTTTATGTATTTGCTTCAGAAATCTTACCAGTGGAAGCAAAAGGAATATTTACTACTATTATAAATTGTTTTAATCATATTCCTAATATATTCGTAATATTTTTATTCCCTGTATTTGTTTCAATTAAAGAATGGTTACCATACGCTACTTACATAATATTTACAACTTTAACTACCATTATATTATTTTTTTTAGCACCTGAAACAAAAGGAAAATCATAAGAGGAAATTGATACTATAATGCTTATACCATCTAAAAAAATTAAAAATTTAGAGATACAGTATGCAGAAGTATGATTTATTTTTCTATTACTTTTATTCTTCATATAATTTAATAGTGGAAACTATAATTTACAGTTAATTTTCATGTGTTAATATCAACTAGCTTAATTATAAGTAAAAATTTCAATTTAGCTTATAATAAATCTAAATAAACATGTGATATCCAGGTTGTCAATATAATTGTAGATGATGATCAATATAAGTAAAATCAACTGAATTTTATCGAAAACTCTATTTTCAAATAATAAAATAAATTCTGCTTCTATATTAAATAATAAGATAACTTAGTAGAACAATTCAAATTTATTAGATAATAATGATCTGTTGTATCATAGAGATTAGTAATTTTTAACAGCTGCTCTTTAAAAAACTTATATCTATCTATTTCTTTAAATAAATATTGATATACTCATTTATAATTATATATTTGGTTGTATTATTATTGAAAATCTGTAACTAGTACTCAATTAGTGATTTATATTATAAATGTATTTAATAAATGTAACGTTTTGTTCATTTAATATATACCTCAATATAAATAAAAACAATATATAATAAGATAATATAAAAAATAATTTATACCAAAAATAAAAGAACTAAATAGAAAATAGAGTTAAAGTTTATATTTATTAAATTTAATACGGGATACTCACATCAATATTGCTAATATTAAAATTAATAGTTTGCTTATAATTACATCTTTATGACCTTGTTTTATATATGTGTATAGATAATATATGTTGAATCAGATTTTATTTCATATTTAATGAAAATTATTATAAGGAATGATATTTTTTCCCTCGATCATTAATAACAAAATTTATAAAATTATATTAAAATAATATTTAGGTAGTTAATGTTTTTGTTAAACTAAAATATTAATATATTTAAAAATTTCACACTAATTTTTCTGGTATTTCTGTCTGATCAAAACATGCAGTTAACTAATCTGATAAACTAATTACATTTGTCTCCACTACACCTGCCTTAGTTTTTTAACGTTTTTTATGCAGTATCTTGAAAACTATAGTTCCGATACAAATAATTATTAATATAATCCCTATAACTAATGCAATTACCCATTTTTAATCAGTGGGAATTACTGGAAATATCGGAATTACTGGAGGATCTTCTTAATCTTCTTACGATTCTTCATCTTTCCATTTTGATGGCCAGCACATTTAACCTATAATTGCATAGTCTTTTGAACATACAGTACATTTACCAAATGCATCTTTTACAGTATTTGGTAAACATGTTTCGCAACTTTTGCCATCTGAACTACAAGACGCACAATTAACAGCATCTTCACACTTACATTCAGAAGTAAGACCTTCGACACATTTAGTAGGAGTGCCATCTTTACAATAGTAATTATTTTCCATATTCGCACAGCTATCTATACACTCCCCGTTAAGTTTTGTGATATAGGGTTTTTCACATTCATAGCAAAAAGTTTCAGACTCACAATGAGTGCAATTATCCTTACAGTAATTGCATGTATTAGTAGTTAAATCACAGTACCCACGTGTTACTTCTGCACAATCTTCACGTTTATGACAAAGTATGGTACAAGTTTTCGTGGATGGTTTCACAATAAGACCTTCTATACATTTAACACATTTGCCATTTTCACATTACTCACATTCATTTACTTATTTGTTATCTGTACAATAACATCCTTGGCCTAAATAGATTTGATCAGAACATGGTTAACAGTTAACAGTTTAATTGCTGATTGCAGGGCAGTAGTAGCCAGCCTTGCAAGTCTTAGTGACGATTGAGCAGGTACCTGATACTGAACTCAACATTTTCTATATATATATATATATATCAAACACATAATTATAATATTGTTGAGTTTCTGGAAATTGGTAATAATAGCTATATTACAAAACCAATACTGAATTATAGTTTAAAAAAATATATGATATGATTTGAAAAATCATAACAGTTTACGGTTTTGAATTTATTAACAATGATTCTATTTTAATACTATTATTAATAGTAATACTTATCTTAATCGAAATAGTTAAGACCTTTAAATTTAAATTTTATTTAACATTTTTAGCCTTATTAATTATGTTAAAGAGTAAAGTCATTAAAATAATTTAATCTCGTAATACTTAATATTTATCATAAATAATTCATTTGAAGTATAAAATCACAATATCTAAGTACTAACTAATAATAGAGAATTTGTATCTATAATTACGTTAACCATAATTAGTAGATAATCAGAACCTTCTACAAACAGGCAGGAGTTATACGTATGTTCTATTACTATATCATTTTATATAAATCACGGCATTTGTCTCCCAACATTCAGATTAATACTATAAGCAATAGCATTTAGCGTTTAACTATCTAAGCACACTATATTTATTTTTAATGGAATTATCCTACTATCTCTTACTAGTCCCTTATGTTTCACATATTCACTATAATAGTGAAAAATAAAAACGCTGTGGAATACCCACATGCAATAAGTTTAACTTCATAATATTCTATAATTGCTATTTATATTCATTTCCCTAGCACAAGAGCTAATAATTTATTATTGTACTAAGTTTCAGTCTTATTTTCAAATAATTATAGAAGGACATCCACTTCAAATATCAAAACTAATCTTATAATATTCTAAACTATTAGTATGTTTCCAAAAAATGAAATACATGAACCCACTCCAACAAGCTTGTCTGTAGCACAACCTTCCTAATTTAAAGGCCTCAATTCATCTACTAAATCACTCAAATCCGACCCCTTTGATGCTTGCCGCGTAGTCAAACTTTGTGGAAGCGCTAAATTTTCTCTCAGAAAATGCGTTCGAGACGCTAAAATGTGACACAATTTGGGTGCCAAAGGGGGCTCTAGCAATTCAATTTGCAGCCACGTATGCATCAAAATCTGCACTCTCTGTGCTAATTTCTGAACAAAAACCAGCAAAAATGACTGATTTAATGATCGAAGTTGTTTTGTGGAGTGGAAAAATTAACAAATATATTATATAATATTAATAATATATAATGAGTAAAAATCTAGTAAAAGCCTAAAATACATTTAAAACAACCAGCTCTGTTTTAGTGAATAAAGACCAAGTCCGCTAATTCATAGCGAGAGATGGAGTCGGGAGGACATATTTACACTATTTGGCTCTTCAGTAAATAAGTAATTTTGATGCTAAAATTGTTGAAAAATTGATCGAAATTGCAGTTGAACTGCGAATTTCTCATCTTCAGGATAATTTGACATTTACGGCTTTGCATTATGCGAGTATTTCGGGGAACGTGGAGTTCGTCTAAACGCTCCTATCGCTCGCACCTGAAAACGCTAAAATTTTGACCAAAAATGGGTACAGTGCACTAATGTTAGCGTGCTAAAACAATAAATTGAGTGTTGTTAAAAAACTTGTGTGCGAAACTTAGTTAGTTTCGAACGAGGGGCTTTCTGGCATATTTTACGCTGCCATAAATAAAAATCATGAGATTTGTGATTTTTTGGATTAATTCGAAGATGGAATGAAAAGTTAAAATTAAAGTGAAGTTGAAATTTGTGGAAATAAAATACTTCCAAGGAGTAATTGGCAAGATGTTTTTACTGGGTGTTAAGTAACATAGTAGGTAGAGTAAAAAATAGAAATTTATACAAATAAAGCTTAAAATTAAGATTTAACGGAACTAAACTAAGTACAGTTATAGATGATCTAATAAGAGGCTATTTACGAGCCAGTTATAGAAGATTCTTTATACATATAGTAAACTTAAGATATACAGTTAGATACATAGGCACTTAGTAATTTAAGTAAAGACTAAGATGTTTATGAGAGTTTGAGTAATAGCTAGAAATCCTACAAAATGCCATATCCATTTGCTGAATAGGTAGAAGATATAATTTACATAAAAAATACATGCCGGGGAAAGGAATGCTTATAAAAATAAACAAAAACTTAGATTTAGAAACTATAGACTGACAATTTAGAGTAATCCGACATTAATGAAAAGATATTAGAAGAAAAATTAAAAGAATAGGAAATTTAATATCTTTCAAAACTTGAAAATGTTATAGACCATTATGAACTAAAAATGAGTAAAATGAGAGACATGCTTACTGAAAAATTAGACGATTAATCTGAATTAGCTAATGTATTAAAATCCATAATGTAAGATGAGTGAATTAAATATTATATACTTAAATTATATTTAATATTAAAAATGATGATACGGCCAATTTTAGACTCTCTTCTTACACCCGAAGATATTAAAAAATACAGATATGATAAGACATTTAATTACAATTTTATATCACCAGATGAAATTGAATCCTTATAAAATGCATCATCAATAACTCTTATTAGAGATTTTTAAATAAAGGCGCATATACCTTAAAGACAACCAGTGATTTTTAGAAAAGAATTATAATAAGGATAGTAAGATATTTAGTTTCCATAAAAATCAGAAGTGTTTAGAAGACCTAGATCGGCGCCAAAAATTAGTTATTCTCAAACTATAAAGCATTAGGATTTTATTGTTAGTAATAATTCATATTATTACAGAATACCTAATTAAGGGTTACTGCTAAAAACTAAAGTTTGCAAATCACCAGCCACACACAATAACCCAATATAAATCTAACATAATAAAAAAGAACTCGGAATAAGATTACGATAAAATCGAGGAAACTGTTTTTTAAATGATTTTAAAGCTAAGTGATTATATATTTAGTTTAGTTACTTATTATTCTATATTTGGTTTCTAATACACTATTTAGTATTATATAGAAATTTCTATATATAAGCATGAGACGAAATGCGTTTAGTCTTTTACGAAACTTTAGATAAATGTAAATCGAACAGAACCAAGAATTTGCATGTATTTCGAAACAATATTCATAAATTATTTCGCCACTACCTTCAATGGATTAGTAGAAGTAAAAATAAAAACAAATATTAAAGAGTCCCCCTAAAATTCATCTAAATTTTGGATCAGATAATGACTATAATCCCACCATAAGCTGTAATTACGATAATTTAAGAAGAGGAACACCGCGATTGCCAAAATTTTAACAACTGTAAAAGTAACCTTAAGTTTTATAGGATGTTCAACTATAAAAACAAATAACATAGTTATTCATAGACAAATAAGATTATTAGGATATGATTGAAGAAAAAGATAATAATTAAATAATTAATAAATAGTTACTAACAGTTTTTAATAATCTACTCGACGAAAACTTAGAATTTTATATTTGATTATATGATTTTTTATTTTATAGCATGTTTTAACTATTTTTTCACCTAACATAAATGGTATAATTCTATTTTGGTGGCTATTATAAAAATATGTAAAACCTTTACTATTTTATATATAATAAAGTAAACAGTTACAAATATAAATTCACAATAAGTATTACTACTATGAAAAAATATATTAAACTAATTACAGATAATATTTAACAAACGGTTCAAATTTAAAATACTTACAAACCACAAAATATTCGATACTCTTAAAAATATATCAATATATTGATATATAACATATTAAAGTCATTTGAACCACAAAAGATAAATCAAGCATTAAAATGAATAATAACTGTTGATTTATAATTGCCATTCCGTCTAAAATGTTCAGTATACTATTCGATGAAGAACTTAGTAACACTTAGGACATCTTCTTGCGCCTACCAATTACATTTGAATCTTCATAAAATATATAGAAAGTCAGCCAAGTTAAGTCTGGTAGAAGATTTTAGAACATTTGGTCTTAGCAAGAAGATTAGTTGTTAATCAAGTTAATGAGTAATAAAAATGCTCAAAAGTGGAAAGATATTACCGAGACTTTTAATGAAGCTCAAATAGGTAAATATAGAGACACTTCATCAATAGTATAGCATTGGGTTAGAGTTCTTAACCCTAAAAAAATTTTAAAAAAATGGACTGAGGAGGAAGATACATTACTTCTTAATATATTAAAGGTTAGTCCACCTAGATAATGGAAAAAGATTGCAGACCAGATGCCGGATAGAACTGATAACTAAATTGTTAGCAGACTCAAAGCAATCAAAAAGTATGTAATAGATAAGGATAACTAATTTTAAAATTTGTTTCCGTGAGTATTCTTTAATCTTTATTTTAAAAATCTAATGATTTTTAAAATATTTTCGATTGTTCTTGTTCCCTAATTACTTATACTAGATTAACTAATAATTATTTCTGTTTCGTAGCTAAAAAGAACTACCTTAAACACTTTAGTTTCTTCTCTTAGACTAGTTCTGTATAACGATAAATATATATATATTTATCTAAAAATCTTCATTTTCAATGCTTACTATCTATACTAGTTTAAGAATAAGTTAGAGAGTACTGTATATATTATATATTATTATTATTAAAATATAGCTGACAGTAAATGCGATCATGTACGGCCAACAGAAAGTCAAAGACTCCCAAAAAGGGGGATATGCGCTTACCTTTGATACTATCTCCATAACCTATGAATGTCCAAACAGGTGATAATTTTGACTTAAATTTCACCTGCTCAGTCAGACTGAACCCGTCTGATCAAACCTCTTAGTGATTTTCTGATTTTAATTCCCACAACGATTTACTACTACACAATCGACACACTAAACTCCAATTTCTTTTTTCGCAAGTGACTTAATCTGTTCCTAAATTATTAATATTATATACTAAATAATAAGTTATCTCATTCCGCATTTCACAATATGAGTGACGGTTTGCCATACGCCCCTGTTTCACCAACAGAGCGTCGCAGACGCGCACAAGAGCTTCTAGCCCGTCATGCACGAGCATGGGATGCTCAACTTGCAACTTTTACGACGCAGCAGCCGAAGAATTCACAGCACCACTCGAACCTCCAAGTTGACGCCGAATGGCGTGAAAAGTAACGTGCCCTCGCCCGTGCTGACGCTAATTCACGTGCACAGTATGAAATTTCATGGCAAAATTCGCTTAGAACTAACGAGCGCGTTGTGGAGCTCAAGCTTGGCAAGGTCAACCCGGTATCGTTCTTCAGGAAGGACACGAACAACTTAGCCATAAACAACATCCTATAGATGCCAGCCTACGTCCCAATCAGTGAGAAGTTGCCACATGACCTGCTACAGAAAAATTACGACTCGCTACAGAACCACCTCCAACAAATCGAATGCCCAGAAGACACAGACGAGATCGAACTTCCTCTACAAAATTCTCCTTCCTCAGAAGAAGAGGAAAGTGAAATTCAGCAAGAAAATGAGTAGCAGAACGTGCAAGTCGTGAAGAATAAATTCTAGTCCATGATTCCTGCAGGTGCGAATGCCTAAAAAGCTGATGAAATCGCCCGAAAAATTACCAAAAATAGCAACAAAGTCAAGGTTTAAAGGATGGATTTAAATAAAATTAATAAATAAGCGATTATTGAACCTTTGGATAGCATTTAAACACATATTAGGCCAAGAGTTTTAATCAGTAATTTGACGGTGATTTCAAGTGAAAATACACAAGATTCTAATTTGAAAATGAAGAATATTGGTGATTGTAGTTTTATGATATAAATAAAGCAGAGAAATTAAATAACGTAGAACGCCAAAAAAGAAATAATTAGGAAAGAAGTAAACGATGAGTCTACCGCTGGTCCTAGTATGAACGATATTGACGCTGTTAGTTAAAGACCCAGTTAAGTAGCTCCTGGGTCACCAGCTTCAATTTTAGGGAAGCTTAAGACAGCCAAGTTCACTTCAAACACATAATAATTCAATATTACGAAAAAACCAATTATTCAAGCTCCTACTGAATCTGTAGGCAGTGGCCAGAAAGAGAATTAGATATAACGCGATGATATGGCATAGAAAATGTTAGAGAAGTCCTCAACTCCTTCCCACTTAAGAATTCTCGCTAATAGATGTGTTTAGAATTCTAGAGGTGAGATGGAATCAAAAATAATTGTGGCCACCAAAGGAGCTAAATGGCTTTGTGGTTCTGGAGAAAGTAGCAATATTGAGTTTATAGTTCCAAATAATAAGTAATAATAACCTGGTATTATTTTATAGGAGTATGAGTTAGTTTTTGTACCTGCTGTTGAAGTTGAATTTGAAAATAGAGATGATCAGAAAAGTGGGTAAAACAGTGTTATATAGACAGAAGGAAGTACTAGTGTATTTATCAGATGCTATGGTATTTAGAGCTGGTGTTTATAGCTTAAAAAATAAATTGAAACTTTAAATAATATAGGATAAGGTGTAGTAGAGAAGATATATAACCAGAATGTATGCTAAGAAATTCTTTATAGTCTCAGCGATGAAAGCGTGAATATTTCAATCCATAAGAACAAGGAAGTTCTAGAAAAAGAAGATATTGCTTAAAGCATTAAAAAGAAAATTGAGAGTACTGTTATTTAAACTTATTAAAATAAGGTTGTTAAGGCTAAGTGGCTTATTGATAAAGAAATTATTAAACAATTTTTATATGATCTTATTACAGAAGAATCAGGGTATAACATGTCAGTGTTAGATATTTTTGATAATTACTACGACTTCGATGCACATACTAGATTTGAAGAGGTGGGCAATGAAGTTTTTGAGTTTTTAGACTCTATTGATACGACATAAGTTCAAGCCTATCCTTTCATCTATTTATAATTTGCTAAAAATAGTATCTTTATCAACAGAGCTAAATCTCTTAGCAAAGTTATTTTAAAGCATTAATACCTATTTTAGAATATAGAAATATTTGATAAGTTCCGTATAAATTCATGTTAAATAGTTAGAAAGCGACTTTTGGCATTAATTTCAGATGAAAATGCTGAAAAAAATATAATTATAAACCAAACTAGTGATTCAGAGATGTATTTAATGCAAAAGGCTACACGTGGAACCATTATAAATGCTGCCCTTTTTTCTGAGTTTAAACCTAGTAAAATCGTCAACTTGTTAATTAACAAATTAGTAAATGAAATTACACTTTCTGTAAATAAATAAGTTAAATTTGATAAAACTAAGTAGTATTCAGTCAATGAGCAATAATAAATTTTTGCAAACAAGCGACCAATTTATGATGGTAATTTGATTAATTTGTTGTATTTAACTGCTGCTGTAAGTAATAAGAAACCAGTGTGGGATATTTTTAATATACTGAATAAAGTATAAGATGAAACTTTAGAAGAGAGGAAATTATAGCTTTTAGAACTCTTAATGTTAAAAAGCATTATATTTGATGTTGAAATTTAGGTTAATTCTGAATCTGATAATACAATCAGGTCAATTATTGGTAAAGCTGTAAACTAGAAAATTATTGATTAAAAACTTATTGTAGAGTAACAGTACGATTTTATGGTTGATAATACAAAATTATTTGTTCCAAAATATACAATTGAGCAACTCAATAATCTTATTCAACTGATAAAGGCTAATTCTACACTTGATAATGAGCAGTTCCTAGAAAAGTTCACAGTGGAAGAGATTAGTTTAACAATAGTACCTGATTTGGTGTTTTTATTAACCAGAGAATTCTTATATAGTCAAACAATGAAGCATCGTGTATTTTTAAAATTATATTATTTAGAAACGGCTAATATAAATGATATGGATCCATTTAATATACTTACACTGGCTGAAAAGATTATATTAACATAAAACTTAAATTTCACTACTCAAAACTTTGCTTAACTTTATTATAACTCAGTTTTCACTCCCGATCTTTATCAATAAGCCCTGGAAAAACTAATGATTTTTTAACCAGCAACTCCTAACAAAGGTCCGAAAGCTACAAAACCTGGAAAAGACACGGTAAAGATTATAAATTTAGCACCAATCTAGTCCAAGCTTCGTCTACTGAAATAATTTAATTTTTCTGCATCAACTTTTACTGGCTCAGTGCAAGAGGCATTAATTTAAGCTCATGTATAAATCTCAGCTGAACAGCCACAATCATCTTCTAAGTAAAAGCGTGATCCTAAATAAGTTGATTTTAAACCTCTCACTTTACTAACATCACTTAATCATTAGTATTTTACTGAATTTTCTTCTAATAGCCTATTCTCTACGTCATTATAATTATTTTTTAAAGATTAATATGAATTTTCAAAGTTATAAAACTAGCCTCTTGATAAAATTTCTTACTCATAAATGCTCATTGATGTAGTTAGCGTTATTTTCTCCATATCTGCATCTCCAAAAATTGATGCATTTGATAATTATAAACTTGAAAATAACGAGGAATAAATTGAGCTGATTTAATAAAATTATCAAGAAAAGCGTGAAAAATTACTTAATGATATTTGCGATCTTTGTGTTATTCCTGAATAGCCACCACCTAAAAAAGGAGGAAAAAGCTCAGTCGAATTTGAGGTTCCAATAACCGATACTAAACAACTTAGAACTACAGTAATTAATAATCTTAGCAACGTGATCTTTTACCCCCAATCTTCATTGGTTTAAGAAGTGTAACAATAAGAGTTTAAGCCTCGTGAATTAGGAGATAATTAAAGCAGCCTAATTTTAGCGTCAATGGCGGAACTTCCAACTGATTTTTAGTTTGATAAACCAGTTAAAAAATTTGGCGGATCAATGAATTTGAGCACTTTTGATGCTTCTGAAATCAAAATGGACGAAGAAACTGATCACAAAAATGCTACTATTAAAGAATCAGGATATTGCACATCACTTCCTGAAAAATATGATGTAGCTCATTAAATTCGTATACAAGCATTTAGGCACGAATTTGACATTTTTATTGACTCACTTTTCACTGAACTAACCAGCGAGGCTATAGTTTCTCACAATGAAAATGTATCTAATTTTGACATTGATCTTGATGATTTTGAGACCACAAAAAGTAAAATGGAACAATTAAAAACAGGCGAACTCACGTATGAGTAGGCTGGTATAGAACCTGAGGACTTCGTTGAACCTGCTGAGATGGTTCCACCTGAATAACCTTTACCAAGTTTCGGTTTTAAGGATATTATCGAACAAATTGAGTTAATTGAGAAGAAATTAATGATTTAAAGCGACTTAATTTTTTGTAAAGGAACTGATATATCGATTTTATAAAGTTTAGCATATCGTATTTTTGACTGCATTTATTAAGCATATTTAAAATATTGTGAATAAGCTTAAGTTGTGTTAGAGAATGAGTTTAATGGGTCAGAATGCGAGAATTCAGCTAAAAAATTACTGTTTGATTGCGGTGAAAATTTAGGTATTTCAATCGAAAAATATGGAATAGATGTTCGGATCATTAAAGGGTTGGAAGAAGTAAACAAACATCCTACTATTCTTATTGAGGATATGGATAAAAATACTCTTTTTAACAATATATAAACTTACTATAAGGCTTTTGGCATTAGATTAGAAATTGATTAATAAATTAATGAATATCACTTAAAATAGGCCCAGGAGTTAATTCCTAGCTACTAGATTTAGCCATTTTCTATAATTCCTAGTTTTAAACCTAAATATGTAAATAACTCGGCCATTGACTCGTTTTTGTATTAAAATCCGGATAAGCACACGTTTAAATCTATTCCGTAAATATTTTTACTAAGTGATATGTCCATATTTAACTAACATATTTCAAAGGTTGAGAATTTAGAAAATTTCTTGGAAGTGACTTAAGAGAATGCTAAAAATGCATTTGACGTCTTAGGATGTCATGCACCAGTCAAAGACAAGAAGAAGGATGACAAAAATAAACCAATCGAACATGCACCAGAAAAGGTTGAAGAAGATGCAGAAGGTGAGGAAGAAGAGGAAGATGAAGATGAGATTAAAATACCTGGATATCTTAAAGAGGTAGAACCTGAAACATAAAGTAAAAGAGACGTTTGGGGGTTCTTATTTAACTAGTGCTTGGAAAGGAGTAGCTGTTGGTTCTCTGCTGCAGATAAGATTGCATTATAATTTGAAAAAGGGCTAAATTACGTTTCTAGAGATTGGAAAGAATTGTATGATTAATGAGCTGTTTCTATACAAAAACTATATCTTATATTCCTAGTATAATAAATAAATTTTGGTTATAATTTACACTCCACCTTTCTAGAATATGGCGATTGATCTCGATTTATTTATCGAACGTGTATTTGATGGTTAGATGTTATCTGAAGAAGAAGTTGATTAAATTTGTAAACTAGGGTAAACTTTATTAGATTAAGAACCTAATGTTATATAAGTTCAAGCACCGGTTACTATTGTAGGCGATATTCATGGTTAATTTCATGATTTGATTGAAATGTTTAGAATCTGTGGACGTCCACCTTATACTAATTATCTTTTCCTTGGAGACTACGTGGACCGTGGCTATTATTCAGTGGAATGCGCTATATTAGTGGTTCTACTTAAACTTAGGTACCCTAATAGAATTACTCTCATTCGTGGTAACCATGAGTCCAGACAGGTCACTTAGGTATATGGTTTTTATGATGAAGTTTTACGTAAATATCGTTCATAAACAGTTTGGAAATCTTTTACTGCTTTATTTGATGTTTTACCAGTAGCTGCTGTTGTTTCAGATAAAGTGTTTTGTATTCACGCTGGTTTATCACCTGGTTTTGAAACTATCTCAGAGTTAAATGAATTATTTAGAAAATAAGAAATCCCACATGATGGCCCATTGGCTGATATTCTTTGGTCTGATCCTGATGTTAGATAGGGTTGGGGAAGATCTCCTCGTGGAGCTGGCTATATTTTCGGTGCGGATGTTACTGAGAAATTCTTAAAAAGAAATGACCTCAAACTAGTAGCAAGAGGGCATTAGATGGCTATGGATGGTTATTAATGGAATCATGACAAGTAAATAGTTACAATCTTTGGTGCACCAAACTATTGTTATAGGAGTGGAAACTAGGGAGCTGTAATGGAAATAGATGAGAATTGTGGTTACGGATTTATTTAATACAAGTATGCACCTAGAAGAGGAGATCCAAGTGCTCATTGGGTCCCAGAGTACTTTTTGTGAGATTGCTGCGTTTATTTTTTTTAGTATTTATATACTTTTCTTTATAAATTAACAAAAGATTACCAAATTAAAGTAGATTTAAATTTGAAAGTTTATACATTATATTTTATCAATATAAATACATTATGTACTCAAAATGCGTAAAAAGGTTATTCCTTAATAATCATCTCTCCAATAGGCAATAGTCGAAGCCAATACAAAAATCGAAGAAACTGCAGAATAAATATAGTAAATAGTGGCTTAAAGATAAGCCTTGGAAAAATAAAGAACCGCGTAATTGGCCGAAAATTCTCTACTATAATAAAAGCTACAGGACCTAGATGCAGAAGTTACATCTTTAGAACGAGAGTTAGATTTAGAAAATAAAGTTGATACAGAAGACACAAAAGACGTTGAGATTGAACTAGCTAGATTAGAAAAAATTGAACTAGAGCAAAATAAAGAAATTGTAGCTCTCATGGAAGAGCTAAGATCGGAGACAGATGTAGGATCTAGACTAAGGGAAGAGATAGTGTAGTAGTTTAATATTTTGCAGAATAAGTTTTCTAAGTGATAAAATTTTACTTAAAAATCAATTAAAGATATAAAGTATATTTCTATACTGTAAATATGTAAAAGAAATAATGTGTAAAGTATAAATGGAATAAATATTAATATAAATAATTGATATATACATATTACATATCTAAGATAAACTGCACATATCTAAAATATAAATTTTTATCGTATAAAAATTAGTATCGAGATAAACTGTTAGAAAAACACTAAATAGATTTAAGTTCTGTATCCTTAGTTGAAAAATATAGAAGGATATAAAAAATAAAAATACAATCTATTAAAAGACAAGTTAAGATCATTCCCCTGTAACTCTTTTATATCCAAATGTACTATTTCTGATAAAATAGATTAATAGTCCTGCAGTGACCAAAACTCCAGCCCCAGCTCCCAAAAGTATTCCATATTTTAAATGCTCATCATTAACACATTTATATTCGTCCCCAACCACTTAACAAACATATCCATTATTACAGTCACCTATATTACCACATTCCGCCTTAAGACAGTTACCATTAACCCCAGCTCTCCAACCAGGTCTACACTCACAGTAATTATCAGGATCTTATGAATCATTATAACAGCGAACACACATTTTTTCGTAACTTATGAAGTTATTACCTCTACAGTCACAATTCTAATATTTTTCATCAGTACATTTACCTTATCCATTACATTTCCCATGTAACCCATCACATCCTCCTTTTATACAAGAGAATCCGCCTTCATATTGCTCTTACTTAAATGTATATTTTGGACAGAAACAATCCTTATTTTCGTCCCCATTGCATTACTCCAAACAGTAAATTTATCCACTTTAATCAATTCCACAAGGACCATTGATACAAGATGCAGGGCATGTTAGACAGTGCTTACTATTATCTTCAAAAACATAGCCATCACATTTACCACAAAGTGCGCCATAGAATCCATTTTTACATATACAACCATTTGCAAAAGTCGAACCAAATTAGTCCAGACAAGTTTTATTATTTAGGCTTTCATTACACTCCACACAAGTTCCAGAATCATTACAGTCAGCATTTTTCTTACAGAAATATTTTCTGCAGATTCTGCCATTTTGGTAATTTTCTCGATTGTAGCCTTACGGACATGTGCATGATTAATCAATACAAAATGACTGTGCTCCAGCTGGCTCTATACAGTTTTTATCAGTTTTACAAATGTTCATTAGGTGTTAAAATAAAAAAGCAAGCAGTTATTTATGAGATATAATAATAATTTTAATATATTAGCAATTGTATAATAATTGGGAGTGAAAAATGTATTTAATACTATATAATAATAAATAAATTATTAAGTCATAAGATTTAATATAATATACAAAACTGGAAGAGTAATTTTTTAAGATTAAAGATTTCACAAATATAATTGCGGATATTTAAGAATATGTAAATAAACTATTATTAGTTAATAATGAATAACGGCCTACCATTATTTTGTGATTTTCTATCTAAATAATGATCGTATATCAACATATCTGGAAAATACTTACAAAATCAACTTAAATAAATTTAAAAATGATCTTTTATAGGTAATAAACTTTATCAATATAACTTTTTTGAATATATTAATTATCATATGTTGTTGAAAAATCGCATTTATCAAAAAGGATTAAAAATAATGAATACTTCCTTATCTTATTCTACACAAATAAGGAATATACATAAATATCCTCTCTCCAAATGAAATTTTAGCTTCTAGGTATTACTATGATGTTTGCAAACACATCAATTGGGGCAGCAGTGTTATAATTGCCGTTTCGATTCGCAGTTCTGGGTCTTCCCTTAGCGCTATTTTACTTTTTCATGACCACTGGAATTTCAGTATACTTCTTCTACCAAATAGCAAGAATAACGCACAAGTACTAGGCAAAAACTGTATTCGAGATAATAATGAAGACAGCAGGCAAAGGGACTGCAATTCTGCTGGATATTTCGATTATTGGGATGCTTTTTGCTATCATAACTGTGTATATAATTGTTGGTGGTGACTATGTCAAAACTATCTGGGACTTAATTAATCCAATAGATAAATGTGTGGAACCAGGGGCTTTTGAGTAGGGGGCTTGTGATAAGTATAAGGTATGTATTAAAAAATCTAGTTAAATTGACGTATATACAAGATTGATGGTCGGCGGGCTATTTATACTAGAAAGTTTAATAGGAGATCTGCGTATACTTAATATTATTTCGTCTAGCGTTGTTTTTGTGGCTGTTTTTACAGTAATTGCAATTGTAATAAGATCATTTTAGGGTCTTATCAGTGGAACAATTCCTAATATTCCAAACTATACACCACCTGTACCTAGAATAAATACCAAACCTTCATTAGTAGCAGCATTGACTTCAATACCTTCTTTCTTTTAACTATATGGTATTTAAATGTCTATAACTCCTATTTATAATGAGTTGGCTGAGAATAAATACGAAATGGTCAAGAAAGCATCTTTATATTCAACTATTATAGCTGCCGTTATATATATTATATTTGCCATATTTGGAGTTGTTATATTTTATGGAGATAATTAATCTTAAAACTTTCATTAGGATAATATATTACTCATTTTTAGTCCTCAAGACAAATTAATCACTGTTGTTCGTATAGCATATTCAGTAGTTATTTTAGTTTCATTCCCTGCAATCTTATACGCACTGCGAGCTACAATTATGGGATAGTTTAAATTAAATCGCAAAGATGGTGTTAAAGGAAGGTTAACATTCTACCTAAGTGGTATTATTATTGTTATTTTTTCAACAATTGTAGGTGTTTATATACCTTAAATATTTATTATTTTAGACTTATTCGGCGCAGTTTTTGGAATAATATTCTTCATGTTGGTACCTTTATTAATGCTTATTTATGAAGATTCTAATGATAACCCTGATATTATTGCGGTTAACTTTGCTGCTGCAGACATTTAACCAAATAGAGAGTTTGTAGAAGAATCTGAACATGAGCAGTGCAAAAAAAGAATTAAAAGAATTAACATATTATATTGGATAATATTTTGTATCTTTGTTGTAATTGGTTTGATTGGGTTAGGATTTACTTTAAAGGATATATTCACAAAAAAGACATAAATTTGTTGAATGATGTTATAATGTAAATTTATTATATATTTATATATAATATAAATTATTTTATTTTATGCTATACTTTGACATAGAGAAGTAAACCTATTATGTCTAGGCAGCAAATTCATAATTTTACGCACTGGATCCATTTATTTTTATTAAAAAATTAATATCAATTGAGATAGATGTAGATTTATGTGAAATCATTGATTGTATTAATCATTATTATTAATCTGCTGAAATAAGCTTAAGTTAAAGAGATGATCTTATTTTAATCTTAAAAGATGATATAAAAACATATTAAGAAGTTTATAAAATAGCTCCGTTTATTATTGTGAAAAAATATTAATTGGCCTCTTTCAATTTTAAGTAAACTATGAATATTTTACGACGTTTTCCTATATAAGTGGAACTGGTATATTTGATTATTGAGATTCTTGTAGATTTTAATTATGAATAAATCTAAAGTATATTTTCGGCAATACATGCTGAACCATTTATTGTAGGTTTATAAAATCCGGACTTTTTCGAAAAACAATCAGAGTTAGACTAAATAAACATATTACTATTTTTCATTACCTTAAATGTAAATGTAGATAATTTCATCAAAATAGATATTAAAACTAGGATATTTATTTAACAATTAAAAATTAAGTTAAATGGTAAATCGTAATCAAAGCATTAAGAACCAGAAATATTATAAAATAATATATTCTATTAAAACTTTTAAGAATATTTTAATTAATAATTTATAGAATGTAAATTGTTAATAGATTTATCATCAATAAATATTTATTTGTTATTATAAGTTAAAAATACTAAAGAAGAATTACAATTTTTAGAAAAAATAGGCCCTTACATAATTGAGTATGTACTTACAAAAGAAATTTAATTTGTATAGTTTTAAAGCAAAAGTTATAGTCTAAAAATATTATAATTTTGTCCTCCTTAATTATTTTATCGATTATTTTAGCAAATCATGTAGCAACACTCATAGGGGGATAAAAAATAGATCAGCTAGAGATTTAGCTAATTTACGAACTAGATCATAAATACTATTGATTAAGATCAGTTTATAATAGAAATTTTAAAGTATAGATAATAATTACCTCGCTAAGATATCATAAACGTTTTCAAAAAATTACATGACTTAGAGTAGTTTGAATAAGAACTTTTAGAGTTTCTATACTATCAAAGACAGATATTACCAATTAGTGTTGAGGTTAAATCAATGAAACTCAATATATTAAAAATAATCTCTAATGAGTATAAAGATTTATTTTTTGAATTAATTTATCCAAAATAATTAGAATAATAATTCATTTAAGTAATAAATAAATTACATATTACCTAATAAGATATTTAATTAGCCTATTGTTATATAAAGAGTATATTTAAAGAAAAATCAATTATAACTTAATCGTAATTACCTAATCTGTCTATTGAACAAGCTATTTCCGCAATTTTTATTTTATTATATAGAGAATTTTATCTTTATGATGATGATTA
Source organism: Spironucleus salmonicida (assembly GCF_000497125.1). NCBI lineage: Eukaryota > Fornicata > Diplomonadida > Hexamitidae > Spironucleus > Spironucleus salmonicida. The sequence goes on from NC_090600.1 coordinate 1,189,152, forward strand.
ATTAAAAACTGACGATTTTAAAATTCTTTAAGCCAATAATTCTCCTTTATCACCACTAGATATTAATTATTTTGAGTAAATTTTCATTCATAATAATTTACATGCCGGTAATAGTGCTAAATATGGTTATTTTATTTCGAAGGCATCATTATTATCATTATGTGCATTTAATGATTAATAGTTAGAATAATTTTAATTATAAGAATAATATTCTTAGCATATATTTTATCCACTATAAATAATTGAGTAATTACTTAATGTTATATTCCAAGCTAGAAAGTTAGACCCAGACAATATAATAAATGTAGAACCAGTTATAAGTGTTATAATAAAAGAGTCAAACTTTATACCTTTCACTAAAATTGTTATGTTAAATCATACACTTCGTCATTTAAAAATACATATTAGCTAGTTTAATTATGTAAATTAATACTAGTTAATTAATATTAATAAGCATAATACATAAGCAATATAAAATTTATAAATTAAATAAGAACTATCTGAAAATAAAACATCACTAGACCTAATTTAAGATGCAATATCATTTAGGTAACTTAAAGCGAATATTACGACAGTAGCATAGCACGATTATTTTTGTTAGTTATACTTTTAATAAATATTAAAACATATTGATTCATTTAATTATATATAACCTAGGCTTTCATTGGCTACTAATGAAGTATTAACCTATCTCAATATGGTATTATGTGATTTATAAGATTACCTTAAATATTCTTGCAAAATTGCAGAATCAGTTCTTTTATTCCCGCTGAAATTATTTGTATTTGTTAACAATATATACTGTGATTTACTTTAAACAAGTTAAATATAGTGGAATGATAAAAATAAAGGTATGTTAATATTTGATAAGAACAGTTTATTTCTATAACTAGATATTGTCAATTCTCTGTATATTTCATAATGTTAATAGGTGTTATAATTGTTATATTTATGTTATAATAACTAATAATTCTTAAAACAGTTGTTAAAAAGAATTAGTTATAGTTAAATTGAAGCAAATAATTTATAGGAGTGTTTAATTTAAATTATTAAAAATACAAAATCTCCATAAATATTATTTACTTATTCAAGATATCCAGAATGTCTGATATCATTAAAAGAAGCATTACTTGGTTCATTTTCTGCAGAATTATTGCAAGAACCATCATTTAATGCAGTACCACTTTCTTAATAATATTAGCCATAAATTTTTAAACGTATTAAAGATTTAGATTTAACTGTAAAATATATCGTTTAATGTTAATTTTTAATTTAAAGAATTCTATCTTATGATCCTGATTGTAGTTGCTTTGATGGGTGCGTTATTTTAAATTAAAAAGGTAGATTTATTTATAATATTAATGAAACCAGTGATAATGAGAAAAATGTGATAAGCTTATTTCTACAAACATGGTTTGGTGGAAAAAACTACTGCAATATAGAAGATATACCTGTTTTTATTATAGATAAAGATAATGTTTAATCTAACGAACTAATAAGTACATTAACAGAGGAAGAAGAATTTAGTCATACTTCTTAAATGAGAAAATATACTGAACTAGATATGATGATTTTTGGAATTCTATTAGGTGCAGAATGGAAAATATATAAAAATGGTACAATTGACAAAGGTATTTTTTGTTGCCAATGAATTCTATATTAATCATTATAAAATAATTATATTTATTAATGATATAAACTTGAAATCTAAGTCATGAATTTAGTAAAATTATTTAACTATGATGAAACTGAGGAAAAACTTTTGTATAAGGCTATTGATCCATTAACATAAAAATAGTATATTGTAAAGAAAATATTCCTCACCAATAATAATAGTGGACTTTTTTGTTCTTAAACAAAATTATATGAAACACTTATGACTAATTTTGATTTTTATTAGAATATAACAATATAACAAGGAGTCATAGAAATATAAACAGAGTATATTAAGGAAGCAACTAAATATCCTCTGTCATTTGAATATTTTGCGTTGTAACTTCTGGCAATACTTTTAAGATTATAGAAGCATAAAATTATACATAGAAATATCATAAAAGATAATTTACTTATAGATGAAAGTCATAAATTACATCTAATAGGATTTTCTTAAGCCACTATTTATGATTCGTAGGATGAATTGTTTTCATCATTTTATACAACTTAGTATGATTACAATATTGATAAACATATGACAGGTCAACTTTTATTAAGTATTTTTTATCCCACAATCAGTTTTTAGTCTTTGCTTTTTCGTAAGTAGGAGAAATTAAATCTTGAAATCATTCGTTAACTTCATTATTCAAGTAACGTTAATATTTTTGATATTATTATCACTATTAATCCTTTTGAATTTGATCATTTAACTTCTCATATTATAATATTTTCAGATACAGAAAAATAAGAAATATTAGATTATATTGAATAGCAAGATAGTACATCATGGTTTTACAAAAATTCCTTTTCAGTTGAACAATCAGTATAATTTGACACTAAGCTCACAAATCAATTAGTCAAAACTACTATATAAATCCAAAAATAAAATTTACCAGAGAACTATGAGACTTGGGCAAAAAATTGCTGTAATTTGTATGAAGCGAAACGAAATGCTAAGTTCTCAAGTTTTTTAAACTATTTAATAGATAACTGATTGATTAAATTTATCCTAATTTCATATGTTCACTTTTTATCCTGTGTCAATACTAACACAATCTCTCCCTCTGTGTTTATCTAACAATCTAAAAATCTACCCTTAAGCCGCCTGACCTCATAGCTTAAATCCTTTAAATGTTTTAACTCAGTTTAATACTCTCGCGTCTTAATTTTTTGACTTTCCTAATTAAATTCATCTAGCTTTAACATGTAAAAATCACAGTTCTCAGTAATAATACAAATGCTATCTTAAACAACTTTGTAGAATCTAATTATCTAATTGACTTCCAAAACTACTAAACTATCGCTGTCTGGTTTACCCCAATCAGTGAAAATAGAACTTTTAGGTTTACTCATACATAATCCAGACTTAGCATCACCAGAGAACTGAAATGCAATTTCATTAAATTTTCTAACTTAGACAGAAGTCTTATACGTCAGAGTGCTCTGACCAGTATTTTGTCGACTGACTGAATCAATTATTATGTCTATTTCAAGTCCTTAAATATACTATTTTTGGCTAGCATACAAAATCAAAACTGTGAAGTTGCCATCTTTTTCAGTTGCAGAAGCTAGAAACGCCGAATGGCTGAGTGTGCTTTGTAATTTAAATTATTGAAATTTGGTAATTTCCTTCTAGAGTTCTGGATCAACTCCAAAAAATATTGTGTATGAATTTTGGAGATTAAGACCAAAAACAGCAACTATGTCCATGGATTGTGTTGAGTGTATCGATGTTGAAACTGGTATTATTCCAATATCCCTGAAAAATATGAGCATGGTAGTTTGACTATTAACAAGATTGAAAATCAGTATCTGAGATTATGTTGTAATAAGAATATACTTTTTTCTTAAAATGAGCGAAATCACATTTCCAGTCACCTAGGGGAGATTAAGAGGAGGTAGATTTGCCTTCAACACCTGTTAGTGGATTCTAAAATCATTTTCTAAAGCAAAAAATAAGTAATCTTCATTCAGAACTGCGCATATTACTGACTCTTTTGGATTGTTAATTACTACTGCTTTTAGTGATGTTTCGTTCATTTTATTATCAATTATACTATTATTATATCTATTTAATATTAAATATGTTGCGCGTGTCATTTCATTAAAATGCAGATCCCTGTGTCCCATATAAACTCGTCACTAGTGCCTGCAAAATCAGATGTATACTCTAGATAACTAGCTAAGTAGCAATAAGCTAGAATCAAAGAGTAATAGTAAAGAGAACATCTTAAATAGACAAAACTCTAATAAGAAATGTTAGAAGTTACAGGAAAACCAAGAATCAACTAAAATTTATCTGTTAACAAGCCTTTTAACTAACGTTAAAAATAATATGAAGAACACAGCAAGAAAAAATATTAAATTCTTAACGAAATTCAAAAATAACAGCAATAAAAGCTCACATTCAACCCAAAATTGAATCCAGCTAGCTTATACCTAGCTGAAACGCGTAGAGCACTAGATATATAGGCATCAATGCTTAAAACTAGCAATCTACAAGCCATAGAGGATACACACTATCCAGAAATCACAGAATATGCAGCATCGCTCAAACGAGAGGGGAATATCTACGATAAACTATCTTAACCTCGAGTTAAACCAGGAGAACTCTTGATCGAAAGTGCGTCGTTATCCGAATATGCGGTCAAGCCTAATAAACAAGAATAGATTCTCCATGCTGAAAAGATGCATAGCGAATATAGCCGGTTCCTAGTTAAACGCGAAGTGTTGAAGGAATAATTTGACCGCGAAATGATAGGCACATGTGAAGAAATGGATGTTGAGCGTAAAGTGCGTAGAGACGTTTTAGCATACAAGGCTAAAATTCGTGAAATTTAGTAGTAAGGATCTGAAAAACAACAAGAGGCCGAAAATTATACTTTTAGACCTGAAATCAATTAGATTTCAAAACTTTTGACTTAAGAATAAGCAGATTTTAATGAGCGCTATTATGATGAAATCGAGTAACTCAAGAACCGGCAGATAATAAATCAGAAGAAGAAAGAGCTACAAGAATTTGAAGTATTTTCTTTCTCCCCAGTAACTAATACGAAGAACAAGCACTCCGATCCGGATCAGTCGCAAATCGAATTCTTCGAGCGCTAGGAAAAGCTCATAGAAAAGAAGAAGAACTAATAAACAGAGAGGGATAACCTACGTCGACTATAAGAAAATCGTGAGATTCAGTACGTCCAGCAAAACTGTAACAAATCACACACGACTAAAGTTCCACAAATTGTGAAGTGCAATCTACTCGCCTTGGATCAGGACGACAGAGACAATTTAGCGACATAGCTGCTAGATTTTGATAATCTTCCCGAAGATCAGAGGAGGAAGACCCAGAGACAGCTCCAACTTGGTGGTGGTGTGCCACTTACTACAGCCTACCTGATGGACAGCATTGCGAGCCACAGCGAGCGTGTTAAGCGAGCAAGAGAGGATAGGTTGAATTTATAAAACAAGCTTAAGCTTAGGGAGTGAATTTTACATAATCACTTTAGACCGCTGTAGTTTCGGATATTTGGAAGACCAATTAACTGGCTGCTCCTGATTGGAGACGATACCTTTCTTACTGGGCTTCGAATTCTTGATGCTGCCGCTCTTTTGACGACTTTTGGCTTTATAACCTCATCGCTCGTCTAGCTTTCTCGCTTGTGTAGTTAGTCTTGTCTTTGCTAAATATTCCAATGTCTGCCTTCTTGGATGCATAGATATTACTATTGCCCTCCTAACACTGCACCTGGCCTAACTAATCGCAGCCATGCTATCGCTTCACGGGCAGTAAATTTGTACTGTTGCATCAATAGAAGCCCAATCATTGTTCCAGTGCGTCCAAGTCCAACTCTGCAGTGTACTGCCACTCTAGGTTCTTAATAGCAAATTTTAAGAAATTTTTCAACAATTTCATCCGAAGGATTTGAACCGTCAGGATATGGTAAATCATAATGATGAATTCCATTTCTAACAAACTCAACTTTGTTGTACAAAGACTCATTCAGGCGGACAATTGCAGTAACATTTAGAGATTTTAATTCCTTTATTGCTTGTTACGGTGTGAACGGCCATGTGCTAAAAAGTGGAGACGATTCGGAAATAGGAGAAGGTAGTGCAAATATTTTGTTTGGAATCACAATAGAAATTAGCCCATTCTCTTTAGTGTAATATTATCTGAACAATTCTATATTAAAAAGCTACAAATTGAACACTTTTTGTGTTAGAGCTCTATGAAGTGCCCATAATAAATCTTCACACAGAAGCTAATAGTGAGATATACCCGGTGTTGCATCTCTAAAACCTATAGGCTATAAAGTGTTTGTGATGCCAATAACTTGATTTATATCTACTCCTGAAAAAAGTGAATAAGCACCTGCAAAAAATACAGAATTAGCAATAGCAATATCAGTTTTTGGTGTTATCAAATTAAATTTTTGTTTAATATTCAGGGTTTATAGTAAAAAGTCCACTAGATCTGGTAATATAAAAGGTCCAATATACTCTGGTAAATTTTCTGCTTTGTACAGTGTTACTGGACATATTGAGTTTCCTTAGGGTATACTTTGGTCCTCCATTACACTGAATATAAGATTTGGTGGAAACTATACATCGCCCATTATCAGAATATTGCCTAATTTTTTAATACATATAATTAGTATTCTATTATTAGGTTTATAAAAATAAAATAAAATATTCAAGTATCATGATTAATAATACTAAAAATAAATGAACTGTAAATATCACTCATTCTGCACTATTTTCTATTTTTCAGAAAGGTAATTATATGCATATGTTATAGACGTAGTAGAATTAGACATAACTATCAGTATAACAATATAGAAGTAACTTAAGATCTGAAATATAATAAATTATCCCTAAACTATTACAAGGTTATGTTTTATATTATTTAGCAAACATATATATTATTGTAAAAAATATTTGAATTGGGATTGCCATAACTTATAATTTTAATTAGATAATTGATATTACTACAAAAATTATAAGATAGTATTTACATCGCGATACAAGTAAATTCTTATCTTGAATTATAGAAATAAAACATTATAAGTTTGGAACACTAATATTATAAAATAAGTAATATCTAATTTTATGCATACTTACTAATAATGCTTGTTTAACAATAGTTTAAAATTCTTACTTCACTGTTTTTAAGCACTATAAATAAAACACTGAGCAATTTTTTAACACTTCATACTTAAGCAATGATATAAAACGAATAGATTAAATTTGATAATTTTCTGTTCTAAAAGTATTTAACCAATATGCAGTTGCTAGACGTAAAAATATTATTAAATTGATAGTCAAATACTAGTTATGGAATATTTTATCTAAAAGTTAATAAATTTGAACCTTTTCATCGCTTTTTTAGGTAAAGAATATTTTTGATTTATTTAATCAATATTCTTCATTATTATATAGTTAATTTCTAATAATCAGACATTCCACCATGGGATGTTCAGCCACACTATTGGCAACGCCTTAAACAATGAAATCACCTAGAATGTTGCGGGATCAGACTAACATCATACTATAACCTAGATTATTATCTAAAAATAAATCAAATGTATCAAGTAATTCGACGTGCACCTAAAATTTAAATTCCACAGATTCATCATCTTCTAATTCTTAAGACTCGCCAACATTCTCACTCCTTACTGCGATTGATGAAAATAACCAGAATTTTATCTTCAGAAATCGAACAAATTTCGATTAAAAATTATTAACTCCACTTATTTATTCAATTTAGTAAGGGAAGAGCGAATTAGCAAATCTTCTTTTAAATTAACAAAATCCTATTTTCAAAGGTACAACTGCACTAATAGAAAGTGTCAAAATGGATTTTGCATAACTTATCTTGCAGCTGAAAAGTGAGCTCCGTAGGGTAGACTCAGATGGTAACACGGCTTTAATACATGCAGTTAAATTGGGACGGAATGAATTGATGATATTCTTAGGAGCTGAAATAGGTATTGCTAATAGGAGTGGAAAGTGTGCACTAGATTATGCAGTTGAAAATTTTAACAAAGAAGCAATTTAGTTTCTTGGTGCCGAAAAAAATGGTGAATTTTATATTATAGATAATAATTATAACTACTAGTTTCTTAAAATAAACAAATTGCATACTTCGAGCAATTTTAATTAAATAGAAGTTAAAATAATACTGAATATTACTTTAAGTATTGAGTAATACTCATTGTTTCTAAAGAAAAAACAAGCATTATGTCATTTATTTCATTATTTATTACTAAAATTACTCAGATTAAACATGAAGAAACTAATTAGGTTATAAATCAATAATTTACCTTGTTGCACTTTTATAAATGGGAACTTGTATGGAAGTTTTAGATCTGGATGCCATCACTGAATAGCAAGAACCCATACACAAAGTCGACTATCACCACCAAAAGAACTTAGAACGATAGCTTACTGCCAATTCTTTCGAAAACAGAAGGCTTTTTTCGAATTCTACTCTGAATCAGTCGGCAATTCTGGAGGCCCGAATAGAAGATTTTCTGTGAGATATATCATTACTCAATCAATTTTGCTGCTAAATACGTCATCCTACAAGGATGAGGTCTGCGTTGGCTCGAAATTTTGTTCCATCTTCTCGTATTCTCTTTCGATTCCCTCTATGTCAATTTGCTTACCCTGGCTGGACTGAATCTCGAACATCGTCTGCATGAAGTTCATCCTTTCGTGCAGTTCGACCAACTTTTGATCGATGTGGCTCCCGTTGAGCTTCTCTGCCTGCAAATCGCGCTCAATTTTGCGGATATCCGGCTTGAATTGCGATACATTCAGCTCTAGTGACCTAATGCGGTCTTCTGTGTTTATTAGGCTGTCGGCCAACTGTTGAATTGAGTTCTGCAGTTGCGAGTTTGCCAAAGAGTCTGGCATCTCAAAATTGCTGATATTAAGACTCGTTTCATGCATCTTTTCTGCGATAATATGGACCTGCTGTTTTAGCATGTCTATCTAGCACGGATCTGAGGTTTACTGAATTTAGAACTGATTCTGCTCAAGCTGGTCAATAATACTTTGAATTTCTGAAAGCTGGCACTTAATTAAAGCAATCTCTTAAGCTTGATGCTGGGCCTATTATTAGAGCTATTCCTAGTTGGACGCAATTATTTCGAAATTTTCAAGTTTTTCTTATAGCTGAGTGATGTTTACTTGAATTGCATTTATTTAATCCTAGTTAATCGTTAATTCAGAATTTTATAAATCTTAAACTGGCAATGATTCAATATATTAATTATTGAACTTATCTTCAACTACAGATGCTGTAATAGGTAAATTATTGACTTAAATATCATGCTTTAGTTTATCAATTTAATTCATCATAAATGCTATACTTTCTTAGATTAATTTTTCGATATTATTGGCATCTCTAACTTCGCTATTCAGCATTTGTTTTGATAAATCTTCATCAAATTATTAAATTTTATCTTAAATTAAATCAATTTATTTTTAAACCTCTTAAAATATTAATATTAAATCGTTATTATGTGTCTGGTTTTCTTTTAGTAGCAGTATATCATCTTATTACTATGATAAAATAGAATGAATTTATTCAACATCTTGAATTTCCTCTTATTCCTTATTATTTATTGTACTATTAAATTTGTCCTCTAAAAGTTGAAGTTTATTATTAATCTCATCTTTCTCTGTTTAATTTTCTGACTCAATCACTTTGCAATTGATTTTATCTAAATTTTCTAAAATGATAGGAATAGCATTTGTTTTATTAACCAATTCTGAATAATCCTATTTTGTAATATTAAAAGAGTTACTTTTAGGTAAGGATTTAATTTCCATAGTAACAACTTCTAAGCTTTCAATCCTGACCTTATTTTCATTAATTATACCTAAAGATCTGTTATATTATTCTTAAATTTCTATTATATTTCTAGCTAATTAATCTTTTTCTTCAGTTAAAGTTATTAACTATGTAAATATAACATCATTATCCTATTAACTATTTAATGAATCCAATAATTTACTCTTGAGAAGCTGTTTTCCTTAAATTTATTCAATACTATTATTAATCTCTATAATTTAGGTTTGAATAGTATTTATTTTAAAATTAAGCTCTTCTGATAAATTAAAAAGATTATTAATTTAATCATCTTCCTTAAGTTTATCTTCATTTTCTCCTTTAATAATAGTTTTTGAGAATACAGTATTTCCCATTTCTTCATAATCTTATTAAAGCTATTCAATTTGGGGAATTATTTCCTCTAATAACATTTCTTTAATTTAATCTAAATCATTATTTGGCTCTACTTTTTTCTATTAATTCAGAAGTAATATAACATTTGCTGTTTCCATTTTAACAGCATCAGATGTTAGCGTAACTTCTTATAACTACTGCTCAGTCTGTTATTACATTTCAATAATACTAGCTTAGTCTTATTTTATTCTTTAAATATCGTCATTAAAATTGGTTTTATATAAATCTTATGATTATTAAAGTAATAAAATCTTCTGATTAATTTGACTAATCATTGTAAAATATTTCTAGTTAGCATTATTGCTATCATTTTATTATAGCTTCAATAACTCTGATCCCTATTCTATAATTTTATCTTTTTATTTTCTTATAATCTCTACAAGTCTATCTTATTTTTTCTCTAATTGAATCAATCTATCATCATATGATTATTTTAATCCATCCTATTTATTTTATATAATATGTAAATCAGTATACCTTTTAGTAGTAGAATCCTTGAATAAATTAAAATCAACTTAATATCTATTCTGATTTATTTTTTCAACTTCGTATACTTTTTAGTTTTACTATAGAATCTTTTTCATTATTTTCAGTTTTCCATTCATAGATATAAGTCGCTTAGAAAGAAGAGTATTAGTATTTTCAAGTTTAATATAGTCTTACGCATTAGGATTAACCTAGTTTTATCTTTAATATTAAATTTAATTTTCTAAAATAGATAATCGTCTTAAAATTTCACCATTATTTTATTGCATATTACTTTATGAAATTTCTTATTTAGGATGAAGAATAGAATTAATTAATGATGCTCTTTGTGCCTGTGATTCTAATAATGCCTCTTAAACCTAAGGATCTAACTATGGAGTTTTCTTGATATTGTAAATATTTTCGTTAGGATTAAGTTATTCAATAGAACTGGCTATAAAAGATTTTAGATAATCATTTTAATTTCTTTCAGAATGCTTTAATGCCTATTCAACCAACTTTCCCGCTGGAGAACTATGATCAAACATATCTATATGATTTAGATTAGGAGTTTAATTTTTAGTTTTTATTGGCTTTTTAGGCTGCTAAATGGTAGTTCTTTATACTGATTTGGATTTCTACATTTGAAATTTAATAAGTATAGTCATATATTAATATATATTGTATATGGTCGACAATACTTTTTAAATTATCAAATAAATATGCAATGTATATAATAGAATACAAAAAAATGGATCTTGATATTTCTTCATCTAGTTCTGAATTTTTAAGCATACATCTTATTCTACAAGCCGCTACAAATATTCCTATTAAACTCAATGAATTGGTGCGGTTTCCAACCTTTAAATCACCAAAGCTTATATTTATAATTCCAATTGAAGAATTTTTGAGAAGAAATTCTATTAAGTAATTCATTTTAAATGAAAATAAGCTACTAAATGGAGCAATATAGGCATTTGAGATGAAATTTTCACCAACTTAAGAATCAAAAGAGTTTATAATTTATACAGGACTTCCTATGCGCTTCTAAAATTCAGAATTAGTTGAAATTGAGCTTAAAAACATAGTATTATTATACAAAGCTAAAATATAAGTCTAAGATTAGTATATTCATTTAACATAATAGTAAAAATTAAATTAAACGACGTTTTATTCATCTATGGCTGCGTTTAGTGAAAATCAGATTAATTAATTGACGTCTTTAATTAACGAAACCAACAAAGAAACAATTAAAGCAGAAAGTTAACTTGCCAATATTTATTAGTAGTCACTAAAAGAAGTTTAGTTACGGAGCTAATTTTCTATTAATATGCTAGAATCGATGAAATTAGGATTCTAAAAATAAAAAACTAGAATTGAAAAAGTTATTAATTTAGTAGGATTATCTGAATAAGTATATACAGATGATAATTCTACCAGTATTTAATGCGCTACATGCCCTGTTGATTTATTTAATGAGAAAACTCTAAACTTTAATCTCAAACTAACTATTGTAAACTAGATAAAAGTTGATAATAATTTCAGTTCAGCTTTATAATAGAATTATATATCATATGATTCTGAACAGTTACACTAAGATGCATAGGATTACTTATAATTTTAGAGTGATTAATAATAAGCTGTATATAGAAGTTTAACAGCTAGTTATGCAATTTAAGAGTTATAAAAAACACTTAATGTTAGTGGTCTTGACTCAGAATCTTTAAAAAAGCGTGCCAAGGAGGAATTAAAATAAAAATTGGAAAGTAGTATGAGTTAGTCAAGAAATTAATCCCGTAATGAAGAAATTATGCAAAATACATAAAACGAAAGCTAGTTAGAAGTTTCCTAATTATAAAATTTTACTAAAAAATAAAATATCACAAGGAATAATAGTATTAAAATTGAATCAAATTTCATAAGGAATAATTAAGCTAGTTTAATTTTGAGCGGAGAACACGATACCAAATTATAACAGAGAATAAACGTACAGTCTCGTGTTTTATCATTAAATAAAAAAATTAATTATAAACCAGAAATCACGAATTTATAAGACATTCCTCTTGATATTTAATCTAAGTATAACGAATACTTTACAATTTTATGTTACTAATTTTCAAAGTAAAAGAACGATTCTACTTTAAAACTTCCAATTTTCATTAAACGTAGAAATTATAATTCAGGAAATATGTTGGTGGTTCTTTTTAATCAATTGAAAAACAACGACCTGATAGCAATCTTGGTAACAACAGACAACGAATCTATATGTTTCTTATGTTATAATAACTTATTTTTAAATCTAGGAACACCAAAAATATCAGTACAGGGAATAGAAAGTGAACTGCTACTTATTAAGGGCAAGACTCTCACATTTGAAGGAAAATCAGAAACGTACGAAAAAGGTGTTATATTCGATGTCGAGTGAAATATTATTTAAAGTAATTCTTATAAATAACTTTAAAAATATCAAACTAATATTTCTCTATTTCTTTTAAATGTATAATAAAAATACGAGATTAAATTTTTATGAATTTTATATCTTTCAAGAAATAATTAGTAAATAAATTATATAGACATTTAATATCTACTTAATACTACCAATTCACCCCTCACTCAATAATTTTCTAAAATTATTCTTCTGTAAAACCAAGTTAAATAGCACCCTATAAATGCAATTTTTACCTCTATAATACATCAATCAAATTCTATTATTTCTTTACAATATTCAACAGTTCATCTCTTTCTCTTTCCACAATTTTAACAGTTTCTTCTTTAACGTTATCGTATTATTATAACTTAGTATTAAGCTATTTTATAATTTGGTCTTAGTCAGAGAGTTGATTTTTGAGTTTTTCTATTACTTCCTAAGCCTATTTAAGACGTTTTTCTTTTAGTTCTACCTGTTGAATTCCCTGATTCGCTATTTTTGATGTTCCGTCATTTCTCTTCTACAAATCGCTCAAAATTGCTTCTAATTCTTAGTTTCTAAGGCCTTGTTTTTCACTATTTTTAGCACTCATTTCGAGTTGTTTTCGAAATTTCTCACACTGTTATTTCACAGAATTCAACTAATTTTCTGCGAAAATTTTAACTTCTTTTGCAGTTTTCAACTCAGCTAACGAAGCTTGGTAGTCTATTTAAATCTAATTTTATGTCTTAAGCAGCTGCTAAACGCGCGTTCTTAAATATTCTAACTCGGCATTTTCGCCCAAATTTTGCAAAATTTCGGGTTCCACTCCCAATTTTCCGAGTTTAGACGCCAGATTAAGTAGTTATGATTGTTATTGGTTATTTGGCTATACAGAATTCTTAGATTTCTGCGGGGTAGGTGGTTTCTATGTGATTTGTGGTGTTGGTGGTTTTTCAGAGTGTTAAGCGGCCTAAATAAGAAGCTCATTTGCATGTTATTAATGTTATTTTATTTAGTCGTTTTTTGACTAGATATCATGTTCAAGTTATTGTAAATAGTCCTCTAATGAATTATCCATTGTTAATAAAATTTACCTGCTTTTATTAAATAATATAATAAATCTAAAATAATTTTATATGATGAAAACCAATAATCATTAATCTGACTACTTAGCTATACTAGCTGTTGCATATATCAAGGCACTGATACAGAAAAAACTCAATAATATTTAATATTTAGAATAAGATATTAACTCCTTTTTCAGTTAAATTTTTCCAAATTAAACAACCTTCGAATCTGCTAAGAAAGATGTTGCACCAAAAATCGCTTATATATCCTAAAATGATCAAATATTTGCGGCTATAGTTGTCTTGCTACAAAAATTATAAATTAGCACAGTCTAATTCCCACCATAATTTGATTCTCTTTTTTAATGCTCCTAGAATATTGATGAATCCATGCTCTAAGGTGGTATTGGGCTCATTAGTATGGAGTTATAGCAGATACGGTAAGAGATTCTGAAAGTAAAATAATTTAAACCGTTAGAACTAACGTAGCTAGAAATAATTTTTCACACTTAACTAGCTTAGATCGAAAAGGCTCGAACATTTGCAAGAAAGGCCAAAGAAAAAATTTTCTAATAGAAGTAAGAAATAGATAATTTTTCGAGATAATTCAGTGAAGCATCTGATATGAGTACTCTAGATGGTCTGAAATTTGACAAGCAGGAAGTAAAACAACAATATAATTCGTAAAGTGTTAATTAAAATTTTAATGAGAATTCACTACATGAAAGAGTAAACACTCTTGAACAATAGCATATTAGCGATTAGTAGTTAATTTAGAGACTTTCAAGCCATTAAAATATGTTAGGGGAACTTAATAATGAGATTGTGAGGTTGCGATAAGAGAATAAACTTTTAACCCTTGAAAATAGTATTAAGGAATAGAATAAGTGACATAATATTCTCACTGTTTATGATTATCTCTAGGTTATTCGATTCGCTTTTTATCAATTTTTGCATATTTAATAGTAATATCAACCATTCTCATAATACTTTTAACTAGTCATTCTTCGTTTATATACAAATATCGTTACTCAGCATATCCTTCTACCATTTTAATAGTTAAACATACTTGAAAGACCATGAATTATAACCTAAAAGCATCTCAGTAAGTTTGCGTTACTATTTTATATTATCTCTCATTTTTTCTATAAAATAACTTCTTAGGATTTCATTAGACTACAAGAATGAACTAGATCTAGCAAAATATTATATTCATCTAAATCCTATTATAATATTATCTTTTCCCCCTTTTATTCTAAATTCTAAGTTATTACATTATTATAAGCAATTAATCATCTATGTTGAATTTATAACAATCTTAATTGCTTTAAATCAATAGAACTTCTGCAAAACTTTTATAAGTAGTTGTTTCCCTTTATTGAATAATTGGAATCAATCGACGTATTAACTATATATCCTTATTACTGTATGTATTATTCTGTTTAAATAAAAAAATTGGTCTTTATTCTATTTCAAACCTAGCTGGTTATTAATTTATATTATCAATAAGCTCAGATTCACTAGACCCAAATTAAATATCATTAAAATTTTATGTGAATAAAACTAGCTTTCTTTGTGGTTATTTTGTTTTTATTATTGAAAGTTATTGATCATGCTACAATACATGTAACTGTGATATATACTATCTCTGCTCATCAAGTTAAAACATCCGCAAAACTGGCGTTGGTGAAACAATACTCTTATTTTATAGACATTATAGACTTATAAGTTTTGAATAGTAGTTTGTGTATGCTCTCAGTATTTGTGTTTATCATTTACTAATAATAGATAGTTTCTATTACTTTATTTTAATGTATAAAAGGGGCATATTTAAAATTAATATACATTTTAGTATAATATTACTAATAAATATATGTAGATTTAACTATATTATTTAAAAGACACATTAATATATTATAATAAATAATAATCAACATCAAATTTCCTATTTAGATTTATCAAAATTACCACGTGTTAGTTCTTATTTTCCTAAAATTCTAAATAAAAACATAGAAATGTCTTACTATACTAAATTTAACAATGAACCATTACTTTTATCTAGTATTGTATTATTAAAATAGTGGAAAATTTTCATAGTATTATTTACTATCAATTTATGTGTGATATTGTAATAGTAAATACACAAATACATATACTAAAACCTTGCTATAATCAATTATTGTTTGATTATAATATTAAATCACTTCAATTTAATAGCAAAACATTTTGTTTTACGTTTTAATATAACTAATTCCTCAAAATTTTATCCTTTGAATTAATGTTAATTGAAACTATGCATAATTATAGATCTTAAATAAGACTTATACTACGTAAATCTAAGCAGAAAAACTAGTTTTATAATTTAAAAATAAAACTACTGGTGTATATTAATCAAAATTTCTCATTAAAAATAATAATCTAACAATACTTTAATAAATTCTATATAGTATATACTTTCCACTATTTAATTATATTAACTTTTTTCAAAATAATATTTCTTATGTTAACAAAAATTATAATTAATATTCATTTAATAGTTTGTAATTGCTATTTCTCAACAAAGATAATGGAGTTTTATAATATCATAAAATCCACCTACCAGAAAAATCTTTTATATACAAAAATTAATAAATGGTTATAATTATTAATATAGCAAGCAAGCAAATTTCTATCAACGCAATATGATTAATCCTTGGTGTCTATATGTGTAATTTAACTTTTACTTTGAGCCATAAAGCTTAATTTATAATTTTTAGATACAATATCGAAGAAAATTAAACTTTTAAAATTATCAAGATATAAATAATATTTACATTGGAAATTTAATCTTTTTATTATGGTCCTGCTAAGTTATATATAAAACAGTATAATTTAATTTTATATAGTTATGCCAAAATATAAATTAAAATCCTAATTTCCTTTAATAATTAATAAAGCATTTAGTTATAAACTTTGTTGTTTCTATAAGTACAATAAAAGCTTATATAATGTTATAAATTTTTAAATGAGGACAAAATTTATAAAAAATAGCAGTAAGTTATCTTAAAACGTCGGCAACAGTTACATTGGTATTCCTATTGAAACATGCTTTACTCCATTAATACCAATCTAAAAAATAAATCAAAAATCAAAAAAATTAACAGATTATTTAAACTGTGAAGAATTACAATAAATAAAAGCTATATCTATATAGTAGCTAAACTTAACAACTAGCAATGAAGATATTTTTAGTCTTTCCGATTCGTAGTCAAATAGAATTACATAATAATGAAGAGTAGCATTTGTCTACAAATTGCTAAATAATATAAAACAGTGAATCGTTACTAAGATCATTCAGAACCTTAGCTAAAAATGATCAAGCCAACCATTCTTTCCAAAACTGTTTGAAGTCTTTATTTCCAGGAACAAAATGTCCTCCTTCATGTTCTATATATTTAAAATTAGGAAATTCAAGTCTTAAGGTATGAAATGACTGCTATGATATAGAATTATCAGTTTTTCCATATATTACTGTAATATCTTACAAAATATCTTGCTAGATAATGTTTTCGATTAATTAAGGTTGCTTTTAAGAATAAATTTTATCATACCACCATGGAGAAACTAGGCATACTTTAACTTGAATAGCTGACTATTTTAATGCGCATAATAAAGCTGTAGCACCTTATGAGAATGCTATTATATTATCGTAGTTATTTTTCTGTATCAAATCTATAATAAAATTAACAGACTCTTATAGATGATAAAATCTACGGCCAGATTTGACAGATTAATCTATCTCCCAAACATAATACGCCTTTGCATTATCTTATATGTCACTTACTGCAGCTGCAACATTAACAGGAGGATCAGATCCAAGGACATATTATCCATTTTCCACAACAACTGTAAATGGAGCATCTGGTGAATAATATTCTTACTTTTTATTTAATCTTCTTATACTCCCAAGTCTAGTATAAAAAGATTGTCCATTCTAACCAAATCCATGTAAAAGCAATGTTTTTTTCATTTTATCAATTTAAAATAGATTATGATATATAAAATCATATTTTAACCACTCCAAAAATTCTCACTTCAAAAAATGCATATTCAGTTTTCGATTAAATCATCTCAACACAACAATCGTACACCGCTTTTGAAGATCTCGCCTATTGATGATATAGTAGCAGTTGCATCTAACGCCTCGGTAATAGTATACTCTGCCGACGGTGGCAAAATAGAGTAAATTGACACGCAAAATCACCCAGTTTTGGACATTGCCTGGTCCTCGGACGGCAGCTATTTAGCTGTTTTAGCACAGAATTCCAATATCGTCTATTTATGGATGGCGCTCCATAAGCGGCAAACGAAGCTCACGTTGGACGTCAGCGACCCAATTTGCATAGACTGGAGCTACTCGACCAAGCAGCTTGCCATAGGAACAGCCTAAGGTCATATGTTTACATACGATGCCTTTTCTTCAGCAAGAGTTCCATTTATGAGCAAGCACCAAAAGCGCCTTTACTCGATTTGCTACACGCACACATCGGACCATATTGTAACAATTTCACCAGAGTCGCTGAACGTTTCAACCTCTTCTGGAGAAACGATAGGTTATTTGCGTTAGAAATCTCTTGGATGCATCTTTTTAGGCCGTATTGTGGCATGCCAAATCAAAGGTCCATCCCAGCTTTTTGATGCAGTTTGTGTTCCTGTTTATCTTAATGCTGCACTCTCCAAAAAGGCTAAAAATGAAATTTATCCTAACGCATCCTCGATATTCTTATTGATTTTGAACGTCGATAAGGCTGTTCTTGGGGGAGGTGAGGCCAAAGATATTTACTAATTGCTGAAAGAAGGTAAAAATGGTTATTATGCTACTGAATTATGGACTCAAAATGATGCTGATACCTTATTAGACCTCTAATACATGCCAGGGACCGAAACAAACCCTCCTTAGCTTGTATCGTTATTGTCCAGTGGAAATATTTTTAACACGCTATTAGATCATTCTAGACAAGAGATGAATGTTGTTATGTAGGGAGAAGGCAAATATAAATATGGCACTATTGTTTCTAGAAGAAGTGCAGAGTGTGTTTAAAATTGTTACGCATAATTTTTGAGTTATTTAGAAGAAATTAATAACCAATATGGTATTGTTGAGAATACCAACGGAAACTAATAGTTTAATTTAGTAGTTTCACGTTCACTTTGTCCTTCTCGCTCAATTTCAATTCTACAAGTAATCAAAAATTCATCCAAATTCCTAGTTCCATTTGACAAATCAATTAATATTATTGATGTATCATCTGGTTCTAATATAGAAAAAACTTATATGGATTTTACAGGTGGTAAGAATAGTTTAGGAGTAGTCAGCAATTATCCAACCAATATTGTTTTCTCTAACACATCAAATGCTATATCGATGTTGTCTTTTTCGAATGGATCTACGATGCTTTTGCTTACTAAATCAGTTTCAGTTCATTTAAAGTAGACTATTGAAGGATGTATTCCCCAACCAACATCGTTTACAACCGAAAATTATTTATCTTGTAAATACTAAGGTATGCATATTATCAATCAAATTTCGCCAAAATAGTTACTCATTTAAAAGGTTATTCCATGCCAATTTTCTACACCTGTTATTTCCTAATTTGCGAATGAAATTTCACTTCCATAAGAAGCCCAAAAACTTGCAATTTCATCTGAAGCATTTGGTTATGTTAATGGCAACAATATAACTTGGTCATCAATTTCACATGATGAAAATTATAATTTGAACTTGGCTTTCCGTACAGCGCAGTAATTAAACATTCAATAATTCTAACTTATTAGTGTCAATAGCTACTAGGTTGCCGCCATTAAAACAAGCGACGGTGGTGTAGCAATGCATGCCGGTGGAGGTGTTAGTGTCATTGTTGACTTCTAAGGTAACAAAATTCAATAAATCAAGTGTTGTTCTCCGTTACTTTTCACTCTTTCAGACAAGTCTCTTCTTCAGGTTTACAATATTGATGTTGATGATGATAAAATCTATTATAATTTGGTTTCTTAGCAATAAATGTCTAATCAGTTCAACTCACAAACTAATTCAAGCGATGTAGAGCTTGAAATCATGCCTGGAGGTGCGGCTGTAATGATTTACAAGAAGAATACACTTTGTAATCCATAGGTTTACTTACCCGCAGAAGAAATCCTTTTAGATGATATTTTCAGGCAGCAAATTGCACTTTCTTAAGTACTTTTTGATACTTCGCTTTTGGGTGTTTTTGCTGCCTTCAATTCAACTTCTAAAGGTGATTAATTGTTTGCAAATGAAGTTTTTACTGGAGCAGTTGCATTTTCAGTTGCGGATTATGAAGGGCCGACAGTGCTTTTCTCCAAGTCATCAGTGCAGTCCAGAGAGACTATGGCGCTGCCTAATATTCTTTCAAATGGTATAAGTTATACTATTTCTAGCAAAATTGAGGAATCTGATCCGATTCCTGGTCTTGCAAATATTCATCAAGCATTGACTTCCATATAGTTGCCATCAAATTAATCATAATAAACATATAATTTCATCAATTATGTCAACCCAATCACTTAAATATAGACTTAAAATGTGTCTATTTTACCAACTGATAATTAGGTGTCAATTTAGCTTTTAAATCACTCCCCAGAATTTAAAAAGATGCCCCATCCTTCGTAGATTATTATATTCTCAAGAGCAGCATGTGAACTATGCAATTTAGGTCAAACGACATTAGCACTTCATTTTGCTGTGCGACTTTATAACGTCGCATTACTTAAAATAGTTGGAGATTCAGCCCTTAGATTTGGCGACACTGAAACCGCATAATGTGCTTTTAACGAGCTTAGCTTGATGTAGTAAGTTTACGAAAAATATGACGATGAAATAAAGTAACTATAAGCATTTTTTGAGGGAAAATAGTAATCTGAAATTTTCAGCTCGCTCCAAATTTGCCAATTTTAGTAAAATCTTTAGAATAATTTTGAACCAGCAGCGATTTCTCTGTTTATTTCAAGAATTTGTGCAGAAGAAACTGATGTTAGTACTAGTTTAGCATATTCGTTGTTGATTTCTACACCAGACATGGAGAAGCATCCGAAAGATGCAGAAAAAACTCTTGATATGGCCGAAAGGCTCTTACTGAGGTCAAATAAACCTTCTTTAGCGTTATCGTTTAGAGTTGATTCTTTAGATTGGGCTACAGCGTCTGATTTAGCCAAAAAGATATCATCTCCTTATGTTAGAGCTGAAATTTTAATATAACAAGCTGGTGAGCTGGAAAGTAAGAATTTATACTAGGAAGCAGCAGAAATATGCTTACAAATTGCAAAATCACCAAATTAGAAAGATGCTAGGGTTGAGCTTAGCTCAGTTCCTGCGCATGTTTAGCCGTTGTTTATTGGTGTTTTGAGCCGTTGTTATGTAAATTAGGGAAAGATAAGCGAGTGTAGAGATTTAGCTTTACCTCCTAAAATTAAGGAAAGATATCAATATAGACCTAGAGACCCATTAAATATTCTACAAAGAGTACGTTTATGTTATGAATGTGGTGATATTTTATTTGCTTAAAAGCGTTACGTTGATGCTGCTAACTTTTTTGAAGCTGCAGCTTAGTTAATTGCTACTTGTTTTAATAAATTAAATAAGGAAATTAATATGCTTAATACTGCAGAAGTTTCTTTATATGAAATTGTATTCGGTAGTGCAGCTGAAAATATGTTACTATTCTAACTAGTATAAGGCTTAAAAATTAAATGTTAGATCAATTATGAGCTTATGGTTAATGATAAGTCCGACCAATATGATATTTAGTTATTGCAGTAATTAGATAAAGATGAAACTGAAAATTAGAAAAAAGCTTAAGCAGCCAGTTTGCCATAGAAATTAGGAGATATTGTAGCAAAAACTGACCTAAATGAGTTAGATGCTGGCTCTTTACTAAGCAAGGCAGCTAATTGTTATATTAAAGGTAGATAATTCGAAAATGCTGAAGCCCTTATCGAATATGTTACTGACAAAAATACTATCGCCGATTTAGCCAGAGTATTTATGCGTGACAATCCTGAAAAAGCTTTGAACCTTTTCAAGAGAGCAGGCAAAAGTTTAGAAATTGTAGAGTGCTTACTTAGTTTAAAGAAAGTTCCAGAGGCTGAAAGTGCCGTACGAGAAGTAAAGGTACAATTGGATAAATTAGTTGCTGGTAAAACTCTAGGCTCAGAAGCTCTTATTATGGATATGGAAAATGAGTTTCGCCAATCATCATTGTTATTAGCTAATTTCTTTAAGCGTGCTAATGCAAGTAAAAAAGCAGTGTACTACTATATTATGGGTGAAAATTACGATGAAGCATATGAATTAGCCATTGCCACTAAGAACGAAGATATACTTATTAAGTATGTCACAAATAAAGCACCTTCTGAATTCCTTAAGAAGGCTGCGAAATATTTTGCTTCTCCAGATCCAGATAGTTAGGAGAAGAAGCCAAGGAATATGACAGCTGCTGCAAAGTTTTTAGAGCTTTCAGGTGCAGTTGATAATGCAATTAAATTACTCTTAAACTATGGTGATGGTTCTTCGGATATTGATAAAGCTATCGATCTTCTTAAAAATTGCAAGAACATGGTTGATTATGTTCTTAAATATCTTTAGGGTGGTTCTGATGGTGTAAAGAAAAATCCAATTTTTATTTTCAAATTATACCTAGCTCTAGACAGGCATTAAGATGCGGCTAAGACAGCTTATATTTTAGCTGATAGAGAGATTGAAAACTAGCGCTTTAATAGAGCTAAGAGTATATTACTTACCTGTATGAATAAACTGAAATAAGCAACTGGTAAGGTGCCTTAAAAATTCAGACAACAACTTATACTTATGCATGCAGTTGATGTAGGTAGAAAATTTGCCAAGCTTGGTCTACATTAGTAGGCAGGTACTTGCTTATATAGAGCAGCTAGAGTAGCTAGTAGATTTAATGAATCTGCTAGTAATATTCTTATTTCGGCTTGTGTTGAATGTAGTAGGGCTGGCCCAACGATGTTACTTGAAGCTTATTAGTGTGCATGCGTATTACTTAAAGAATACTAAGATGAAATTCCTGATAAATATAGAAAGCCTATTGAATTAATCGTTAGAAAACATAAAAAGGATTAAATTTAAGAAAATGTTTCACTAAATTGTTGTCAATGCCAAAGCGAAGTTAAGGCTGGTAAGCTGGAATGTGATTCATGTTAAGCTGTTCTTCCTCTGGATGCTGCAACAGGGAACTAAATGACATTAAGCGACTATTGTGAATGTCCTTATTGTAACTGGCAATGTTCTAGATTAGGTCTTTACGAAATATATTCTTAAGATGAAATTAAAGCATATGATACCACTTGCTTGATGTGTAATTAGGTATTTGACCTTAAGGATTGTTTGGTAGTTGATAATAGCAACTACCAATTAATCAGCAACGGTAAAATGAATTATGATCACTATGAAAATAGGCCATTAATTATTTTTGAAGATAGTAATTTAGCAAGGAAAAGATATGAGGAATGGGTTAAGATTTGGTATGCTGAAGAAATTAAAGAAACTAATACGACTGAGAAGTAAGAATGACAGGTTTATGCTTTTATCTTTATTTGTTTTACGTTTAATGTTGATACATATTATTATTAATATTTATTACGTTCTTAAATTTTTGTTGGTTCATAAAAATAATTCGCATAGGATTTCATGTATATAATAGCGACACGATATAATGAATTATTTTTATATTTAGAATCACA
Organism: Spironucleus salmonicida; assembly: GCF_000497125.1. Lineage (NCBI taxonomy): Eukaryota > Fornicata > Diplomonadida > Hexamitidae > Spironucleus > Spironucleus salmonicida. Next base: position 1,212,760 of record NC_090600.1, read on the forward strand.
GAATGAAATTAGTCATTGGGAGCAAATTATTTTATATAATTTACTTTATATTTGAGTTTATAACTTTTCAATTATCATATTGGTTTATGTTACTTAACAATTTATTAATAATATGATACATATTAAAAACATTCTTAAATGTTATGTGACAATTATGTCTATAAATAATAAAATAAAAATAACCTTTCCCATAAATGAAATTAGGAACATTAATTGGTGTTGTTATGACACTATCTAATACTTCTTTAGGAGCTGCAATTCTTTAGCTCCCATTTAGATTTGCTGCACTTGGAGTGCCGTTGGGTATCACATATTGGTTTCTTTCCACCGTATTTTCATTATTCTTATTGACATAATTAGCGCGACTAACTCATAAATATAAGGCTAAAAATGTTACAGAATTGATAACCAAAACTGCAGGTAAAAAGGGGATGATTATTTTAAGTATAAGTAATACTGGTATGTTTTTTGCTGTTATTACAGTATATATAATCATTGGAGGAGATTACTTAAAAACAATTTGGGTATTAATAAAACCTGACGCCCACTGTAGCGCTCCTGATAGCTTCGATACAATATTATGTGAATAATTTAGATAATGTCAAGGTTATAGTAAGAAACTTGATATTTATACAAGGCTAATAGTCGGTGGGTGCATATTTATGTTAGAAAGCTTCATAGGTGATTTAAGAGTACTTAATACTATCTCATCTGCTGCTGTTGTTATTGTTTTATTTACCCTAATTGCGTTGGCATATAGAACCTTCTAATCTATTATAACAAACTAAGTCCCATTTTTGGATACTTATATAAATCCAGAACCTAAAATTCCAGTTAAACCAAGTTTAATTTATGCATTGACTTCAATACCATCTTTCTTTTAATTATATGGTGCCTAAATGACTATAACCCCAATATATAATGACCTTAAGGAAGAAAATTATAAAACTGTTAAATGGGGTGCAATAATATCAATAATTCTAACCTCCTTATTGTATTTGCTATTTGGAATATTTGGAATAATTATCTTCTATGGTCAAAACCAAGGGAGATAATACCATTATGACAATATACTATTAATATTTAGTCCTAATGATATACTTATGACGATAGCGCGAGTATCGTATAGCATAGTTATCATTGTATCGTTTCCCGCTATAATTTATGGTATGAGATCAGTAATTATGAGCTGGTTTAATGCAGATCGAACTCTAGACAAAAAAGGAAAATTAATATTTTATCTTAGTGGGATTATAATTGTTATATTTGCAACTATTTTGGCGATAATAGTCCCCTAAATATCAATAGTTCTGGATTTATTTGGTGCAATATTTGGGATATTAATCTTTATCCTAATCCCTCTTTTAATCATTATATACGAAGATAGCTAACCAGACATGATAGATTCCCCTATAGAGGACAAAAATCACGAGAGTCGACCACGTGTAAGTTCTCTCCCATTAGGGGAAGGCAATTAAGGTTAGTTATAAGACTTGACAATAGAAGATAATAAATCTATAGAATATAAGTCTATTAAACCTATTAATAGTAAATACAATATATTTTTATGGTGTGTCTTTGGACTTTTTACTGTTATTGGCTTAAATGGTCTCGGATTTACAATAAACGAAATCATTTAAATAAAAGAAGAAGTATGTAAACCTTGAATGAACTTAACAATAAATTTATATTTTAATGATTTTGGCTATAACATACTTGTATAACTATTAGAATTAAATTTACTAACAAATATGAAATCATTACCATTACGAAATAACTTATTTATTATTATATTTAATTTAATTTGTACTTAAATGTTATCTAAAATACTTTAATTTTTTACCCGTTCAGAAATTCTATTAAAATAAAAATAGAAAGAGCTATCGAATTATAAGCAATCTATAATCGACCTTACTGCGTAGCTTTCAGAATTTGAATCATAAACATAAATATTAAATAATGACGTAATCTCTACATAGGGAAAAATTTAGGTTTATAAAGGAACCCATCAGATGAATGAATTGGATACTTAAAGATAATAATAAGTAATTTCTGATATAGAATTTTTATTTTTAGAGCGTGATGAAATAAAGCAATAGATTAAAGATTAGACATAGATTGCACTTCAAAAAGAAGCAGAAATCAAAAGAAAATAACATGATTCGAAGCTTATAGAAGAAAATAATAAGGAATTTATTGTTGAGTGTGAAAAACTGAGAGAGTTTCATCACCATCTCGAAAAATAGGTTGAAGAACTAGAAAAAGAATTTGATTGAATATTAATATATTATATTATTTTTATTTTTTATGGAGAAGAAAATTGAATTTCTAAGATAACTATTTGGTGAACCTAAATAAACCTACCTTCCAGACTTATTCTAAGGACATGCAATATTTTCTTGCCAAAATTTTTAACCCTTATCAATTAAAAATTTAAAGGAGAAAACATTTAATCCTAAAAATATTCATTCTCGTTAAGTTTTTACGGAATCACTACAAGACACAAGATTTATTATTTCTAACATACCAAAAGATGCACATGAAATGGACGTCATATAATAATTAGAAAAATTCTGTTAGCTTATATCTTTCAGCTTCACATATAACAAACAAGGCCGATTTCTACGATATGGGTTTGCAGAGCTTGCCTAACCTATTACTCTCGATAATATGAAATTAAATATAATTAAAATTCATTCCAGATCCACTCCAAAATTCAAAAAATGACATTTTTTTCTGCTGCTAATTCCTTCGGATAAAATAAACCAGCTTTTGGATCTACTGCTACTCCTGCACCATAAACTTAACCACCATAATTCGTTATAGGTTCTGGTGTATAATAATTTAGAGCTGATAAATTACAATCTATTCATGATCAATTACTGTCAGGATACTAAGAATCTGGTTAAAAATAATTTGTTACAAATTTTTATGTATACTAGGAAAAATAACAGTCATCTTTAGCAGCAATACCGGCATTTAATTCAGGATTTGGAAATTTTAATAAACCTTAAACAGCTCATGTGCCTGATTCTATGCAAACTAGCACAAACCAAGCTAACAATTATGCTCTCAACACTTTAACACCATCAGAATATAGAGGTTTTGCTGGAATATAATAAAAATTAACTTAGACATAAGAGGATTCGAAAAAAGTAGATTAATTAACATAATAAGTTAACGAGAAACTAAGTAAAATATTAAGCGCTTAAAAAGAAATATTTATAGAAATAGAAGAGCAATAATAAGTTTAACTAGCACTTAAAGTTTAATTACTGCAAAACTAAGAGAATGAGCAATCATTCTAGTATGGGTTTTCTATTAGCTTAGAAAATTTTTATGGAAGATTAAAAAATATATAAAACACGATATTAAAAGTTAATATGAATACAGTTAAATCGTTTTAAATTGATGAAAAAATAATTTAAGATATAGAAAAACTAGGTGTTTTAATTTGTAAACTTTTCGAGTGAACGTTTTTCTCACATCATATTTAAGTGATACCTAATCTAGCAACATTAGTAACTGCGGTTTTGAGCTGCATTTTCACTTTTGGCTCTATATTTGAGTTCATTATCATTTCACTAGTTGCTAAGAAATCTCCAGCCTAATTACTAAAATTGACACACCTTGATAATCTTTCCTCAGTACCAAAATCAATTTTACCTCCTTACTGCCTGGCAAAAGTACATGTTTCCTTTACAACTTATGAGAATGAGTTACATATTTCTTGAACAATGTTACAACAAGATACCACATTATCATAAACATCAGGCCTATTATTCATTTCCAAGCGCTTCAAATTTTTATTTATAATTTCTAAGACTTTAGTACCACCATTTAAATCTAAAGTCTTTAAAACACCCATTCTTTATAAAATATCACATACTAACCGACAATCATCAAATTCTTAAACCAAGTCTAAAACATCTCTCTCTTCTCTATTTTTTAATTAATTTAATACAAGCAATTTATCTGACAAAATCCCCAATCTGTCATTATGATTTTACATAAATTTATCTATGTTCACGCTTCCTTTGCTACTGTAATTACTATTACTTTTCTTGGGCTAACTTGGCACGTACTCAATTTTTTCAGAATTATCAATAGCTTTGTACATATTAGTCGGATTATCTTCCTTATTAAAAGGAAATACGTATTTCAGAGAAACCACGTATATAACAACATTTGCATTTGGATTAGCAACCATAACTAGTATTTAGGGAATTGTTGAAGTTGTTCGTTGACAAACAGAAATAATATTATTGAATTGATATTCTAGCTAATTTTTCATGAATTTTTCGCCTGAATTTTCTACTACTCCGTAATCAAATATATCAATACCGTGTTTTCTAACACCTACAGTGATCGCATCTTTAACTGGACAAAATAACCCGCTATATCCACCATTTCTAATTGGTGTGGTACTTACAACCCCACAATTCTAGGCGTCAAAAACAGTAGCTTTCTACCCGTCTGATGCGATGATAACCCGCTCTATCGGATGCGAGAAAATATACTAAACGCTCTTAAACGAGGAGCTTGTATTCCCAAGAAATATTTCACCCCTGTAAATCAGCTTTGTGAGATCCCAGACTAGAATTCTACCGCTTGCATCTCCGATATACAGCCAGCTGGCGTTGTAGTTAAACTACAGGCTTACAATTTCGTTGATGTCAACCAGCTTCGTCATTTGGCCATTCTTCATCTGGGACTGGTGCGCAGTGTTCAGATCTTGCAGTAGCTGGCCTTCACTACAATTCCAGAAGCGAACATTTCCGTCCTTCGCACCAGTGGCCGCAAACTGGCCGTTGGGCGTCAGTGCTGAGGCTGTAACTGGCGCCCTGTGGGCCGATATCTACTTAGTCTGTTTGAGCGTGTGGGGGTCGAAAATGATGGCTTTTCCAGAGTCAAAATACGCTATTCCAGCAGTGTCATTTTTAGAGATTGTTAAGCCCTACGGTGGCGCGTCGAAGATCGCCTCTGCTTTCATGACTGGCGTACCAAGGTCGAATGAGCGCATCGTGTTATTGGATACGCAGAAGAAAGTTTGCGACTAGCCTCCGAAAGCTGCCACTTATGTGTTAGTTGCAAATGGTGCAAAAGACTAAAATGGGAAAATTTTATCTGTCATTGTGAAACGGTGGAGTGGGTGATATTATATAATATATAATATTTATATAATATATTCAATTTTTGTTAATTAATGATTCGATAAATATTTATTTTAATGTATAAATTTGATAATAAATTGTATATGAAATGTTGTTTGAATAGTGATTTATGCATAAGAATAAATATAAACATGGTAAAATTTAATAATTTGTAACAGACTAACTTGCAATCTGTTTTTGTATTTTTAATTCATTGACGAAAAATATATAACTATTTTGATATTATAGAATTAATAAAAAATTTAAAAAGTTATGTTGTCTCATATCAATTTTTTATTTATTTAATAAACGTAAATATTAATCTATTTGTAAACGTATTTACAAAAACTATAACATATTATATTAATATTATAATATTATTTTTATATTAACTAAAATAGTTTTGTACATATATATTACATATATGAAATTATTACTAACATTAACTTCACTGAACAATTATTCTATAATATAAGTTAGTACATTGTTCGTTTAGAATTTAAAAGAGATTTATATAAAATTTCATTAATTAAATTAAGATAAATTTACTTCCTAATTAGAATGAAATCAATTAAGGAATAGCTTAATATCCTAAAATAAGACTCTACTAAGCTCGATAGACGTCTCCAATCATCAGAGTAATTGCTATCCCAAATGTACGAAGCACTAGTGCAACATCCAACACAACCTATACCGGCATCTACTGAATTTACTAAAGCTGAGCATAGGTAATTCTTACAAGCTATAGATGAATAAGATAGGAAAAATGTTTAGCAAATAGCTCAGTATATACCCACAAAGACACCTGTCTAAATCCATAAATATGCATCTTAATACTTTATGCAGTACGACAAAACTATGATAGAAATCATGAAACAGGCTCACGCTACAGATCTAGCATTCAAACAAGCAAACCAAAAACCACATTACATGTTTGCAGTATAATAGCTGGCACTGGCATCCCCACCACCCTTAATCAAATAAATAGTCATCAAACACGCAAATTCTATGTTTTATGTCGTTTGTGGAACTAAGATACCAGAAAAGGACTATGGAAGAGAAATAAGAAATTATATTCAAATGGCAAATTCATTTCTAAGCTATGTAGTTACTTCGGCTGGATAATATGCGATTCGATCAATTATGACTGTCGCACTAGGTTTTTGGAAATTCTGGGAAGAATAGGAATTTTAGATGAACAATTTCGCAAAAATAGTCGATTTGCACGTAGATATTGTTTGTGCAATTGTATTCTGTATGATGGTCGTGAGTTGTCAGTGAAAGTTAAATTTTATTATTTTATTAGCTAAAATTTTTATTTTTTGTTTTAAAAATTATTGTATATACCATATATTATTATCAATATCTAAAATTTTAATTATTTAAGAATTATTAGGTATAGCGTTATTATATTTAAATAAATGTAAATTACTTACATTCCGCATATTTTCAAAACTTTAAAATGGCAGATAAAATCTTACATTAATTAGACCAAATTGACTAATTAGCTTAACAGTATGAGTCTGCTCCTAATATGGTACAGGTAGAATAACTCTAAAACGAGCTCAAGGATGTCTAGAATATATTGGTTGATATCATTACATCTGATAAGTATCCTGATGAAGTTCGTGACATTACCTAACGCTATGGAGAAGTATCTTAATAGGTTGAAAGACTCAATGAGTATGCTCTTAATTCTACATCAAATCCAGTCACTCGTCAGCACTTGATTCCTCCAACTATTTCGATATCCTCATCAAGGCAACTTAACACTAATGTATAGTAATTACGCCAAACTCTTACTTCTATGCATTAAGCTGTTTTAGAAACCTCGGATGTTGGTTAAATCACTTAAGAATAAGTTATTGAGTAGCGTGAAATTAAGGATATCTCTACTCTTGCTGTTAATTCTCTTAAATAAACATTAAATGTTTAAAATAATAACTTATACGCTGAAAACTAACGTCTTCGTGACTAACTTGAAGAAGTATTAGCTGAAAATAACGATATCAAGTAAATCAATGTTACCTTACGTGCTTAATTAGATGAAGCAGTGACTGTCGCAACTCTTGGTGAAAAGAATACTAAGACTCTTTATGAAGAACGTGGTAGAAATGCTGAAGATACTGAGCGTTTAACAGCTGATGTTGACCGTTATAGAAGTAAATTTGAAAACTTGAAAGTCTTATTTGATATGGAATAGAAAAATTCATCTGCATCTCGTTAAGAATCCATATAAAAACTTACATAATTAGAGGCTGAGAAAGATGCACTTTTCGATGCAAATTCTAAAATGTAGCTTCGTTTAGCTGAGCTGGAAGAATGCGACATGGACAGCGCTGCTATTGAAGTAAAGAGAGCGGCACAAACTATTATTGAATTAAACAAATAGATTGATGAGCTTAAAAATAGAATAGGTTAATAATAACAAGTTGACGTTGATACTACTCAAGCTTTAAAAGCTACAATTGCTGCCATCCACGAAGGTGATACTCAATTTATTGAATAAACAGTAATTTAAAAAACCTAATTAATGGACCAGTTAAAGAGCTCTCGTTCTGAAATAGATCAATTAAAAAGCAGGTTGCAGAATAAGAGAAAATGAAACATTTTGATTATATTATTTTTTAGTCATATTTATGATGTAATTATTGTACTCCAAATGTAGCTTCTTATATGATCAATTTTATAGTAAAATTGTTAGTGTATTCAAAATTAACAATTATAGTAAAAATCAGTTCATATATTACTAAATCCTAGCTGTTTGAATGTAGTGATTTATAATTAATCTTTAATAATTTGCTCCCAAATATAAATCCTCCTCTCACTCATTCTAACTACTCCAGCAATCCATCCAAATTTTTATGCACTTCTACAATAGAATTAAGAAATGCTTCCTCCACTTTCCCTTCCGAATCTTACTTTTAAATCCTAATTAGCATAGACTATTCTAGTGGATGTGGCTACCTTATAGCCACATAGCGAATATTGTTCTGTTGTCTAAGTTCATGAGCTAAAAGTGTTGCGACGGTATGATCACAATGTGGAATATTGAACTCAGCTGCATTTTTATCTGTTCCAATAGGATGAATTTATAGTGGTTATTGATTATCTAAATAACGTACTGCTTCTAAACGATTTGGTAAATTTTCCATTTAAAAGGAACGGAATATAATATATAGTAAAATTATAAAACAATCATAGTATATAACCAAATTTAACTGCAAAATTAACTACTTTTTATTAGTTATGATCTAATTTTTCATATTCTTCGTCAAATTATTATTATAATATCTTATTTTCTTCTATTAAAACCCAGTACTAATTTTACAGTTTTAGCAGTTGATTAAGTTCAGAGTTACCAATTATCTTGATCTTCTTTAATTCTGTTTCAACTTAAGCTACAGATTATCTAAATACATCATAATTTGATTTTAATACGAAATTTTCTTTTTATATCTACATTTTTTTTGAAACTCTCATTTAATTATCTTTTTTGATATTTAGTTCTTCTTCATAGTTTTTTATATCTTTCTGATATCTATTAATTATTTCTGTATATTCTAGCATTTACTCTTTATAATTTTAAATTTAGTCCTAAATTCTAGGGTATTAAACATTAAATTACTATTTCTCTATCTCATAAGAAATTTATGGATCTTCCCAATGATCAGTTTAAATTAACTTAATTCTATCTTATAAATTACCAAGAAGCGCTAATTTGAACGGCTAAATATCATCTGAAATCGATAATGATTCTTATTAGTCTTCCATGATAATTTTATTATATCAATATATATAATATCATAATAAGTAATTATTCAACAATATATTCTAAATCTAGTTGAATAACTGTTTTATTTACTCGTATTTATTTATATCCATATTACCCATATACTCAATAATTTAGGGTCACTAATTAATTCTTTAACATACTACATTGTTTATGGGTTAAGTTATGTAGCATAAATAAAAATGTATATTTATCTTATTAAGAAATATAGAAGAATAACCTATTAATCTAATTTTCTATATTCATTAATATAAACATTTAATATATGTTTATACTTTAGAGATATAATTATTAATTATAAAAATGGTAAAACACTCGTATAAAAAGTTAAATTAAGTTACAGTGTTCCTTTGGTATTAATTTAAATTTAATTTGGAATTGTTAATATCTGATGGCAATGATTTCCATGATCAATAATATTAAAATAATAGGCTCTCATTATATTCAATTTTCATTCAAATAAAGTTATAAACAAGAAATTATTTTTTAAAGATTCTTTAGTTTGTGATTCTAAAAATATATTATAATTTATAATCAAAAAGAACATTTTCATACGCATTCCGCAAAATAAAATGGGCTGCGGAGGGTCGTAGTCTAACAAATTATCATCTTCAACAATGATAAAAGAATAGCCATAAAAGAATGCCCCTAAAAATTCAACATCATAGATATACTCAAACGGTCGCCTCAGTCCATAGTTTTCGTTTTAAATCCCAAATTCAAAAATTGACCCAGAAAATATAATTTAATATGGTATTTGTGCAAATTAGCGGGTTAGAAGATCACAGCTTTCAAGTGACGCTAAAATTGTTTTAGATTAGCTCGTTTCCACTGCGTATGCTTTTTAACAAAATACTACTATAAGTTTGTAGAATGTCAATGATTTATCATCTATTTTAGATGCATTCTATTCAGATTATCCAGAAATATTCTGGACTAAAATATAATCTACGTTGGTTGTTTCAAGTGGGATAGAGATATATTTCAGTTAATTCGACATTGAAAGTGCTCAGAAACGTATTAACTGGGTTAATCAGGCTATCGCCTATGTAATTGACTTTAGATGTTATGAAAATGCTCCTGTGTTAGCATTATAAAGGGTAATGAATGTTTAACCTATTGATAGTTTAGTAGAAATTGATTCAGTTTTAATCGAGAAATAAGGTTCACAGATTGCCATTTTACGTACATTCTAGATTTTATTGATGAGGTTAGGTTATTAATGTATTATAGAAAATGATACTATTCTTTATAAATTAAGTTCTGATACGTAATGGAATGCTGCTTAGCCATAAAGTGGTAACATTAAAGGTCTTTATGTTCAAAATAAAATATAAGGCTACGATATTGGAAATATCAACCCTGTTGGTGTGTTTTAAGCTTAAAAGGTTGCTGTATAAATTTAATAAAGTTAATTTATGGAGAGATCTGCTAAGTGCACTGTATTTGTATAAGGATATGCAGAAGATATTAAACTTTAATTACCATAATTGTAGCCCATATTAACAAAAATGGGTGCAGGTTTTATTTCAAATGTGAATATTATTGAAGCCACAACTTGTACTGCCTCCGAGATTTATTTTACTATTTCTGCTGAAGTATCTTAATTAAACATTGAGATTAATAGGATATGATTATAATTCAATTTTTCACTTTTTACCTCTAGATTTCTTTTCAATTCTAACTAAATTTTTAACATCATGAGTTTACTAGTCGTACTAACTATTAACAATACTTTTGATCCTGTTGATTCTTTCTGACCTCTCCTTCATCCTGTGTTATCTCATAACTACCTCTTAACGCTTTTCTTTTAGCACTTTTCTAGCAGTATCCTTTTATACTCGCTTTTCAGCTTTTTCTAAAGCTTTGGCTCTAGCTTTTGTTCTGTCTAATGATAAATCTTTTTTATAATCATAACTTTACGCATATAGTGGCTCTAACTACTATATGAGTACAGGCTTTTCTTTAATGTAATCTAAACATATAATAGTATTGGTATTTTGACAAAATTATTACAAAATTGAAGGCACAAAATCTATGTTGATTTAAAATACACTCTAATACACTTTCACAATAGTTTACACTATGGAAACAATCATTTCTTGGCTAACTTCTTATTTATAACTTGTAGACATAAGAACACGCAAATCAAATTTTGTATTACATTCTTTTAAATATATACTAGATTAATATTCAATAAACGTTAATACATTTTAGCAAAATCTTAAAACAGAACTATTATACCTATAACAGTTGATACTTAAGCATGCAACTTAAGAAACAAAGAATAAACTTTACATGAGTTAATTAGTTGTTTTAATTGGCTATAATAAGATATTTTCGGAGACTAAAAAGCACATAGAGAATAAATTATTAAGTTTTTAGCTTGAGAAATCGGTTTATATATAGCATATATTTATTAATCTCAATACTAAAGAAATTTAAACTGCTTGAAGAGTCTTATATTAGTTTAAATAATTTAGCAACAAACCAGCGCAGTGGGATGGAAGCTCATAAGTTATATGCCTAAAACATCTCATACAACAATCCTTTCTTGTTAAGTCATTAATTTCTATAAAACGTTTAAAAACGAAGCTAGATAATTTTTCCATGGCTGGTGCATTATTTTTATCATTCAATGTCGAGTTTGTCTTAATAAGTCTATCCATGACTACAATTTCTTCTGAGTTCCTTGCCCTGTTAAGTAAAATACCAAATTATGAATAGTTTCCTGGAACCTAAATAATAAACGGAAGAGACTGTAAATAAGCACTAGAACCTTCAGCAGTATCAATTTCCTAAATTGATATATCTTCTAATTTTTATGATTCCGAAGATTCTTCAATTTATTCACTTTCGTTATCAGTACCAGCCCTAAATTCCTCCATATCCACTTCATCGTCGCCTAAGTCATAATTTATTTTTTGTGTTTTCGTATTTCTTTATAATTCAATAAGTCTAGCCGCACCAGCTCTAACAGCATCATCATGTGTTATTTAACCTTTGTTAGCAGCCACTAGACCACTAATATCATCATTATGGCGTTAGTTTACAGATACTTCTCTTTGAGGCAAAATATCTTTCAATTACTATGAGATTTTATCCAATTGATAAATTTTTTTCTCTACTTATAATTTAGTTTATTTCTTTTCTTCTCTAAAATGTTTAGATTTTTCCTAAATTTCTTGATAAATTTTATCCGTTTCTGAGATTTTGAAATGTTAAGTCGCTTCTTACTTTTGGAGAACAAACTCAGCAATTTAAGATTGAATCTATGCTGAAGATTTCTAAGTATCATCTTATACGAAAGTTAGTTACTAAGTTTATGGCTTTTACGGTTATTACTTCGATTATTAAGTATTAGATTTTTATGCATGTTAATATGGAATTATTTTATTAAGTACTTTTTAATGAGTGTGTGATTTTTTTATATCGAAAGGATTGGGTGCGTTTATTTTAAGTTTTGACCTCGCTTATTCAAGGCGAGCGTTCATATTTTGTTTAGTTGGTTTAGCCATTTATATGGAATGAAAAGTGAAAGTAAACATACTATAGTACATATAATTATACTATAATTTATTTGATGAAATACTTAAATATTATTTGGTAAAATTATATATTAAGAAAATCACTGTACGTATTGATTTAATTAGTAAACAACTTTATAAGTATGTTGTTAACTTCTAATAATTTAGGCAACGATTATTGTATTATAATATTAAAAATTATTGTCATACACTTGCTGTATACTTTAACAATACGTTTTTGAGAAGTCTTAATGCAACCATTTAGTAATAAATAGTAACTTAGATTTTCCAACCTTTCTTAAAAATGGAGCATTTACTTGAAAGACGTTCATGCCGTGCATTCTAGCCTACAACTATTACTTAGAAATAGATTGACTAAATTGTACTTGCAGGTATGTCTGCACCTTCTAGCTTTGGTAAGTATCCTGTTCATTTTTTAACAGTTACTGATAAGAAAGATTTAGAATTTTTATCCACTTTGAACGAGTACTCAACTTTTACCAAAGATGCTGCATGTGTAGTTATTATTTGTGTAGATCAGAAGGCTGCTTTAGATTATGGACATTAAGAAACTTTTGCTACTATTGATGGCGGAGTTGCCCTTTAGAACATCCTTACTGCTTCTAAAATTTAGGGATTTGATGTTGTTTGCTGCGGAACTTATCCCATGGAAAATCTTATGGGTCCTATTAGAAAACATTTTGGCATTCCAGATGACATTTCTGTATTTAACAGAGTAGTTATTGGTAAAAAGTCAGATAACTTCAAATATGATGCCGATTATGACAATAAATATGATGCTAAGAAGCAACATACAGGAAAATGGTGATTCATATTTCATTTCAGTCTACAATTTAATAAAATGTAACCCTTTCTTTATTACTGGAATTCTAGAAAAACACTACAATAAAGTAATAGCCAGTAGTTATTATTAGTAGAAAACGGCATTTTTGATCTTACTACATAAAATATTCTAATAAATAAGCCAGTACAGTTATTTTCTCTTAATGAGTAATAACTAATTTATTGCACGGTTAAAGATTCTATTTTTATAAAAAGTAATATGAAAACGCATGAAATTAGATATCCAGTACACCCTTATACAACCTTTATAGACTTTCCATAAGATATATAAAATGACAAAGTTTTACGACGTAAATCACTTGAATGGTTAGACTTTGAAAAGCTTGTAATAAAATTAAAGTATTAACCAGAAGATAGTTATTTATCTGCCTTTTATGATGATAATGATGTTTGTTATGTGGCATCTGGTACATTTTTAAGTCGAATATGCTTTAAGTCTCTGTAAACTATTGATTTTTGCAAAATACATTCAAGAATTAATTGTGTTTAGAAGATTGACAAATTTATAGTTATAGGTACTATGATGGGGGATGTTATTTTTACTGATTTAACAGGTAACATCGTTTTTTAATTCATGATAAGCTCCATTGTTAAGGGGCCAATTGGACAATTTAAAGAGTATAAAAAATTGATTTTCGCAATAGGACATAGAATTATAACTAAAATTAATATTACAAACTAAAAATTTGAAATTTTTGCAGAATTTGGGAGTATTTATGGAATCGTATTTGATGAAATAAAAGGAACTTGTCTAGTGGCTTGTGATACTGGGTTAATTAGCCTAGTGATTGATTGATAAATTTGAATATTAGTTTTCAAGTTCACTAATAATACTTTGGTTACAGATATACTAGTATTTCTAAAATAAAAATATCGAATTGGACTAATGAACCATAAATATCAGAACATAAACTATTTATATTAATAAAATAAAAGTATGTCCCAACTTTATCTGTTTAAATTATCATCATGTTTAATCTACTGTATGTTTTTCTTAATCATTTATCATAATTTAAAATACATGATTATTTATTATTTTATTATTATAAAGTATCAAACCACTCCATATTTCAAAACTTTAAATGCCAATCACTGTATAGAAGAACCTTCCAGCAGTTGTTACCTCATAAATGGCTATAATGCGTCTACGTGAGCTTCACTTCGAGCGTGCTTTCTAAAACCAAAAAGCTCCTACTGCAGCAACATTTGCGTACAAATCAGCCTCCCCGATGGATCAACTTCTTGCGTTTTCTTCTATTTCACGCTGGCTTCTTGAGCGCTTAAATGCAAAACTGTAGACATTTTCTGAATTTGACGAACCGAATGCCATCGCATTGGAAATAATTAACGCGTCAAAGCCATTCGTTGACTGTAGTAGCCTCGCCCCTCACGAGTTAAGAACTGGATCTGGAGATACAGTTTCTGCATTGATTTTGGCCCTTTCTGAGGCTGTTCTAGAAAAATAGTAGCTTACCGTTATTGCCTGGAAAGACCCTCAGGCGACCCAGCAATAGGCTCAGAACATTGAAGACGATGATTAGGATGAAGACTTTATTGATGATGTTTTCATGACTTCTTTCTCCAACAATCAGCAAACGCCTTAAAACAAAATTGCACAATAAGAAATTGCTCCAGGAATTTAGGACATTCACAAATGGAATGAAGAGCAATTATAGGTCGAACAGCAATTAAATGCGTCTAAATACGCTTAGGTTAACTAAGACTGGCGTCCAGATATTTAGAAACTTACTACGCTAGCTTCATAACTTTCTACTGAGTCTTCCACAATTACATAATAGATATAAGTGGTTTCTGAAGGGATTGGTAAGTAGTTGGAACGTTTAACTCAAAGAGAATAATTTCTTAATTAATAAATATCATCTTTTTCTGGTAAGCTTATTGAAGTTTCTAGAAAGCATCAATCTCTTACTAAAGAGCAGGACGAAGTTTAACAGGAAATTAGTGTATTAAACGAATAATTACTTGAAAATACTGATAAATTTAAGCGCGCAAAAAGCGAACTTACAGCTGAAAACAATAGAATTACCGATACAAGTGGATTAAGCTTTGCTAAATAAGCAATCGCATCTTTAAGCAGTGAAATCAGAGATATAGATTTAAAGATAGTCCTCGCTTAATAAAGATTATTTTCGGGCGTGAGTTAATGACAAATAATTATTTTGTATAATATATACTTATAAACATTAAATACTTGTATTAATCAATTAAAGTTTGTAGACCTTTTAAATTACTAATTCGACGATGAACACAGCATTAGTTATTTTATTATTTTTATCGTAGCTTGTAATTATACTTTACACACCATAATTTCCCTTGCCTGTCACAATTGAAACTATTAGAGAATTGTTTGAACAAACAGATTGATTATTTCACTTCACGCCATTTTCTCGCTTGAGGGCCTCGAACTCGCGCCGGAAGAAGTCCTGGAACTCCCTGCTGCCGGCCCCGCGGATCTCGTCGAAGTCGCCATCGAAGTGCCTGTCGAACCACTCCTTCCGCAGCACCCAGCCTATTTCCATCGGGATAGCGTTGGCGGCCATGTCGTCGGTGTTGATGTCGGCCTTGGCGGGGTAGGTCTTCTGGGTGAGGAGGTCGAACGCACAGTCATCGGCGTCGATGAGCAGGTTCACGCTGGAGAACTTGAGCGGGAGCAGCGGCTGTATCGCGCACGGCTCCAGGCGGAGGTCGCGCACCTCAAAGAGCGCGGCGTCCAGGAAGGCGAAGGTGCGGCCGAAGACGGAGTGCACGAGCGTGCGGCTGGCAGGCCGGAGCACGCAGAGCGGGGACAGCGCGAAGTCGCTCACGTCGAACACGGCGCCCTTCTGGTCGAGGAAGCAGAGCCGCGGGCCGTGGCGGAAGAGGGCGTTGTTGCCGTGTCTTCGCAGGCCCATGCGCACGCTGGGGGCGGGGGAGAACTCCAGGAGCTCGTGGGCGCACGCGGCGTAGAACCGGCCGCGGAGGCACACGGTCTGCGTGGTGATGGAGAGGGGCGAGGTGGCGGAGACGAGCGAGGGCTGGGACGCGAGCACCTTGCCGTACACGTCGATGGTGGTGTCCCTGGAGGCGCCGGAGAGCTGGAAGCCCTCGGGGGCGTAGCGGAGAAAGTAGAGCGCGCCGGGGTCCATGGTGGAGAGGTGGAAGGGAGGGCGATACAGGCTCACTCTACCGCGTACACCGCGAACGCGAAGGGCCCCAACGGCACGGTGCCGTCCATGGGCGGGGCGGGGTGCCCGAGGAGCTGCCGGACGGCCCCCTGCAGCCAGCCGGGCGCGAGGGCCACCTGCAGGGCGTGGTCGCTCAGGTTGGCCAGCACGATGCGGCGCGCTGCCCCGGTCCAGAGGCCGCAGAAGACGTAGCGGTGCACGTCGGCCTGCGTGAAGGCGCCCTGGAAGGCGTTGTCGCGCAACAGCCGCAGCAGGCCCGCGTAGAACTCCTGCACCGCTGGGTCCGCGGCCTCCGGTACCGCACGCCGCAGCTGGACCCCGAGCCTGCCCCGGCGCCCCTCGAGCTGCCCGTGCTGGAAGAAGCGCAGCCCCGGCCGGAGGTAGCACTACACCGCCGCCGGGAGCGCGTTGTGGAACCGCGCGATGCGGGCCTCGTCGTGGTTCTCCAGGAAGTGGCAGCAGGCGGGCCCGCACCGCAGCCCCTGGGCGAAGCAGTCCTGCAGGGCCCCGCAGGTGTCCAGCGGCCGCTTGCAGTACACGAAGTCGAAGCCGCGCTCCACCAGCGCGTCCTCGGTGTCCCAGTAGGCCTCCGCGAGGAAGACGAAGTCGCGGTAGGTGCGCCGGAGCGCCGAGATGGCGTCGCGCCAGAAGTCGGGGATCTCGGTGCCCCAGATGGACCGGTGCACGTCGGGCAGCTGCAGCATCGCCATGTCGCAGCGCACGCCGTCGCACAGGCTGGCCACCTTGAACAGGTCCAGGCCGCGGGCCGCGCGGGTGTCGGGCCGCGTGAAGTCGAACTGGGCCGTGTCGCCCCAGATGTGGTAGCGGTCCCTCCCGAAGAAGACGCCCGAGGGGTGCTGGTCCGTCGCCGAGCCGAAGGGTCCCCGCAGGAACAGCTCCGGGCAGGCCGCGGCGCACTCGAGGGACCCGTGGTTCGGCACGAAGTCCAGCACGAGCCGCATCCCGCGCTGGTTGAGGCGCCGCTTGAGCCCGAGGAGCGCGGCGTCCGTGCCGAGGGCGGGGTTCGCCACGTAGGCCGCCACCGCGAAGGGGGAGCCGATGACGTCGGCGGGCTGCAGGTCCGGGAGTAGCTCGCGATACACACGCTGGCGCTCGGGCCGGAAGTCGCAGGCGAGCGAGGCGGCCCCGAGCGTCCACGCGCCGAGGAGGTACAGCATGTCGAAGCCGCGCGCCGCCAGGGAGTCCAGGAAGCCGTCGGGTATCGCGTCCAGACCGCGCAGGCCCTGCTCGTACAGGAAGGGGCGCGCCGGGAGCTGGTAGAGCGTCGGGTACCTTCTCCGCTCCATTCTGATTTGGCATAATATGCCCGAAACCGTATCCAAACTTAGTTGCTCACTCACTCGTGGTGCAGCTGGAGCATGAGGCCGAGCATCGCGTTGCCCTGCTCATGCACCCTCGCGCAGAAGACCTCGAAGCCCTTCAGGTCGGCCTCGTCGATCATCTCAAGGCAGCTGTGCATGGCCAGCATCGGCAGGCCCATGTCCACAACCTTCATGTCGCAGTCCGCCGCCACCAGGTTCCCGATCGTCCTCAGGCATATAAGAACATAATAGCATTAAATAGTTATAATAATGTGAAGTAAAATCTACCTACAGTTTTAATAAATTCTTCATATTTTATTTTGACTTTATGGATTTTATACATATTTTTCTTATTGTTACCGATAAAATATGATGGATAAAGCCAAAACGGAAGTAAGATAATGTTTACAATAAGAATTAATGTGTAACTATTTTATACCATTGAAGAAATATAATGTGTAAAATGTGTAGTGAAATATTAATAAACAGAAAAAATATTATAATACACAAAATGAACTGACAAAAAATTAAGGATCTCAATCAATTTTAAACATGAAAATAGTTTGGTTTAAAAACGGATATAGTATTGCAAGCAGTTATTAAATAATTTTTTATTATTTAAACACAAAACGTTATACTAATAATAGAGTACTATAACTATATCAAATATTATAAAAGTATCTTATTTCGTTTATTTTCTACTGCTTTGTGATATAATTAAGATTTCTAGATAAAATTTTCAGAAAATTAACTGCTAGCTAATAATTTATGTTTATTTAAAAAGTTATTTACTATTATATGAATTCTACTAAAGTTAGAAATAAATTATATTCAAATTACAATATATAATATATAGATTGTAAATTCAAAATTTAACCACTCCAGTTAGCAAAATATGCAGAAGAAACGTGCTATTGAGCCAGAACTTACTGAAGAGCAAAAACACGAAATCCGCGAGGCATTTGACCTTTTCGACGCTGATGGATCAGGCCGCATTGACGTCAAGGAGCTTAAAGTTGCTATGCGCGCTTTAGGTTTTGAGCCCAAACGCGATGAGCTCAAGCGCATGATTTCTGAGGTGGATTCATCCGGAAACGGAACGTTGGACTTGAACGATTTCTTTAGAATTATGACAGCCAAAATGGGCGAGCGCGACTCTCGCGAGGAGATTTTGAAAGCCTTCAGGCTGTTCGACGAGGACGACACCGGTAAAATTTCGTTCAAAAACCTCAAGAGGGTGGCAAAGGAGTTGGGCGAAAACCTCTCAGACGAAGAAATCCAGGAGATGATAGACGAAGCAGATCGCGACGGGGATGGCGAGATTAACGAAGAGGAATTTTTGAGGATCATGAGGAGAACCAGTTTGTACTGATAAATTCTTTTAATTATGTATAATAATTGCTTCACTCGCTTCCGTCCATATGCACTGTCATTCCCAACCCCTAATATACTACGCTAATACTAGCATTTTATAGTTCCATTTTATTTCCTTGCAAAACCTCACAGTCATTATCTGCATGCCGTGCAAGCATTTCTAAATTGCATATAGATAGAGTATGCACAAAATTTAAATCAAATTCGGCCACACAATCAGCTACTGAATTCTACCCGTCTAATGTTAGTTTAATCAGCCTCTATATGTTATAATATCCTAACTGAAATACTCGTTTCATTCGTTTCATAGAGGATTCGGAAACTGTCTTTCCGATGTTATTTGAAGGCAATAATGGATCAGCGATATTAACAGATCTAAACTAAAACGGCGGTTTTTGGTCCTAGAAAAATTTAATCAATAATGCTGATCGAACAAATTCATCTAATGTCTTACTTAATGCTTATAAAAACTATGTGTTGCTTATATTCTCATCCTAAAGAATGATTTTTTCATCTAAATATTAAAAAAACTCTTAACACTGAGCACTGTATTCCTACCTATTTTAATCAGATTTCTTATAATTTTATAAACAATTTTTTAATCCTTTTTATTCTAAAATATTGCCATCGCTCGCGACACGCAAAGCAATTAAATGCTTAATCTCTTTTGCTAATTATAGCTCTTTATCATTGAATTTTTTATGTACAAATTATGACACCTATTTATCAAAGAAACTTTAAGCAGTATCGCAGCTTTCAAAATCTTCTCTAGGAACTGCTCCAAAAATAGTTATCAAATTTTAGGAAAAATCAAAGGAAGAAAAATAAGCTAAAAATGCATATAGTGCTTATAATGGTGTTGTGATTTGAGATTGATGTAAGAGAATAAAAATAACTAGGGTACGTAATCCATAAGACGAAAGCATAAAATTATGAGATCCTAAAATATGTAGCTCGTTAATACAGTAACATTATATAAATACAAGTGAGCGTTTTAGTAAATGGTTTTTACCTATATAGTTATCTATTAATTCTAAAAAATACGCTGTTAATACACCAGCTGGTTAAGTAAATGAAATATCGAAACCCACATCCTGGTATGTGAATTTAATAACTGGGACTTCTGCATCGATATGTACTAGATTTTATAGTTCAATTCCAGAAAGAACTTTTAATACTCGCCGAGCAGTCACTTGTTCCTCTTCATCCTTGTTCCAGCAGCAGAAATCTATATCAGAATTAAATAAATAGCAGTGAGATTGAAAAGACCCATATGGTAAAATAACCGCAGTCGGAAGCTCTTTTGTAATAAGACTTGCTAATTCTTAGAATAATGTTTACCTAGTACATTAAACTTTTGTAGATGGCCCAACTATAGATATAAGGTCATCAATTCGTTCTGTAATGTATTGCAGATTCTAAACTGACTTGATGTACACCATATTTGCATCAGATTTTTGCATCTATCGAAGTGGAAGTGAGAATAAAATAGAATACTAAATATTATATAAAAATCACCACTTATCATATTCGTCCACCCCAATTACAAATAATTTCTTAAAAGCATTAACTCTACCAGCATCAATCAATTTTGCAATAACGTTAACAACAAAATCAGCCTTGTCATGGTTCGGGGTTATCTTGCATACATCTAAAGTGCACTCTACGTATTCTTCCTCTTGGTAATCCAAATAATCATCATAGTTACATAAAGAAAGATCGTCAAAATCACCTATACTAGTAATCTCAGATTCAGAAGCAAAAATAGAATCTTATTCTGATGATTCAGATATTTCATCTGCTTTTTCAATAATAAGATGTACTTCAGCTTTCCTAGCTTACGTTTCATTCTTAAGTGCATTTTGTACTTCTATATCATGACCTAGAAGTTCTCTCAATTTGTCTATTATCATATTTTTATCATTACTTGGCGTAGCTTAAACTTATGTTTACTGTATTTTTTTAAGAGCAGGTGGTGGAATATTAATCTTATTCATATATGATGTGTAAATTTTTGACTCATGTTATAAATACTATAAGAAGACGGATTGTGCTTAATTTACTGGTAATTTAGCTTACTATAATAATTATGGTATATCACTTAGTTTTTACGTTCTAGAAATTTTTATTTTTTTATTATCTTGTTCAAACCAGCTCATTTTATTTTAGTAAATTCTGTTAATAGTATATAATATTGTAATTTAAAGTATAATTATATATTGCTTTAAATAATAATATGTATTGAGTTTATCGGGCAAAATACTTAATTTAATATATTTATTATTGATTTAATGTTCGATTAATTCCACTCCTCCACTTCTTAATGTTCTCTATAAACGATGATTCAGCTAACTTCCCTAATTTTGATTCAATTTAAGACCATGGAAGCTCATTTCTTCCGTTTGATAGCCAAATGGTATAATCCCAACCTTAAATTACCACATTACGTTCTTCTCAAAAATTTTCCCTAACAAGTAGTCCTGATAAAATTCAAACAAATTAAGTCCCACCTAATCAGGTTCAATATTTAATGGCGAATTTAGTTAGCGCTGGATGCTCAAACTAATCAAGAAAAGTTTAAGATTTAGTAGATTTATTGGCTTAGAATGGTTAAAATGATATTATTGATAGAGCTGTTCAATAGCATTTAGGGACACTTCATAATCTTATCACAGATAAATATGGTAATTATTTGATGCAATTATTAATTAAGCATTCGTCTCCGGACGTATTTTAAAATATTATTGCGTTAATTGAACACAATATTTTAGAATATTCATTCAATTAATTTTCTTGCAGAGTTGTTTAAGCTGTCACTGATAGATGTATTTCCTTAAATATTTCCTATTTTGTTTTAAAAGTTTTTGATACTTTAGTATAAACCTAATAATTAACAACTCGTTCATTAAATTCATAATTTGCCAGCCATATTGTACTTCTTACACTTAATTCTATCCCATATTAAGATTAAGAAAAGATGTTTATATTCGCTGCATAAGATTTTTTAAATATAGCAAAAGATTAATATGGTTGCCGTATACTTGAGTATGTTTATAAATTTGTTTAAGATGCATTATCTGCAGTTTATGTTGAGGCATTATTTTAATTATTAAGTACTAATGTACTACATTTATCAGATAATAGATATGGAAATTATCTTGTGTAGGCTGTTCTTAAAAACCAATTTTATTAAGTAAATAATTATTTAGAAAATATTATGTAAGTATTAATGGATAGCTTTAGAACTCTTTCATAATCAAAATTTGGGTCTAATATTTGTGAGTGTGTCGTATAGCTTTGTGACATTTAAAGTCTTGTTAGATTAATTTCAAATTGTAATTTTGAAGAACTTATTAAAGACTAATATGGAAATTTCGTCACTTAAGTGTTTATTTAGAGAATGTCAGATTTCTCATTAAAGTGTTAATGCCCAGTATGTTGTATTAAACTTTAGGAATCATTAGAGTATTCTCATGACGTAGAAATGGATCAAATCAATATAGCCTTACCAATAGACTCAGATGTGATCTGTACGATGGAGCTTTTTAGAAAGTTTTGCTGCTTTATCAAGGGAGTTCTTGATATAGTACCATCTATTCATGTTTAAAGATCTATTTAGCGTTCTTTTGATTTCCATGACCTTGAAGTTTGTTCATTTGATGAATTTCGTGAACTCATCTTGTGAGTGAGTGTGTAACCTAACATTTTATAGTTACTAATATTATTTATAGTATAATTTCATTTATATTTGATTTTCACTCCTTAAGATGTCTATAACAGAAGGAAAAGTAACATTAAATACTGACGTCGCATTTTACAATGAAACATAAGTGTTTAACCGTGATTTCTCTGTCCTTGCCATTTCAACTTTTTTTGATCATTTTAAACCCAGAACATAAAACTAAGAATTAACGCTCCTTGATGCACTTTCAGCATCTGGACTTCGCGCACTAAGATATGCCGCGGAAATACCGCATGATATAAAAATTACTGCTAATGATATATCATTAGCAGCGACAGTCCAAATCAAAGAAAATGCAATTTTAAATGCCAAAACTCTTTAAATTTAACATTCAGATGCAAATCTATTTATGTATAATAATCCATGCTAGTTTTCATGTATTGATATTGACCCATACGGCCATCCCACTCCATTTTTAGACTCCGCAATTAAAGCTGCTGCGCATGATGCACTGCTCTGTGTGACAGCTACTGATTCTCTTGTTACTTGCGGACGCCAACCTGAAGAGTGTCTTAGACGTTATAATTCACTTCCTGGAAACTCTGTTTTCGGGCACGAAGCTAGCGTTAGAATCGTCATTGCAAGTATCGCAGAAACTGCTGCACGACAGCGTTGTGGAATTGATGTTTTATGCGCTTTTTATCAATTTCATTATTTACGCGTTTTCGTAAAATTAGACAAAAAACGTTCTCGTGGTGTTGAAATGATTCAAAATTTGGCAGAAATTAACTATTGCGGGAAGTGCTAAAGCATGAATTTTGGCAGAAAAGTTGGCAGAATTTTTGCGTCTTAGACTGTAGAAAATTGTGAATTTTGCTATTAAAAACTTAAAGTTTGTGGGCCAATATGGTGCGGCGAAATTGGTAATAAATAGTTTTTAACACAAATAAATGATAATCTCGAAAAATTTCCATTATTGAATCAAATTTCAAGAATAAGTGCGCATGTAAAGTTCCAGCTTTTGGACTATGACAAGACTCCACTTTTTTACGATCTAACAGAGATTTCAAAATACTTGAAAGTCACATGTCCTCCGATGTCGATTTTTGTTAATTTTTGCAGCTAAATTAATGTTGAAGTTAGTCCTACATGTTATTCTTCTAATGGATTTAAATGTAGCTATGATAGCTTTTAAAAAGTTCGTGACATCCTGAATTTATGGTTTAGATTGATGAAAAAAGGAGGGAAAAGTAAAAAAGAGTGGGAAGGAAAGGAGTGCGAAATTCTATTTTTGCATAGTGTTTAAGATCTTGAAAAGTTAATGAAAAAAGCAGGATTTAATTCTGAATTAATTGAAAATTTTATAAAAGATAACTATTAAGAGTTTGTAAAAGAAGGGGGATTGCAGTATTAAAAAGAATTTACTGGGGAATGGGCAATTAGTAGTTAGTTGGGGCTCTTTAAAGGCAATCCTGGTAAAAATTGGGGGCCGAAGAAGATGAAGTGAAAATTTGTAATGGGTTTAGTATAATATAACATTAACTCTTTACAAACAATCGAAAAATTAGACCGCTTATATAGTTCGAATTTTTATATAAAATAATACTCATATATATTTTTAAAAACTTTCATAATAGTAATATGTATAAATGTATATATATAAATAATTAATAGATTATGATAGTTTGCCTACTTAATCAATATAATATATTAACAAAGATTGTTAATTTCCATTCACAGTATAAGTTTATTCAAACTAAGAATACTGTAATAAAATTGAGGCAGATGCTTTTGATATCAGAATAAATCAAATTGCCCTAACTCAAAAATTAAAGTAAAGTTTTGAAATTCACATCTAACTAGAGTAGTAGTTCGTTTTTTGCTGTAGACGTTACAGACGTTCTTGGTCCAGTTACTCCCGTCTTGATTTATGAGATTAGAATTTTGGATCTTCTTTGATAGAAGATACAATTTATTACCTTGGTTTCTTTATTTCTGGGGTGTCGTATGAGGCGTATGTAAGTGCTGAATATTTAATTTTTTTAGGCTATAATGAATGGTAAGTTTATGATGTGATTGGAGTCATTTAATGATTACGATTGGGATTTGGTAATTTCATGTTATCTAGAATCCGTAGGATCTCTTTAGGGCCTTGTTTCAAAGTTGACATTTGAGGTTTGTCAATATTACGGTATAGGTTTTTATATAATTATATTCTTAATATTACATGACTTTATTAATCTTTTGATAATTTTACTAAAAATAAGATAATGTATATTAAGAAAATTGCATAAAAATATAATTATATAATAATGATAAAGTATTAATAAATACTATATAAAAGATAAAAGCATTACAGGTTTGTTTTCCATACACTAAAGCAGTCTTAGTTGATATTTTAATGTATCTAGGTGAGATAGTGAATAATCAAACTATACAATTAAATAACTATTATATATGTTAATTTAATAAGTAAATTCAGTTTCACAAATGCTTACTTTTGAAGAATTTATAAGCGCTTCCCCATCACCTTATCATTCGGTTAAAACAGCAGTGGATATGCTTGTATCTGCTGGTTTTAAACATATCAGAGAGTCTGAAGTTATACCATCTAATACTCCTTGTGTATATACTAGAGATGGTACTGCTGTTATTGGTTGGATACCAGGAACTGATTTTACTAGTGGTTTTACTTCAGTATAGTCTCATACTGATTCTCCTTGCCTTAGATTTGTGTAAAGCGGTGCTATAAAAGCTTTTGGTACTCTTATGTCAATTCCTGTTGAGCCTTACTCAGGATTGGTTGTTGGAAGATTTATTGATAGAAAATTGAGAGTTGGTGGTAGAATTTCTTATATAGTTGAAAAAGATGGTAAATTCATCCCTGCTTCTATTTTAGTTAAATCTGAGGGTGAATTTGTTATTCCAGGCCTTGCTCCTCACATGCTTCGTAATCCTGGAGATCCCAAAGATTGGATCCCAGAAGGTGATGATTTTGTTCTTTGTTGCCCTAAAACCGTTACAATCAATGGAAAACAAATTGAAGTAAAAGAAAAAGCAACAATGAATGATCTATTTGCTCCCCTTCTCCCAGTAGGAGCTATTATTTCAGCTACTTAAATTGATATATCAGCAATTGAATTCAACCGTTATGGGTCTCTCATTTAAGCACCTAGAATTGATAATCTAGCTTCTCTTTATGGATCTGTTGTTGGATTAATTAATTCTTTCAAAAATATTCCCACGTAGGCTAGCACGCGTATGATAGCTGGCTTTAATCATGAAGAGATTGGTTCTAGAACTCGTTCTGGGGCAGCTGGCATAGGCCTCCATGATTGGTGGTTAAGAGTTTGTTAACTTCCTTCTGATATTGCTATTGCAGCTATGCATAAATCTCTAAATATTAGTGCTGATGGGGCTCATGCTAATCATCCTGCTAAAGGTGCCTCTTCATGTCATGACCCAATACCTGTTCTTGGTAGTGGTGTTTGTCTTAAGTTTGGCTAAAAGTAGAATTATGCATTCACTGATAATCTTTCAGCAGTTGTTATCGCTATTGCTAAAAATGCTGGTGTTTCGACTTAAAAGTGGGTCGGTAAGTCATTCAAGGCCGGGGGCGGGACGATCGGGAACCTGGTGGCGGCGGACTGCGACATGAAGGTTGTGGACATGGGCCTGCCGATGCTGGCCATGCACAGCTGCCTTGAGATGATCGACGAGGCCGACCTGAAGGGCTTCGAGGTCTTCTGCGCGAGGGTGCATGAGCAGGGCAACGCGATGCTCGGCCTCATGCTCCAGCTGCACCACGAGTGAGTGAGCAACTAAGTTTGGATACGGTTTCGGGCATATTATGCCAAATCAGAATGGAGCGGAGAAGGTACCCGACGCTCTACCAGCTCCCGGCGCGCCCCTTCCTGTACGAGCAGGGCCTGCGCGGTCTGGACGCGATACCCGACGGCTTCCTGGACTCCCTGGCGGCGCGCGGCTTCGACATGCTGTACCTCCTCGGCGCGTGGACGCTCGGGGCCGCCTCGCTCGCCTGCGACTTCCGGCCCGAGCGCCAGCGTGTGTACCGCGAGCTACTCCCGGACCTGCAGCCCGCCGACGTCATCGGCTCCCCCTTCGCGGTGGCGGCCTACGTGGCGAACCCCGCCCTCGGCACGGACGCCGCGCTCCTCGGGCTCAAGCGGCGCCTCAACCAGCGCGGGATGCGGCTCGTGCTGGACTTCGTGCCGAACCACGGGTCCCTCGAGTGCGCCGCGGCCTGCCCGGAGCTGTTCCTGCGGGGACCCTTCGGCTCGGCGACGGACCAGCACCCCTCGGGCGTCTTCTTCGGGAGGGACCGCTACCACATCTGGGGCGACACGGCCCAGTTCGACTTCACGCGGCCCGACACCCGCGCGGCCCGCGGCCTGGACCTGTTCAAGGTGGCCAGCCTGTGCGACGGCGTGCGCTGCGACATGGCGATGCTGCAGCTGCCCGACGTGCACCGGTCCATCTGGGGCACCGAGATCCCCGACTTCTGGCGCGACGCCATCTCGGCGCTCCGGCGCACCTACCGCGACTTCGTCTTCCTCGCGGAGGCCTACTGGGACACCGAGGACGCGCTGGTGGAACGCGGCTTCGACTTCGTGTACTGCAAGCGGCCGCTGGACACCTGCGGGGCCCTGCAGGACTGCTTCGCCCAGGGGCTGCGGTGCGGGCCCGCCTGCTGCCACTTCCTGGAGAACCACGACGAGGCCCGCATCGCGCGGTTCCACAACGCGCTCCCGGCGGCGGTGTAGTGCTACCTCCGGCCGGGGCTGCGCTTCTTCCAGCACGGGCAGCTCGAGGGGCGCCGGGGCAGGCTCGGGGTCCAGCTGCGGCGTGCGGTACCGGAGGCCGCGGACCCAGCGGTGCAGGAGTTCTACGCGGGCCTGCTGCGGCTGTTGCGCGACAACGCCTTCCAGGGCGCCTTCACGCAGGCCGACGTGCACCGCTACGTCTTCTGCGGCCTCTGGACCGGGGCAGCGCGCCGCATCGTGCTGGCCAACCTGAGCGACCACGCCCTGCAGGTGGCCCTCGCGCCCGGCTGGCTGCAGGGGGCCGTCCGGCAGCTCCTCGGGCACCCCGCCCCGCCCATGGACGGCACCGTGCCGTTGGGGCCCTTCGCGTTCGCGGTGTACGCGGTAGAGTGAGCCTGTATCGCCCTCCCTTCCACCTCTCCACCATGGACCCCGGCGCGCTCTACTTTCTCCGCTACGCCCCCGAGGGCTTCCAGCTCTCCGGCGCCTCCAGGGACACCACCATCGACGTGTACGGCAAGGTGCTCGCGTCCCAGCCCTCGCTCGTCTCCGCCACCTCGCCCCTCTCCATCACCACGCAGACCGTGTGCCTCCGCGGCCGGTTCTACGCCGCGTGCGCCCACGAGCTCCTGGAGTTCTCCCCCGCCCCCAGCGTGCGCATGGGCCTGCGAAGACACGGCAACAACGCCCTCTTCCGCCACGGCCCGCGGCTCTGCTTCCTCGACCA
Organism: Spironucleus salmonicida; assembly: GCF_000497125.1. Lineage (NCBI taxonomy): Eukaryota > Fornicata > Diplomonadida > Hexamitidae > Spironucleus > Spironucleus salmonicida. The sequence continues at coordinate 1,241,171 of NC_090600.1, forward strand.
GAAGGGCGCCGTGTTCGACGTGAGCGACTTCGCGCTGTCCCCGCTCTGCGTGCTCCGGCCTGCCAGCCGCACGCTCGTGCACTCCGTCTTCGGCCGCACCTTCGCCTTCCTGGACGCCGCGCTCTTTGAGGTGCGCGACCTCCGCCTGGAGCCGTGCGCGATACAGCCGCTGCTCCCGCTCAAGTTCTCCAGCGTGAACCTGCTCATCGACGCCGATGACTGTGCGTTCGACCTCCTCACCCAGAAGGCCTACCCCGCCAAGGCCGACATCAACACCGACGACATGGCCGCCAACGCTATCCCGATGGAAATAGGCTGGGTGCTGCGGAAGGAGTGGTTCGACAGGCACTTCGATGGCGACTTCGACGAGATCCGCGGGGCCGGCAGCAGGGAGTTCCAGGACTTCTTCCGGCGCGAGTTCGAGGCCCTCAAGCGAGAAAATGGCGTGAAGTGAGAATAGTAATATAATCTTCTAACCCCAATAAATTTGATAGTAGACTTAAAGCTAAGTTAATTATGTAAATTAGATATATTAATAAACTGATGTTGTTAACAGTCTATAATTATTCATATGTAAATCTACTGGATTAAATTTGTGATGATAAATATTATATATTGTATTATTAATAACTAAAAGAATAAATAATGACGGAAGCACTTTAAAAACAATAAAGTTAACTTATATAGCAGGCTACTGTATTATCTGCTTAACTAAATAGAGATTCTATTACTGTTAAATAGTAGCTAAATAAAATTAACTAAGAACTCAATGAATTTCTTAAATACGCTAAATAACGTGTATTTGATGCAACTAATACACATAGATAAATCTGTGATAATCTTATTAATGAAATTGAGAAATTATGAAATTATAATTTATTTATGCTAAATATATTTATAAATATATTTTATATAATGCTCAAAACATCAATATTTGATTATGACGTTTATTATCCGCGTCATAATTGGGCACATTCTAAACATTTAGCAAATTAACTCAGGTCTACGGGAAAAGTAACTCAACTACCAGTTTCAGCCTTACTTTCTGAATCAAAAATAAAGTAAAAACAAGGCTCATTATTAGACTTCATTATTTTCTTTGAGATTTCACCTTAAGAATAGCAGTTTCTCCTAAAGCTATCACCTGTAGAAACCGCTATTGCTTGCAAAAATTATTAGTCAATGTATTCCTTAACAAATAAACTAAAAAATTCTTTGGAGGAGTATGATGATTTAACCGATTTTTGTTTGGCTGCATTATAAAATAAGTCTGGTAATGTATAAAATCTCTTTATTAAACTATCAGAATTCATTAAAATTGTTTTTACAATAATAGAATTGATTTAAAAATTACGAAATATATAATAATAACCTCTATTTTATGAAATTTACGATGGAATCATACAAAATGAAGTTTTTTCTGTTTAAAATGTTTTTTCTATATTTTAAATTTTCAGATAGTTTGCTGTTTTTAAAGTCGGTAATGACGATGCTATTTTAGATAGAATCTAGTAGGTCGGTGAAAATTTTTAGACCAAAATGCTACTGGGTGTAGGAAAATTAGGAAGGTTGTTATATGTTGGAATTTTAAGAATACTGAGTTATTAAACAACATTTTAAAATTATGGAAAATACTATTATGAGTTACTCTATAAAGAAGAAAAAACTTTATAGGTATTTTAAAACTAGAACAACATTCTAGAACAGAGTGGATATAAATAATTTACCGTTAATATACGTGGAAAGATTGATATTTTAGATATTTATCCTCTTAAAACTTATAGAAATGATATACTTGATGACTAATTCGATATATATGATATGAAAAGTAGTAATATTAGATAATCAACCTTAGTTACAGAAGAATTTGACGATTTTGAATGAATCAGTAATCACTTCTCTTATTTAAACTTTTATTGTTATTATTCTTTTAACTACTGAATATCTTAAAATAAATCTTTTATCAATCTTTGTGTTTCAGTTTAATCAGTTTATAGTAATTATTAAAGTTGATCTGCATTATTTTCTAAATGCAAATATTTATCTTTAAGGTTATTATACTTCTCCTTCATTTTTATTATTTTTCTATCTTTCTAGGCGATCTCTTTGCTTAAAGACTATATAATAGACTATAAATTTTAAATTTTATCCGGGTCAACCATATTTTCTAATTCCTAATACTTAGTCTTAAGATTTATATTCTAAATTTCCAATTCCTTTGATAATTATTAAGCAGTATGTACATATTCTTAAGGTTGCTACATTTATAGTGTATCTTATATATGTGATAATTATATCTAAAGCTTCTATTCACGTGCTAAAGAATTTTAAAGTTCAGATTTCAACTAGTGACTATCTTAAACTTCTGATTCTGCTAGCCCTCCAAAAAGAGAATTTTATTTGACAATATTAACTTAAAGACAGTTTTATAGCTCTAAATTTTTACTTTTTAAATCTTTTATTTAAGATTGTTGCTATAACATCAAAGACCGCATTTCTTCTACTTCGGGCGATATCTTAACAGCTTAGCTCGTTTTTAATAATTTTTCTGTTTAAATAATAGGAATATTCTATTTCTATAAAATAATATTGGAAGCCGTTAATTTTTTATTTCTAGGTGAAGTATATTCAGACTAAGATGCACCAATTTCACGGATATGGGTTTTTAAATCAGTTAATAGATTTCTTTGTTGTTAAGATTAAATGAAATAAGTATCTATTTTAATGTTATCTTTAGTTGCAAACGAATTTTTCATTGTAGATATGAAGCGGAATTTATGATTTATAATATATTATTATATTCAATAATTTTTTAAAATGTCAAAATTTTAAATCTCAAAAAATTCTGCATTTCTACCTAAATCTGAACAAATATAGTAGACTGAGAATCTTATAGAGGTAATTTTAGAAGTTTTAGATGATAACAATAATTTATAAGATAGTATGCAACTAAGGTAATAAAAAATTGAGAATATTGATTTCCTTATTTCCAAAACATATATGATTATTGGTAAATTTTTCAGTTAAAAAGATATTAAAAGATTATTTGAAAATAAATTTGAAGCTTTTTCCCACTCACTTAATGATTTTTTATAAAATTAATTAGTAGCACTTGATATGACAATCAGTGAAATTAACGATATTGATTGTATTTAGCTTAAAAATTAATTTTAGGAGATTGCTGAAAATGTAGTTTATGGTAATCATATTTATCTATTTATATTGATTAATATGTCAAATTCTGAATAGCTCTAAGTTTTTCAGTTTTTGGACAAGTCGTAATAAAGTAAAGTCAAATTTGCTGTAGTAAGTATTACAATGGCCAACGATAAAATTGGACAATTGATGGCATCTGTTGAGTATTTAGTAGATGGTAAATAAAAGAGAAGCGTTTGGGATTACAGGACAGTGTGAATGATTTAATTCAATCAATCATCTTCTATAGTTTCATCTAGTTGTGAGTAAAGACCTTACGAAGTAAGTACCTGTTAAGATTTAGGTGAGTGTGCTCCAGAAATTGTAAAAGTATCATCTAAAGGCATAAAGTTGTTTAATTGAAGGTATTATTTTGAATATTTCTTTACATCACGAATATCTGATGTATTTAGGTAATCTAATAGTGCTTTTTATGCATTACTTTAGGGTACCATTAGTTTATCATTCTCAATATTTTGAACTTTCACCTTAATATCAATTGTACTTGATCTTTTTACTTAAGATGATACTTTCAATATCTTTTTCATTCTTGGAAGATAGTTAGATATTACTTTATTATTAGAATATAATATAAGATAATAGAAACTAGAAACATCGAGTGAATTAAAAACTATAATAACAATCAATTACATATATTTTCGGATTAATAAGATAACTATAATATAAAATAACTAAGAAACTATGTTGCTATATTAAAAATTATTTTAATTTACATATCTAGGGAGATGTTGTTTTAGAATTGATTACTAAAAATGAATGTATGTCAAAAGCCTTTTTTACAGTTACAAACTCTAAATATTAACAAATTTAACTCATTTCTTAATTTTCAGCCATTCCTTATAAAAAGATAGGACCCCTTGTCTATCTGCAACACTAGCTTTATTCCACTTATCGCCCCAAGATGTTTTGTCACAATCCGCTTCGAACTTTTCATCTAAAATCTTACGAACTTTTGCAGATGCTGGAAGATAATCTGGAGCGAATTATCGCCTAAAACGCTTAATAAATGCCACGAAATAAAAGAGTTTTAAATTCTTTTCATCTAATTTCAGGTTTTTCGGCTCCTTCTTGGATTGCTTTTTCTCAGCTTTTTCTGCCTCTTCAGCAGCCTTTGCCTCAGGGTTTTATTCGTAAAATTTGATCAAATCTGTATTATACTGCTCACGTTGCTCAGTTGCCTTTTTGCTATAATCTTAGCGCTGCTCTTCTGTGAGGTCTTTCCAGCGTTAAGACATAGCCTTTGCCTATTCTCCTATTGAAAGATGAGAATATTGAGATCGAATTTCAGCCTAAAATAAGAAATATGATGTGGATGGCTTCTGGGGCCTTTACATTAATTTGAAGTGGAGTGGTTAAGATTAAAAAAATATATTGAAATATATATTAATTAAATATTTTCTTACTGTTCTCATGACTGAATTTACTATTAGGATACATTTTAGTATGGAAGAATAAACTTTAGATATAAACTAGTTATTAACAAATTAATTATAAATAATTTCGAATTCTGCAATATATTTTACGCCTATTCTTACTACCTAACAAATTTTATCAGAAGAGAAGATTATCTATCCGTGTACGGAAAGAATTGAGGGATTTGAAGAAATATACGCCATTATACCACCATAGTTATCTAATTTATTATCAACAATCTCACCATAATAAACATTTATTCCATAAATTTAATTTGATATGATCGTAGAAAAAGCAGAAAATCAGTATTTACTTGCTCCGACATATGTCAGTCAAATAGAAAATAAATATTCAGTCTGCTTAAGAAATATACCATTTATTTTTACATATATTCCGGAATCTCCATTTTCGGCATTATATAAATCGGCTATGCGGTTACGGGTAGAAGATTTAAAGCCAGACATTTTATAGTCATATTTCTCTGGAGATTTTAGTTCAGATTATTACTATCCTCCTAGAATTCTTAGCTACAAATATAAAATGTTTCTTAAAAAAGAATTTTCTGACTCGATCTCAAGGTTAAATTAAATATTTCATTTGGTGGAGCAAGATTTTATTTATCTGAAAAGTTAAGATACTTTACCTATTAACTCTAGGTTATATTTACCTTTTTATTCAAAAATAATGATTTTTAAATAACTTCATATTTTTTAGTACATTAAAAAATAATATAAAATTTACGTTATCTTATCAAACCTATAGAAAGAAATCTACATAGATATGGATAATACATTAACAGTTGAAAAATTTTACAGTGTATATCTGAATACAGTTTTATATAGATGTTATTATTATAATTTTCAAAGCCAGTATCAGTTAATTGATGAAAATTTGCAAATAATAAATACAAATTTGCCTTAAACTTTTTATTTAAGGTAAATTTAAGCAGATAATCAGTCATTGTAAATGAAATAGATTAGGCTGGAAGTTGATATCAGTGTTTTAAAATGGTAAAAAATGCAATCCATATCTAATTTACCACAAAAAAATTGGAAATTCGATTTAAGAACATATTTAGTTTAATGTGATGAATCTTAATTTAATCCGTAAATTTCATACAATGGACTTTGTAAGTATCGTGAAGTTCCTTTTGCTGAAGAATAGTTTTGTTTGACTGATTCAGAAAAAAATGATATATTTACAGAATTTCATAATAAAAGATAATATAAACCGCAAAAATAAGCATATTTAAAAAATGCTTATGAAATTGAGTACATCGTGGCAAGAAAGCCTCTTCATCAAAAATAAAGTAAATTTTATCCAAATATTCAGCATTAGTAGTTTTTAATTCATTGGGTGGGATATCGAATTCAAGATAGAACATGGGAACCAGAGGAAAATGTCCTTGAAAATTGCTGTGCAGTAATAGCATTTAATTAGGTGTTTGGTTAGCTTGATAAAAATTCAGTAAATGGATTACTTGATGAATAAAATTTAGAAGAAATTTAAGTTAACCTAGTAAAACTATAAGAAAAAATATATAATGAGCAGTGACTTATTATATATATCTTTAAAATTTTAGTAATAGTATATCTTTAACTAAACCTTTTATTGGTAAAGTAGTGTGATGGATTCTACATGACAGGAGAATACAATAATTATATAGTTTACTATAATATTAAAATATAAACATTCAATTATTAAGAATTATGAGTAATTATTATTGTAATGACATTGATACTTTCTTTTAATAATATAATGTAAAAAATTAACCGTAAGTACTCCTGTGGGATTCGATCTTAGACTCATGTAGTACAGATACCGAGTATGATCCATATTTTACCTTAAAATAATATTGCTATTCCGCCTTTACCTAATAAAAATATAAATTAGTCTAGATAACTTAAAGGTCTTCTTGCTTAATTTGAGCAAGATTAAATTAAACACTTCACAATGCCATAGATAACATATCTTAACTTAGTGGATGATTAGAACGATATATTTAATCTTTCAGGATCTGGTCGATCTATATTCAGTCCTAAATGTCAAGGATTTAAAAATAGTGTTGTAACTGATTTAAGTATAATTGAGGAAGAATAGTGAATTTCTATAAATACGTTCACTGACATTAATATGATGTTACTTTTGATATACTATTTTGGCTACTTTGTTAATCGGTGATATTATGACTTAATGCAAAATTTCAATTAACACTATAACAATTAAGATAATTTTATTTAACTTTTTATTAATATGAATTTATATTTTAATTTACTTATTAAAGTCAATAGTCATTAGAAGTCGATACTAAGTAATTATCGAATTATTAACACTATTTCTTATTAAGAAGATTATACTACTTATAATAGTTAGCATTAATTCATTGAGTATCTCTATTATAGACTTCAAAATTAAATAAGAGGAAAATTTTGATCCTTATATTTTTATTATGTTCTAATTTATATAATTATTATATCATAATAATAATATCAACTACAACCTCATTCATACCGCCATAAATGTCTCGTCGATCATCATTGCTATCTTCAGTTGTTTCAAACAACCCAAATACTGTGCCATCAGATGCAGTAGCTGATAAATTACTCATTTCGCTCAAACAGAACCGCCCAACTTCAACAAAATCAAATATATCACTCCGAATCCCGTCCGCAAAATCTACTACTTCTACTAACCTTCCGACAAACCGGTCTATATCACAAATAGACTTTCCATAAAATACAGAATTAAAGGCCTATAAAATAAGCATTGAAATCTAGAACTCCAAAAATTAATTCGACCAAAAAATTACAGAAACCGTTATATAGTCTCGTGGAACTGGAGATTCTGTACCATTTCATTTTGAAAAGTATCCAGAATTTTACGAAAACTACAAACCTAGTCTTCCTTTTAAGCAAAAGAAACTTGATGAAGATCGGAGAATTGCCGGCGAAAAAGTAATCAAGACGTTTAATTATAGATATCACTTAAACCATATGTAGCCTTAATAAAGAGCAATAAAGCCAGGATTTTCTGACTATAATAGTATTTTAACAGGTGAATTAAATACTGCTAGCGCAGATATAGCATTACGAGTATAAGAGCTGAAATTATAATAGGAAGGATACGATATGAAGATATTAAAACCCGAATAAAGGAAGCAAGTTATAGCTTTTGGAAGACCGAATATTTAACCACGAACAATTTCAGATATGGTATAACTTCAAGAGGCAGAAAAGTTTTAGATGAAGCTCGAGTAAAGTGATATTTTGGGAGAGAAGATTAAGCATGGTAAAAACATTGGCAAATATGCAAATAATGCATTTAGAAGAGGTGCAGCAAGTTAGATGAGCTAAAGTTAGTATTAAATCGAACAAACTGGGAGGGTTATTGGTCATGATGAATTGGAACATTCTGTACCTCCTTAGAGACCATACTGAATTATTTGGTTGTTTTTTAGTGTATAACTTTATATTAAGGGTTAGAAGTTTATAAGTTTAACATATTATGTGCATGAAATTTGATTTTTATAATTTAGAGATTATTTTATTTTTAGAAAGATCGATTAGACAATTAATATTTTATCTTAATAAATAGAATTTTTTGCTTTTATCATTGTATAGCAATGAGGTATGCTATTTTAAATAATCATATACTAGTAGTATAATTTTGATAGTATTGTATTGAATATCAATTTTGGTGTCTATTGCATTATTATCTAGTATAAATATATATAATATTGTTTTTTAATCTACTTACTATGTGTTTCTTATTCATTAAAGACTTATATATAAGATACTTATGATGTATAGTTGACTGCAATTAATGATCAATTAATGTGCAAATTATCCCCATCAAACATACAGATTAAAAGTTAAATGAAACTATTTTTAGTTTCAGATCATCTAATTATTATAACTGATAAATAAATAATTTATATTTTAAAGATTAATGCCAAGTAAAGAAAACTCCGAATAAGCTCCATTAAGCTAGGTAAAACCTGAATAAGATACTATTTCATCTGAATAATTACCTAATAAGAAATAATAAAATAATAAAAAGGTTGCATAAACCCTTAAAATTCCTATTCTTATTTTTAATATTATCGGTACAGCATGCGTGTTTTCCCAAGGGATATGTAGTATTTTACGCTCTGTTGATGGTTTATAGTCTTCTAAACCGAAATTTTAGGATATCCAGACGCTCATTATTTCCTTCTTCATCAGCGTGGCCGAGCTGTTTATATTCCTGGTCATCATTACCAAGAGAAAGCTCAGACTAAAATTGGAGAGCTGGTTCACTCTCACCAAGAGTATCCATTCCTACTTCGTGGTGCAGATCCTGTTCTCGTTCATCTAGGGCCCGCAGGACATCTTCCCCTCGCCTGGCACCACCGTACTTCCCAATGTGTTCTACACCACCTACAACACCGCGCTATCCTATCTGCTGATAGCTGGATGGATCTGCAACACAGTAGCTTACCTGCTATACATGGTTGCCGCGGCGAACAGGAAGACGCAGTACAAGGCCGCAAAGAAGGCTGGGGCCGAGTCTGAGGTCATCCAGCTGTACTGAGGTATGTTTTCACTTAGGAACTGCGCAAGGGTTTCCAGGTATCACGCTAGAGGCGAAATATGACTACGTGATCCCGACAACAGCGCCCGCAGAAATTTCATGGCACCCTGCATCTTTGCTGGCCTGGCTGCGCAACTCATGCCGCCCTCCTATATCGTACGCTGCCCTGCACTCGTCCACAATTTCCATCTGCCACCTGCCCACGCTATGCAATACCCTGCTGCGCTGCCAGGATGCTGCCACTTTCCGGGCAGGCGCCGCTCGCTGCCACCACAGCGTTAAACCTGGCCGGCCAGCTAATGCCCACACTAGGTGCCATACACTTATCGTTACCATGCTCCTGTGGCGTAATTGGATAGCGCACTTGACTACGGATCAAGGGGCTGCAAGTTCAAGTCTTGCCAGGTGCAAATTTTTCATCCGAGGATATGGTCTATCTAATAATAATGAGATGCAGTATTTACGCTTCTAGATGATATAGAGTCCTACATATCGATTCTTCGCTGTCCCTGAGTACAAGTGTCTCTAGTCATCCTATATAGGTAGTAAACACAGAGTGGTTCTAGTTTGTCAAAAACCAAAGAACACGCCGTTTAAAATGTCCAGTGTACTCCCTATAAAATCACTTCTGGTTTTGGATGTTTAGTATTTTGGGGTTATATACTAAGAAGAATATTTTAAGTTGAAAGACATCGAAATTTATATTTTACTTTTATTTTAGTGCTTTTGCTGCTAACTGATAATTTATATTGCTTATGATATACATATTCTAAGCATATCTAACTAACTGTTTAAGATGATATTGTTATTAATATTACAGCAACATGCTTTGATTCTTTATAGACTGAGACTATTAATTGACCAGTACGATGTATGAATTACCTTAGTTATTAATATTTCCATGCCAAAAAATTTAGTAAAATAATAAATTTAAATTATTATATTTTCTGCTAATTTTAAAGTGCTTAAAATTCAAATTTCGCCCAATAATATTTATTCTCCTTCATAATCAGGAGCTGTTGTGATTTCTGCAATTTTGCGATTCACAGTTCTCGCAGATACATTCCAAGTGCACCCCACGGTCATTTTTCTTCGTCGCCGAAACCAACCAAATATTATTTTCTGACTTGCCGCGGTATCGCAGGCCACCCAAAATCTGGTTTTTTGCTAAGGAGACGCAGATTTGGCTTCCGCTCCATTTCCACAAAAACTCACTTTACGAACCTGCGAGCAACTAAAATGCAGTACCTTTCCGCCATGTCGGGTGTCCAGTAAAAGGTCCTTTTCACAGTTTTGGCCCTCGCAGTGCCCTGCCTGTATCGGCGTCTCAGCCGGTCAAATTTCTACCTGCGCGACTTCGCAGTCTACCGCGCCCCCATTTCTTACCAGACGACTGGGACCGAAATGCTTAGGATCGCGCGCAACTTCCACTTCTCGGCTGACGCGGCCAGCTTTGTCCGGCGCCTGCACTCGAAAACTGGTCTAGGACCGCGTGTGGCCGTCCCGCCGCATCTGCGCGCGCAGCAGCATTCGATCGAGGACGCCAGAAAAGAAGCATCTGACGTCATGTTCGCGACGATCGATGAACTGCTGCTGAAAACGCGAATTGTGCCCTCGGAAATCGGCGTTGTGGTGACGAACTGCTCGCTGTTCAACCCCACACCCTCGCTCGCATCCATGCTGATCAAAAAGTACCAGTTTCCGCCAACCACGCACGCATATTCGCTGGGAGGTATGGGCTGCGGTGCAGGACCTGTGGCAGTGGATTTGGTGCGGGCCATGATGAAGTTTTACGGCTGCAAGTATGGGCTCCTACTGAGCACAGAAAACATGACGCAACACTTCTACAACGGCGAGGATCGCTCTATGCTGCTCCCGAACACGTTGTTTAGAATGGGAGGAGCTGCAATGTTATTCACGAGCGAGAGAAAAGGGTCGAAATACGCCTTGCAGAATCTTATAAAAACACATAACGGACGAGATAAGAGCAGTTACGAATCTGTTTATCAGACTATAGACAACGCAGGTAAAACAGGTGTTCGTCTAGATAGAAGTATCACAAAGTGTGCTTAAAATGCTCTTAAAAATAATTTGCATAGGTTACTGCCAAGATGCCTGCCTAAATACGAACTTTTTAGATTTTTAGCTTCAAATTTGTATAGGAAAATTACCAAATAGTAGCCTGAGGTAATGCCGAAAATATGTTCCGGAATAGATAAATTCTGCTTCCACTGCGGTGGAAGGGGTGTTTTAGACGGAATGTAGTAGATGTTTAATCTGAATAAATAATAGATGGAGGCATCTAGAGCTGCTCTGTGGCGCTATGGGAATACTTCTTCGGCGTCGATTTGGTACGGACTGGCATACCATGAAAATTAGGGAGTAAAAAGAGGCGATAATATATGGTAGATTGCTTTTGGAAGTGGTTTTAAAGCGAATTCACTCGTCTGGCGCAGTTTGGGTAGCAAAAACATAACCAAGTTTTGTGATGAAGAATGGAAATGGGATGAGTAAGAAGGATACGATTTGATAGACTAAGAGGTACTGGATATCGATTATCATAAGGAAGATGAAGAAAAAAAAGTTTAAGATGAAGAAAATGAGTTTCAGTAGTTCTTATAAAAGTATTGGGGAAGAATTGAGATTTTAAGGGGGTGCAATATAAGGGATGTTAAATAGGAGATTTGTATGGTCCATGAGTGATGAATTGTAAATTTTTATAATTAATAATGTGTTTAAAGGTAATATGATATCAAAATAACTTATTTTGTAGTAGATATAGTGTTTAGCTAACTATGTAACAAAATTATATTATTATAATATGTAATTATATGTTAAAGTAAAATTAAGTTTGAACTAGTTAATATTTCCTTTGAACATTTATAGTCATATATCAGTTGTAAGCAAGGCTGAAGTACAAAAGTAAATTTTTAAACTAAGTAATGGATTATGAATTTTATAAAAATATTGAATTAACCACACTAATTAAGAACTTTAGTTGGCGTAACTTATATTATGACAATGCTAGCTTCTATATTATTATATACCAAAAGATTTATTTAATTCTTTGTGTTACATTTCTAGTAAACAATACTATATAAAACTTAGTGATTAGTAATAATAGGTAAGATAAAGTATGGTTTAAAGCTTCTATTTATCTTACGAAGAATTGGTTCCATGTTCTGCTCCTTGTATACTTGAGGCGAATTTCTATATTCTACAAGTTAAAAAATATTATTATAGATACATTATTATGAATATGCTCCTGTGGCGTAATTGGATAGCGCACTTGACTACGGATCAAGGGGCTGCAAGTTCAAGTCTTGCCAGGTGCAAATTTTTATCACTCAAAAGCTGACCAATCTACCTTGAAATCTATTCGTTCTGCTGTCAGTACCTCCTCGTCTACGGCTACGGCTGGATCACAACGTTCATCTAAACCAAATCCAATACAGTAACCATACTTGCAGACGCTGTAGCGTAACACACGGATAAACTTTGCTGTATCTGGGCTTACCTTTGTCAGATTCTCATCAACACCAAATAAGGCAATAATCTTGGGTAGGGGATACGAGTTAACCTATCGCTACAATTAAGAAATAGAAGGGAAAAATAACTGCGTTTTAAGCTGATTCATTCGGTTCAATGCTAATGCTATAGCAGATTTAGATAATAACTTCTATGGTTAAAAGTTAACACGAAGCGCATTTTAGCACCTCAATAGACGACCAGTATCAATTATTTATTTTTCTGGGATCTTGTTTATAATATCAACTGAAAACTAACCAGAAGGAGGTAATTGTGCTGTAGTTGGAGAGAAAAATACCAATTATCCATGATGTCTTTCAGTAGCACCACATTTCGAGCATAATAAATCTTTAACTGTAAGTTCTTTACACCACGTACAGTATGCTCTGTTATATGGTTTAAATTTTTAAATGATAAACTCCTTTAATTTATCTTAATTTTGTTAACTCGTATATATTTTAATTATTGCGTCCTTCAATTAAAATTAGAAATAACCAGTTTTTTGTTCATAACTTACCCACTAAATTATAATAAATTCTTCAAAATATACATTCGAATTTTAATTTATAAGAATCATTCTATGAAAATCTGTAATTAATAAATGACTCTACTACTAGGATCCATTATACTCAACTTATGCCTGTAAATAGTATATACAATTTTCTTAAAGTAATAAAAATTTTTTTAATTGGGCCGTTTTTAATACAATTTTATGATCTGATATATTAAACTATTTATTGAGCTTCATATTTGTACGTTGTGCCTACATTATATCTTTTTTAATTTCTAAAACATTAACTAGTTAGAATTGCTCGAGTTTGTCAAAGTTAATACCTTGAAAATACTCAAATTCTTTCAGCATTTTCCAACCTCCTTAAAATCGTGAATATGGATTCTTTTCAAGGCATTTAAGCGTAAAATTACGAAGATTTTCTGGCATAGCATCAAAATACTTCTCTGCATTATCTTTTAATGCAAAATAAGGAAGGCCAGATGCTAATTCAAAAGATATAAGGCCAATTCCATAAATATCAGTCGGGGAAGAATAGTATGCTTTAGCATTTTAAATTTCGGGGGCTTAATACTATTATGTACCGACAAAAGATTATGCCTACGTTTACCTAGGTGTCTAAAGGTTTGACTATCTTCCTGAAGAAAGGCGAGTACGTCTACGCACAAATGGTTCCAATCCTTTTGACATTTCAAATTCGTCATCTGGCATCTTCTTTATAGTTCCAAAATCTGATATTCTGACATGTCCATTTCGATTTATAAGAATATTTTGAGGTTTTACGTCACGATGCGAGAAACCTGCATTATGTATTTAACAGAAACCCTCTACTATTTATGCTATTATTATTTGTATATACTTTGGAGGCAGTTTATTATAGGTTTTTATTATTTGAGATAAGTCCATTGGAGCAAACTCCATAACAATGATTTGATATTATTCATATGTGAATCTATTCAGTGCCTTAATGACAAAATGTAAGTCTCTAAAATAAATAAATGCATTTACTTCAGCTTGAAGTGAGTTTTTGTCCGATTCAGTTTTTAATAACTAAGTATTGATTATTTTCATTGCTACCTCCTAACCATCTGTAATTTTTGTCGCTCTATAAATAACCCCAAATGCTCCGCTACCTATTTCTTCATGAATTCTATATTTGTCTAGCTCAATTGATTACTCACTACCTGATAACCCAGGTATCTGCATTTCAATTAGAAAATAATATATAATAATATATTCATTCGCCTTTTAGTCTGGATCTAATTTAACCAACTCTTTATCTTTAAATCTTCTTTCGATATAAATCTTACAAATACAGGTTATCTCTCATTTATGGTTCCACACTAAGCCATAAAGTATGTAATTCTATATTAGAATCCTCAGATTCTTCAGTTAATTCATATACCCGATAAAATTACGATTGTATAAGATAACATAATCCTACTTATCTAGTGATATTTCTGCGTTCAATAAACCCTTTGATTATAGACTAGATGAGAACTATACTTTCTTAATATTGCAACTACTTATGTCTAACTAAAAATCCAGATGAATTTCTCTATATTATGGAAATACTATTTTTGGTATGGGTAAATTAATTTTTGGACTGAAACTCTCTTACAAACATTTAAATAAATATTGTTGCACTAAATTCAATTTAAAATTTATATTTTTCGATATATCGTCTCCAGTTTTTTCTTATTACTTTTACTGAAAATTATAATTGCAAATTATTACGTAATATATTTATCATTTTAAAATATTTCTATATTATAGAGCACGAAACTTTAATCTACTCAAATTTTTAATTTTTAAGATTCTGGTCCCCTCGATACAAACAAGTAATGACTTGGCAACTTCTTTCTTAATAGCTTAAGTTTCGTTAAACCAAAAACTATTTAATATTTCTAGAAATAAAACTAACGACAGTTGTTTTCTTCTTAAATTTCTAATTCATGCTGAAATACCTATAATTTTTCTATACTACTATACATGCTAAATTCCATATTGTTATTATTTCATTTGCTCTATTTTAAATACGAATCTGTGGTACTATACTTCTTTGAATTAACTTTGATAGTTTTGAAATACTGTCCAATTCTTTTCGCGCTGATTTTCCTCTAAATATTGCCTGAATTTGAACAACAGCAATGAAATGCGAAATAAATTCTCTTCTCGCAAGTGACTTTCTATATTACGTTTAAATTCGTAGTGCTGCACGAATTTACTTAATATTATTCTTATCAAAAAAGTATTAAGTAATATGTTTTTTTAAGATTTAGACTGCGTTTCTAACCAGAATAGATGGTTAATTCATAAGGTTAAGTTGGTATTATTATTAAATGATGAGTGCCGCTAATTTGATATCTTGAGTATAATATTAAGCAGATTTTTATCTGAAATAAGACTGTATAATAATAACTTTTTATATAAATTTTTTTTATCTGTTAGCGATGATAAAATATTATAACTTCCAGGCTGCCCAGTTAACTAAATGGTTATTTTTGTTTACATTAAATTATCTAATGAAGGACTAAATCTTAGTTATTTGGTAAATTTTGTACTCACCAATAATAAATCTTCTTCTATAAAAATTTTAAAGTTTAATCGCAGCAAATTTAAATTAAATAGTAATTTTTAATACAACTTACTTAGGTTATGTTTACAAAATAGGATATGAGTCCACGGAAACGATCTCGACTGTAAATATTTATAATAATTACATCATCTTATATTATTCTGTTGGAGATTAAATATTCTATATCTAATTTAATAAGATATATGAATTAACAGTATTTTATTAGATAACGTCTATATTTTCGGAAGTAATTTATTTTTCAGTAGGTTTTATAATATCTTCTAAAACAAGATTGTCATTTGACGTTTCAATTTGTATCGTTCCTTAAAGAATGAATTTTGATCTATTTTCTTAAAACTTATGTTGTGTTCTTTGATTATCATATTTCTGGTTTGAATGCTGACTATTTGAACAAGAAATTGGCCTAGAATCGATTGATTATAATTTATTTTTACTAGCAGAAACCGACCTACCTAAAATTTACAAAGGTCGTGATAGCTTGAGGTCTTATTTTTCATGATGATTAGTTTCTAACCTAAAAGTTGTAGTAATTTCAGATAGTTAAAGGCGGTCTTTTTTACTCAATGAGTCATTTATATCTTATTCAAATGTAACCTACTTTTAAGAATTAATATAGTCCTGTTTGGTTTTAAGTATTAAAGATTTTTCTTAGGCTTATGATAAAGCTAAAGAATTCTCAATACTGTTAATTGAAAAAGGAATGGTTTCTAACTAAGATTTATTCGCTTATTATTATAATGTTCCTTAGGTTTTAGAATAATGAATAACAATTTCTTCTACATTGTGAACATATTTTTAAATTAAAGTTGTAGCTTTCGTTATTTTAAGTAAAACTATCATATCTTTAAAATAATTTCGATAATGCTATTATAAAATTAGTGAACTATTTTTCATTTATTATAATTTAATAGTCGACAATCTTCCTTACATGAAACGTTAAATTGTTATAATTTATGGAAAATTTGCATTAAATTACTGTAAAACCAACATACTTCTGAACTTACTTTAAATTTGAATAACTTGATGTATATCCTTTATAGAAAAATGTGAACTTAATTATCTGTATGATTTTTATATTAATAATACTGCATCTAAATATTTTACCATTTATTTTTAATCTATTATTTTTAAAATTAATGATTAAATTTTACAGATATGATTTTTTTTAGTTTTAGCTAATTATACAGCCAAGCTACCTCTAAATATCTTTTAAATCATTATTGTTGCCTACTTATTTTAAATAAATTTGGTTCGTAAATTTATTGGGTATACTTTGCAGTTTGCTAAATTAATTATTTCCTTTGGACTAATATAATGTTATTAGCTATATTTAATAAACTCTTTGTTGTAGGGTAGAATTTAATCAAATTTTCTTGATATTGGTTTCGAATCTAATTTTTTGCCTAAAGCATTTGATGTATTATTCTCTTTTAAAGTTTCTGAAAAAGCGACAAATTGGTCAATATATTTTACAAATTATGTTGGTGCAAACTAAAATTTATTAAGCAATTTAATCAGTAGATCTTTTTAGTCTATTAATTTTTACCTTTCTAGCTGCCTAAGTTATAATGGTAGACCATTTAATGATTCTTCATGTTTAAGAACTTTTAATTGAGAACTCATGCTATCTAAAATTGAATTTTCTTTGGTTATATGTAATTACAAATTTTGTAATTATATTATACTTGAAATATTAGATTATTAAATTAATTCCGCAGTGAGGAGAGATAAAGTTTTCTATGGCATTTGCTTTAATCTATTAAGTATAATTGTCTTTTATTCAGGTATGTTAATTTCTTACTATAAAAAAATTTATTTAGCCTACTAATTACGTAAATTTTAAATATCCTAGAATGATATTTTGTTATCGAAGAAGTCATTGCTTAATAAATTATCAAATATTTTATTGGCTTCCTGAATTGTGATTTATTTTGATAATAGATTAGTGGCTGAGTAAAATCGTGGAATAACTGTGTTATATTGATTACTCTTTCTAGATAAATATTTTTCTTCTTTATACTTATAGTGATTATTTCGCTAAATATTTGACCAAGTATCTATTTTACCCTTTTTAAAAGTGTCTTTAAGTTTAAACATAACATAATCAGGTCTTTATACTTGCTTATAAATAGAAGCTTTGGCTGAATTCAATGATAAATATGGATATAGTTATTATTATTAAGCCGGATGCATTGTATTAACTTGCATTAATGAATTTTTCTTAACCATATCAGATTTCAATGGTTAATAAGAAGGGAAAATAGTTCTATTAATAAGTAGCCTTTATGTTTAGTCTATTACAATTTCATAGAATGAATTATTTTATCTAACTAAAGACAAGCACACATCCTCAGAAACTGTTATTTATGGTGCAAAATAAGTATTTCGTCTCAAATATTTATTTTATTATAATTTCAAGCTAATAATTGGCTTCTGTTCACCATTCTATTTAATAATCTATGTCTATCTTTAATCATTATATAATTTTCCAGAATTCTTCTCATAGTCTGCTGTATATAATATTAATCTACCAGAACCCTTCAATTATGAAGGTTTCCTCTCAAATTATAGTCTCTCAATAAGTGAACGAGCAAGCTTATTAATAATCAAACTGCTTTTCTGCATAAATTTATAGTTCCTAAAAGTAAGTAATGTTTTAATCATATTTTAAATGGCTTAAGCTGCTAGGATTTCATGATTTAATTTCCTATTTGATATTTACATTTAAAATGCTGACTTTACAATATATGCACTTTTAACTCCTAGTTAACATACATTAAGCATTTTAAAATCCTTATAAAATCGCTAAATATAAATACTGCTCATCTTCAGATCCAAATACTAATTTCTCTGATAATTCATTTTGTAAAATTAACAAATTTTTAAAGCTCCATTTTATAGCTTTGAATAGTTCATTCTGGCTTAAAATCCTTTATATAAGGTTCCAATTTTTAAAATCGCGCGTTTTTTCATATTGAATTATGAGAACCTTAAATAACCATTAATAAATTTTTAAATACAAATTAATTATTTAATTGAATTTTTGTATCGTACAATCGCACTATTCATATAATAAAACTTTTATATCATAATAGAACTTTCAACTAGTGGAACCAATTCCTTTTTAGTATTTCTCTAACGTATTAAATCCTGTAGTTTACATACTAACATCGTTTTATTTTGATTCATTTTCTTTTAGATTTTGGTGTAAAATGCGATTTAAATGATCAAAATTTTACAAATTTTGTGAACGAGAATTTTACGTGAAGTTAATCCTCTATACTGCTTCTAAATAGTCAAAACAGCATTAAAGGATGCTGCTTTCAATTTTTACGCAAAAATACGCTTGAAAAAAACCTATAGAATTAAAATCTTTTAAAGTTTATTATTATATCTTTATTAATATATTAATGTTCTAGCGAATTACTGAATTCGCAATATCTAATATTAGATAATTTAAAGCCTAGTTTTTCGCTATTTTTTAATTAAATTTTTTGTGTTTCTATAGAAACCTTATAGCATAATGGCGGCGGATTTTTCTTGATCCAGCTACGTCCCAAACTATAAATTTTAACTGCTGATGTCAAAGTCATCGATTTGGCCCAACTGCTTAAAAAGTTTTGACAGGTGCTAATTTCCGTGTTTTGGTACCTTTTGGCTTTAATTAATGATGTCTTCAAAGGGTTGAATCAGCCTCTCATATTTGAATTGACAAATAATTAATGCACTTTTCTGATCAAAACTAACAGAAAAATCTGGAGATTTTCGCTTCAAATGTTCCAGCTCGTGACGCTAAAGAAGCTGACTTCTGGATCGAAAATTTTAAGTTTTTAATTGCAAAATAGGGGACTGGTCCACCTGAAAATTCTAATTAACGAGCGTACTGGCGCGCGCCACGGGAACCAATTTACCGCCCTGGTATGTTCTGCCGCTTCGGAATAGCTTATCGTCGCTACTTACCTTCATTTCGTTCTAAAACGGCGTTTTAAGAAGATTTTAGGCCGATTTTTTGTAGTACTTGTTGGAATTAGACCTTGGGGGGTGCGGTTTTAACTTGGGTACCTGTGTAGAATCAGCTAAATCGTCTAAATTTTTGAATTTTAGCTTGTCAATCTAGTTCAAATCGCCGTATTTTTGCACCATAAAGTCATTTAAACGTTTATATTTGCCGTTTTCGATGTAACCTTTAAAGTCTTTGAAAAGGCGACGGGCTAAATCTTCTGCTAGCTGAAGTTATCGGAATGCCCAAGCAATAATAGGCTGTTCAAAAATATTTTCGTCTGATTTAAAGTATTTAATAGAATTTTAAAGACACTCATCAAAGTAATTATACCAAATGAAAACTGAGTCATTCGACGTTTTCAGACCACAAAAAATAAGACCTAATAAATGCGAAAGAATAACCTTGCATAATGGTACTTTGTTACCTTTAAACATAAAATCAAACTAGTTTGGTAAATATGTGAAAGCTTGCAATGCTAGTTTAGCATGCGGGAGAGCCTCTTTATATCGATAAGCGTATTGATAAGCATATGCTAAATTTATGTTTAAAGATAACCCCTCATCAAGTCCTTTGGGGTCAAATTAATATGCTTCTTCTAGAGTTAACAGAGTAGGCTCTGGTTTTTTAAGATAATTAAAGGCTTATGCTTTGATTATCATTAGTTACTGAATTAAAGGTTTGGTAAGCGGAATCTTACATTTAGTAGTGAATAAAGTCAAATGGTTAAACAGAAAAATTGCATTCTCTGGTTATTTCTTTGAAAGCCGTGATAAATCAATTATTGCCGCATGCAAAAACTGCAATACAACATGTTAAGTTTACTTACAATGCTAATAGTGAGTTATCAATTTTAACATTGCCTTGGAAATATATTTGTATACTAGTTCATCTGTTTGCTTGTCTTAAAAATTGCTATAAAACGATAATAGGCTTTTTGTTATCTTAATAATGTCTTCAGCTTCTCCAAATTATTTCATCTACTGTATTATTTCCTATTTTGTCTCTATTTAGAGATCTGAATAGTAAATATATGGGGAACCAAAAAACCATGGTTTTGATAATGCTTTCATTTGAAATTTTTGAGATAATATATAATAATATAATAATAATCATTCAGTCGCTACAAAATAAAATACAGATTGTAGATCATCTAAATCTTTGGAAAGGTGGAACTCGCCATGCATAGTATCGCACATTTGATTTAATGCCGTATAATCAGTATCGCCGAATGCAACTACGTGCAAATCCATATCTTCCTCTAATTACTTATAAACGATCTCAGATTTTTCCGAATCGTATTTAACATCCCCATCGGTAAAAACAATGCAAATTTGCTCATAACTCAGTGCTTTCATATCACCTTTATACTACACCTTGCTGCAAGCTATGATTCCACTCAAAATGTCTGATTAACCAGCAACTTGAATATTATTAATTTTCTAAAATATTAGCTGAATATTCTAAACTTTATCGAGCAAAATAGTAGCCTCCGAGTTAAAAATGATCAGACTAAAAATATCGTCCACATAGTTTTGCCTATTTCTCAGATAAAGGATTATCCGGTCTATTACGGCCCCGAACAGATTCCGCCATTCGTTCTTGAAATTCACAGGTTCGTACAGGTTTTTCATGCACGAATTCATGCTCCCAGACGCATCGACCACAAATACCGTGTGACGCTTCGATTTAAACTAGAACTTCAACGGCGTAAAACAGTCCAATTCGAGGTTTTTGACGGTCTTCGACACCGTCCCATACCGAACCCGTTTGACTACGCCCTGTAAATTCGGTGTCAGGCGCAGACAAACCTCGTAGCTGCGCTTCTCGCGCGGCAGTTCCTTGTCGAGTTAGTCCAGTGACAGATGGAAGCCGCCGATCGGGTCAGACGACCCCTTGTAGACGTGGAATTCACCGTATTCCTCAATCTCAGCAGCCTCAAACTAGTGAATCACTATATCCACGAAATCGTCTTTCTGGTGCGATGGCAGCGCCGCAATATAGTTGATCACGAAGTCCTCGGCGTTGTCTGCGAAGTAATCCCCAGGCTTGATGAGGATTTTGCATGCGTTCACGACAAATGTCTTTCCGTTTTGCTCCAGGAACGTTAATTCGATGTTCCTGATATCAATTTTGGAGTCGAACTGAACAAGTGTCTCTACGCCGAAAAAGTGCGCGCTCTGTGTACCCTAGATCTTGATGTCATTGATGTCGTCCTGACAGTAGCCAAGACAGCAGAATACTTTACCGTATTTTGCGATTTTTACGTCCTTGGAGTTTTTGAAAACTGCGGTATTACCACCTATCGCCATAGTAATTTTGCTTATTTTCACACTAGGGACACCGTTTTTGACCTCGATTTTCTCAGGGTTTCCGACAGAAATCGTGTTCCCGATGTCTATAATAGTGTGGTAGAACTGCTAGTTTTTGCAGTCGATGATGCTAATTTTGGTTCCATTCTTTGCCTCGAGCTTTTCGAGCGCAAAAAGGTAGTAAACTAGACCTTTTTCTTGCTCTTTCATGGAGACTTTTAGTTCGTCTACCTGACTACCGAAGGCGAAGTTGAAAACCTTCAGTATTGCTGCTTTCTACTTTTCTGAGCAATTTTAATTTTAAATAAGGTAAATTTATGTGTTTTAGTAGTTGTAGTCTTTGACTTTTAGTACATTTATAAAGTATCTTTTAATTTCTTTTGATAGAACTCTAAAATACGCTAACAGGACATAATAGAATGGATAGTTTCGCTTATTTGTTGGACAAACAATAAGTGGTAGATTAGGGAATTGGATCATATCGTCTGTGCTTGCAAAAAGTGCTTTTAATATATTTTTAAAGACAATTATATTATCCTATTTATATGAGTGATGATGAGTCTTTTTATTATTTAATAGAAGATATGAATAATCTGCGTTTATTTAGTCGACTGCTGAGTTATTCATGTCACAATACAAATCAGAACTTATAACTGAGTCGTCAAATGTCTTAGTTTGAAGCCATGGATTGCAAATTAATGATTTAGTTTTTATAATTACTTTTGTATTACTGGATCCTAGATCAATATAAATTTATCTTTAACTTTGTAGCATGTTAAAAAATGAAATAAAGAGAACAATTTTTAATATAATATCAATACTATTTAATTTCTCTTTAATATTTATATTTTAGAATTGATCAATACGGATCTGATCATAATTATACAGTATAAATATAAATTTAATGCAACTAAAATTTACTGTTAAATATGCTTAAAGAATATTTGAAATAATAATATATATAATTATTATATATAATATATATTAAATTTATTTCCTTCCATTTTTCCGCTTAAATGTCAAAACCTGTTTCGTGTAAAGACGCAATTAAGTTATATGCACAGAAAGTAACTGACGAGCTTAGAAAAGATAATCCAGAAGCACCTGAAGCTAAACCCGAAGAGCTTAAAGAAGTTTTACTTTATTACTAGTATCCTCCTATGGATAAAATGGATGCATCTCTTTAGACTCTGAAGGAATGTGAAAAACTTTCTCTTTCGTCTAATAATATAGATAAAATAACGGGTATTTCAAATCTTCCTCACCTTAAAATACTCTCACTTGGCCGTAATGCAATCAAAAAGATCGAGGGGTTAGATGGAGTTAAAGATACTTTATAATAGCTTTGGATATCTCATAATTTAATTGAAAAATTACACCCTCTTTTAACTCTTAAAAATTTACAAGTCCTTTATATGGCTTGTAATAATATCAACTCTTGGGGTGAAATTGAAAGGTTGTCCGAATTACCTAACTTATAAGAAATCTCATTTATTGGAAATCCTTTACAGATTAGTACTGCTGATTGGAGAAAGTAGGTCTTCAAGAGACTTCCAAACTTAAAAAAGTTAGATGGAGTACCTCCTAGTGATGAGGATTTGGCAGGATGAAGTGAGATGAAAACTATTATATATATTATACACTATTTTTAATATTCATTTTTACTAATGCCGTCATGGAAAGAAGTACGCGAGAAAGAAAAATAAGCCAATTTATAGAGAAAATCGGATAGAAGAGAGGTTCAACTTTAGTAGATGACTACAGAATAGCTAGAGATCTACGATGAAGCACATAGGATTTTTAAAATAGAAAAAATAAACGAATAAAGAGCAGAAAAATAAATATAAAAATCAAGAGCTCAACAGGCAAAACCTCTTATTATTGATTTAGCTTATTATGAACTCATGAAGCCTGCTGAAATTAAGTCACTCCATCAATAAATTATGTTTTGTTACTCGATTTCTCTTAAGTCACTTAATCCACTGAAAATGAGTTTATATAATTATAAAGAATAAGTTCTAGAGATGTAAAAAGTCCATGGTTTCGATGATTGGATAATTGATAAGACCGATACTACTCTCGATGAGTAGATTAAAGGTTTGCGTGAAAACGGGAAGGATGTACCGTATATTTACCTCTCCGGGGATGCTGAAACCGAGATTTCCAGCTTTGATGTTTCAAAAATTTATATTATCGGTGGATTAGTGGATAGAAATAGGCATAAAAATGCTGCCTTGAACAGAGCGAATGAGCTCGGAATACCGTCTGTGAAGATTAACTTGAAGTAGTTCGCGCAGCTAAAAAGTAGCTAAATTATAGCAGTCAATCATATCTTTGAGATGATGACGAAGCTCAATGAGAATGGTGATTTGAAGGAAGCTGTTTTAGAAGTATTGCCAGGGAGGAAAGTTTAGAAAGCAAAGTGATAGTAGGAATATTAAGAAGCATTATTTTAGATTAGTATTAAAAGTCAAATATTTATAAGCTATGAATAAACGTTTATTAAAAATAATATTATATGTTTACTATAATGGAAAATTGGTTTTATTTTTTCATAATGACAAAATTTGCACCTGGCAAGACTTGAACTTGCAGCCCCTTGATCCGTAGTCAAGTGCGCTATCCAATTACGCCACAGGAGCATGGTAACGATAAGTGTATGGCACCTAGTGTGGGCATTAGCTGGCCGGCCAGGTTTAACGCTGTGGTGGCAGCGAGCGGCGCCTGCCCGGAAAGTGGCAGCATCCTGACAGCGCAGCAGGGTATTGCATGGCGTGGGCAGAGTCAACATAGTAGAAAACTAGGTGATTTGTTTATATTAAAATTGTGATTACTTAGTTAAAAAATAAATTTAGTAAAATTATACAATTTATATGATTAAGCAAATGCTATGATAGAAATTGATTTTACAGGTGAATAAAATTAGTTATAGTCTTCTAAACCGAAATTTTAGGATATCCAGACGCTCATTATTTCCTTCTTCAGCAGCGTGGCCGAGCTGTTTATATTCCTGGTCATCATTACCAAGAGAAAGCTCAGACTAAAATTGGAGAGCTGGTTCACTCTCACCAAGAGTATCCATTCCTACTTCGTGGTGCAGATCCTGTTCTCGTTCATCTAGGGCCCGCAGGACATCTTCCCCTCGCCTGGCACCACCGTACTTCCCAATGTGTTCTACACCACCTACAACACCGCGCTATCCTATCTGCTGATAGCTGGATGGATCTGCAACACAGTAGCTTACCTGCTATACATGGTTGCCGCGGCGAACAGGAAGACGCAGTACAAGGCCGCAAAGAAGGCTGGGGCCGAGTCTGAGGTCATCCAGCTGTACTGAGGTATGTTTTCACTTAGGAACTGCGCAAGGGTTTCCAGGTATCACGCTAGAGGCGAAATATGACTACGTGATCCCGACAACAGCGCCCGCAGAAATTTCATGGCACCCTGCATCTTTGCTGGCCTGGCTGCGCAACTCATGCCGCCCTCCTATATCGTACGCTGCCCTGCACTCGTCCACAATTTCCATCTGCCACCTGCCCACGCTATGCAATACCCTGCTGCGCTGCCAGGATGCTGCCACTTTCCGGGCAGGCGCCGCTCGCTGCCACCACAGCGTTAAACCTGGCCGGCCAGCTAATGCCCACACTAGGTGCCATACACTTATCGTTACCATGCTCCTGTGGCGTAATTGGATAGCGCACTTGACTACGGATCAAGGGGCTGCAAGTTCAAGTCTTGCCAGGTGCAAATTTTTCATCCGAGGATATGGTCTATCTAATAATAATGAGATGCAGTATTTACGCTTCTAGATGATATAGAGTCCTACATATCGATTCTTCGCTGTCCCTGAGTACAAGAGTCTCTAGTCATCCTATATAGGTAGTAAACACAGAGTGGTTCTAGTTTGTCAAAAACCAAAGAACACGCCGTTTAAAATGTCCAGTGTACTCCCTATAAAATCACTTTTAATATGAAACATATTTTGTCAATAATTTATTAAAATATGTTTGACCGCATATAAAAATAACTCCCATGTATTTTAAGAAGCTAATTATATGATAATACTAGATATATTATCATCAGGATTATTTATACAGATATCCATAAGACATTATAAGGTTAAAACCTTATCAGATATATCTCTAAGATATACATAGGATGCTATACCAATACATGCAGATATAATTTTTTATCTTTAATAACTCATTTAAGATTATGTATAAACAGCAGCCTTTTGGTATGGTATTAATGATTAGTAAATATTTTCTACAACATTGAGCTTATACTTAATTTTTTCTTCATCTACTAAAAATGAGATATTTGCAGTACAAATAGCTCGAAAATCTAAATAATATGCAGATGATTTATATTTTAAAACTGCAATACAAGCTAGTTTAAGCCTAAATATAGGGCCACCAATAATCATAATTGATGCTAAATTCTATGGAAGTTGGTCAAATAAATTAACTAATGAACTATACTAAAGCTACATTATAGGGTCAAGGGCATTTTTTGGTGTTGAAAAAAGATTATATGTACGATCTTATTAAGAATCCACTTATGGTAATGATGGATATTCTAATAGATTTAATAATCCTTATGACTCTTCTTAAATATCTTAAAGTTTATTTTTATTCAATTTTTGAATAATAATATTAAAAAAAGCTTTTGGATTTAATTACGAAACATCAGTAATTTTGCCTTAATCTTATAATGTTGAAAAATCGTCGTCGATATATCTGTAACCTTAAGTTAACTATAAACTTGATTTTGCAGAAAATGATTTCTATATAACGATTTTTTTATTAATATTGTTAGGTTAAATAATATTAGATGATTATGAGCTAGAGTCAGTAAAGACATCTAATTTTCCTGCTTCCGAATTAAGTTATATATCTTAAGGAGAAATAAGACCAGATTCAAAATTTGTAAAAGAAATTCTGGAAAAAGGTTGATTTTAATCTTTTAAAGTAGAATAAACTTCAGTTTCTGGATTCTAAGTCATGATATTGGTTGGAGCAGTGAACATATCGTTACTAGGGTTCTAAGTCATGATATTGGTTGGAGCAGTGAACATATCGTTACCAGGGTTCTAAGTCATGATATTGGTTGGAGCAGTGAACATATCGTTACCAGGGTTCTAAGTCATGATATTGGTTGGAGCAGTGAACATATCGTTACCAGGGTTCTAAGTCATGATATTGGTTGGAGCAGTGAACATATCGTTACCAGGGTTCTAAGTCATGATATTGGTTGGAGCAGTGAACATATCGTTACCAGGGTTCTAAGTCATGATATTGGTTGGAGCAGTGAACATATCGTTACCAGGGTTCTAAGTCATGATATTGGTTGGAGCAGTGAACATATCGTTACCAGGGTTCTAAGTCATGATATTGGTTGGAGCAGTGAACATATCGTTACCAGGGTTCTAAGTCATGATATTGGTTGGAGCAGTGAACATATCGTTACCAGGGTTCTAAGTCATGATATTGGTTGGAGCAGTGAACATATCGTTACCAGGGTTCTAAGTCATGATATTGGTTGGAGCAGTGAACATATCGTTACCAGGGTTCTAAGTCATGATATTGGTTGGAGCAGTGAACATATCGTTACCAGGGTTCTAAGTCATGATATTGGTTGGAGCAGTGAACATATCGTTACCAGGGTTCTAAACGGATATTGGAATCTCACATATTGATACATTTTCACTTACTGCTTCTGTATTTAGAGGTGGAAAATAGTTGGTATATTAACTAGATTCAGTTATGTTCTCATTTGATTAAATGTTCTCTAAGAATTAATTATAATAGCTTACAAGTTATTATTAGTAATCATTACCTGATAAATCCTCAGAAATATTATGAATAACTGCTGAGGTTAATTCTGGGGTATCCTCATAATCGCATACATCATTATTAGTAGTATTTAAATAAGGAACAATTGGTGGATCACAAATATTCTATTGTTGATTTTTGGTATTAATTTATAGAGATGATTCCTCAAAATTTGTTATTTTTGGTGTGATATCTGGCACAGTAAATTATGGCTCAATAATATTATATACTTAACTATTAAGCTAAGATTCAAATTATGGCTATGTTGTAAAAGTAGTTAATGGATAATTAACATGATGTATTATTTCCCTATATGAGTTAAATGTATCTGATACAAAAGATTAGACTGACACAATATCATTACCACATGAATTGTACTAATCTGAATATACTGATGCTATATCATTTTATGCCTATTTATAATAAAATTCTGGTATAATAGATTAGTTGTCTAAGTTTTATATTTTTTATTATCTTAAATCTTTTTAGACTAGCTCCCATAAATCTACTGGGGTTGCAGCATTATTTTCTAAATTTACATTTAATGTTTTAATAGGCTACATATCTATAACTTCTTCCTATTGATTTAATTCCGACTCTAATTTCTATAATAACTTGTCCAAATTTTTGCTTTTGCTAATTAAATGCTATTATGCATAAAAATCATCCATCATAAATGTTTATAGGTCAAACTGTTAGATTAATTATATACTATTTTACAACAATTCATCAAAAGAAATATCAGATTAATACTAAAATAATAATAATAAATAATATTTACTACATTTATCATCATCCAGTAAAAAATTATCTAGCTAATCAATAGTAACATATCTAACACCGGAACTCCTCTTAGTTTATTCACTAATGACACAATAACCTACCAATGTTTTGATTTCACAGCTGATTTCCATAATCTCAAAGACATTCTAAGCATTAACATTAAGTATAAATAGATCATATTTATTTTCTTTATACATAAAAGATTATTTTTCAAATTATAATTATGATTGTTGTATGTTCAAAGATGGTGGGTTTATCAAATAGAATTCTTTGTAGTGAAATACTGGTTCATCTTGGATAACCTACTACCTAATTTTTACCTCTAATTATGGTACTCTGCGCTGAAATTCTAACATTCTCAGTAAAATTAATGCCACAGTGCGCTCTTCCTACCTTCTAGAGAAAAAGCGGCAAACAAAAATTATTACAATGAAGCTAAATCCTAAAAACATACTTAAGGCAAATTCTGAAGATAAAGTAGACAAAACAGAAAATTAGATATCAATTTGCTGTATTTTAAGGTCATTTTAATCATAAACTATCAAAGAAGTATTGAGTTTCTTCATTTTTTGTACTGTGAACTGAATCTCGCATGCATCTTAAATATAAGGTAGTATTCTAAATGTGAACTGCATTCCCGGGATTTTAACTTGATATCTTAAACAAAATTGCGTCAAATTCTCCAGTTTATTAGGGCGGAAGTCGAATTCTATGAACTTGTCAAGCTCTGAGAAGTCTAGAATAATAGTGAATTAGTTTAGTAAATTCGATGAAAGTTGGAGCTCGCCGGTGAATTATGGTAATAAAACAACTGCTATCATGCAGTTCAACATTTTGGAGTGGAGAGTATACTACATAGAATATATAGTAGTCACTGTGTAACAATCACTATTCTTAAGTAATTAATAAAATATTAGATAGGTTTTATTACTAGAAATAAACAATTGCTTGCAAACTAAATAATATATATAAACTAGTTTATAGGTTATTTTTAATTTTTTTCACAATTGATACAATTTTATTAATATTGTTATATAATAGTTTATAATTATTTTGGAAATCAATAGAAATGCTAGCCTTAATTTTATAAGATACACTATCTTGTCTATAAGAAGTTTATATTGCTACTAATGGAGATTAGTGGATTACAAATTTAAACTGGACTACTACAACAGATTATTGTGATTTTTATGGTGTTACTTGTGAAGATAATAAAATATAAATAAAGCGTTTTGAATTGGTTATGAATAATTTGAATGGTGTTTTACCAGATTGCTTACAAGATGTAGATATTTATGAGTATTACTTACCAGGTAATAATATTTTGGGGCCTCTTCCAAATGTATCTGATTATACATAAAGATTGGATTTACGTATTAATAATATTTCAAGTCTTCCTAAAAATTGGTGTCATACCACTAGAAATGGAATTTATATATCATAAAATAGTAATCTTAATGGTAAGACGGTTGACTCTTGTGTATTTAATACTTTTAGCGTTGATTTTGAAGCATTAAACATAACTTCCTCTGGTTAAGTGGAGTTCAATGGAGTTGGTTTTATTGTAAGTGGAAATCATTTAGAAAATTTAGAAGTAAATTTTACTAATATCGAAAAGTGCCAAGTTTTGAGGGCATTAAACTCCGGTGTCAAAAGTATAAATATAATTAACCTATCAATAGCTGAAAAAATGACTGAGCTTAAAATTGGGAATACAAAAATTCAGATTACAGGGAAATACCCAGTCTGGGCTTTGTCAATCGATGTAAGTAATGCAATAGATGAAAGAGTTTTTAATTTTAAAAATTTACATAAAAATATTACAATGTATGCGGCAAAAAATAGTAAAAAATGTGGTATGGTCCCGTCAGTTTAAGAATATGAAGCATATATTAAAACAAATAAAAATATTCTTCTTGATTTGTCTGAAAATAATTTTTTCTGCAGAAACGATGCAGAACATATATTTGACTGCTAGTTTGCAGTTATTAAAAGTGGAAAGCGCAAAAATAATTCTACTGTTGAACTTAGTTTTGAATTAGAAAACGAAGTTTCTATAGAAATCATTTTTTCTGACATTAAAGTAGCAGCTAATATTAATGGAGAAGTTTAAGTATTTGAAATAAATACTGCAGTTTAAAATAATAACTCCTACACCCTTGAGATCAGCATCTCAGATACCGTATCATTCACCAAACTGCACGAAAATTTCGCTATTCTCTATGATAATATTCAAATATCAACCGGTGATTTAACACTACCCCAATAAATCTCAGATGCTTTGAATATAAAGTCAGACAAAAAATTCACTGAAATTTCACATTCTTTTTGGTAGTTCAAAAAGTAGCCTAAAGCATTTACTTTTGGTATTACAGCAATGTCACACTGCCCAGATTACAGTACGTTTATCAGATACTCAGTAATACCGTTCTAGAAGCAATATCCTGAGATATTCAAGCATTTCAGCTACTAATACATTGCTATGTCCTCTCCTTATTATAACGAGTATTTGAACGCCACCTCAATGCACGGATAAGTAGAAGTCTTTGATGATTCGGTTCTTCTCTGTGCAAATTAGGTACTAGATGATTAGATTTATCTTACTTTTACAGAGTGCTTTGTAACAAATTCGTACCACATTCAGGATTGCATGGACTTAGTTTTAAGTGGATCTGAAAAGAATGAAATTCTGATGTGTACATCCGATGAGAGCTATAAGCTTATTAACGAACAGTTTGATCTCAATGATAAAATTTTAAACAGCAGAAATTGTCCTACTATGTACATTGGACTTAACGATTTTTCATAGTTTGACGTTTCCTAAAACTCTCTTCCAAAACCTTTTGAAATTAGAGATTTTATTTGTGACTTTATCAGTAAAAATGTAAAGGATAAAGTTCCAGAATGCGAATGAGAATTTTTAACCATCACTATAACTAAAATTAATTATTCACTTATATAGTTATTCAAGTAGATTTAACGTTATTTATGCATATCCCTCACCTTAATCGGATAGCAACTAAAGTGTTTCTTCAAAATTATTTGCTAATAAATAAACACTTAATGCTTCATTTTTACTATCTAAAAGTCTATTTATAATTTTTCCAGAAAACATTCGTTTCTGAATATTTGAACTAAGTAACCCGGACCCTAAAATTGCAAAATCCACATCAGAATCGCATTATATGCATAAAAATATACATTTTAATTCATTTTATGACAGTTTTGACCTCAGTTAAATCTTATTTATTAATAACTAACTGTTTTATTAATCCTACATTACTAATACTTCAACAACACTGTCTGATAAATATTTAGTTTTGGCTAGTTTTAACACACATTTCACAGGACTATCAAATACGAAAAATGGAATCAGACACTCTACGAAACGACAGCTTTACTTCTAGCAATCTGCTTAGTATTTTGGGAGCATATGTGAGATGTTGTAAATTAATTTATGCTCAATAACTCGAAAAAATAAAAGTAAAAATGAATTACCTTCGAATGTTAAAGCTAAATTTGCAGAAAAACGAGCTATTGGACCTAGAAGTTATTGAACATTTCTATAAAATTGATTAGTTTCTTTTTAGATGCTCAAAACTTGAGAAATAAATGTAGTAATATCTGTAATAAAAGGATAAACAATATCAGGTATATCAGCTGCCACATCAGCTAGGATCTAAAACAAACATTTTAATAGATCTTCTGGCCAACTTTAAATTTTAGCCATTCCGTAATGTAAAAATGGTGAAATTTCTGCATAGGAAACAATATTCGAGGAAGTGTGATTACGCAGCTGCTTCATAAACAGCAGGCAATGAACATCAGACTCTTATTCCACAATTTGTTAAATAATAATTTATATCGGAGATGTTTAATTTATTAAAATTACAGGAATATTTCGGGCTATACATAATCGCTGAAACGAGAGCATTAAATTTTTACCTAGTATTAAAAATTCACTTCTATATATATTTTACTATAATAGCTTGAAAATGCTAATTTTTACTCCCCAGCTTACGTAGCCCTTCATTATCCAGCTGAATAAACTCCATAACTACCCAAAGATCATAATAAAAAACTCTAATGTCGTGTTTCAGCCATCTCCAACATAGAAAATTATCGATCTAGCACAAATCAAAACCACGCTATTTTAGGAACTCAAAAGCGCCCTTAACGCGCTCCTAACGCCATATGACGATCAGATAATCATAATTTCTGACCTCTGCGACCCCATTTTTCTGCAAATTATTCAGCTTTTCGACCTACCTTTCAATTTCACGATTTTTGCACTCCAAAAGCCCTGGATTTCGATCAGCCGCCTAGACGCACTAACACTAACCCAATCCATCGCCGCCATCCTCCACAAAAATATCGCCCTAATTTTCACTTTTTCAACCTCTCCCGCTCCGCTTCACTTCATTTTCCAAAATTTTGAATTTTTGCAGATCTTCAGCTACCACAAAATCTCGTCTCTGGCATTCTCGGACGTCAAAACGACCCCAGAAAACGCAGTCCGGAACGCGCTCAAACAGCTCAAAACACGTGTCTGCGACTTCAACTTGCGCGGTTTCTAGGTGCTAATCAGCAAAAAAACACCTCTAAAACTGGCAGATTTGAAGCTTTTGAGCCCAAATTTCGACGTTTTGACGTCGGAATTTGAAAGTGGAATGGTGATTTTAACCTGCTAGAGCGATTTAGAAAAGGAGCTTTTCGAGTTTCTGAGCGAAATGGTCAAATTGAGCGTCATTGGAGGGTTTTGCAAGAGCAATTTGCTGATAGAACAGTGCTGTAAAATGCTGAAAAATTGGTTTTGAGGGAGTGGAAAATCGAAATTCATTTACCTTTCAAGTATAGGATTTATGCTTTTTTGCGTTCAATTCGGCTGAGAATATCTAGATAAGAAGCTTTTCCAGAGCGCGAGAGGAATTTTTGTGGATTTTCGTAGGCCTGCACTAGAAGTTTGATGAGGTCGTTGCTGAGCTCTTTTAGATCCTGACAGAGACTTTCTACTATGTTTTCCGCTATTATTTGGGGTCTGGTTATCGTTTGGTCTCGTTACTGTACGATTTCTTGCAGTTGGGTAGTGTTTTATTGAATTTGTTGATTTATAGTGTTTTGGTCCTCCATTTGTTTCTTAAGCTCGTAAACGGAAGCTTCTAGGTCCTAATACGAAGTTTGTAGTCTTTAAACCTCGATTCTGGCCTATTCAGCTGCTTTCGCTTCTGCGCGTAACGTGCTTTACTGTTTTTATATTCTAATTTGGCCTTCTGTATCGATAGAGTGAATTTCTTCTTCGATTTTTTGATTTTTTCTTCTCATGAACTTAATTTCGTCTTCAAAAGCGTCAGTTTGTTTTACAATTAGTTATAATGCTGTTTATAACTAGGATTTATCGTTTTATGATAGTTCATTCGCCTAACGTTCTAACGCACCGTTGGCCATTGTGAGTTTTGTTAATCTTTTTTCGTATTTATCACATTATTGGTAATTTTTCTAAGTTTAGTCTTCAACTTTGGTAATATCTTGTTCTAACTTCCTTATTTAGGCAAGCAAACGGTTTACTTCGTCATGTTCGTTTAGTGTCATAATGAAATTTTATAGTTTTAGAGTTATACATAGGGTAATATAATAATTAAATATATTCCACTCCATTTTTAATGACCCTAATTG
The DNA here is from genome assembly GCF_000497125.1 of Spironucleus salmonicida. Taxonomy (NCBI): domain Eukaryota; phylum Fornicata; order Diplomonadida; family Hexamitidae; genus Spironucleus; species Spironucleus salmonicida. The sequence continues at coordinate 1,275,612 of NC_090600.1, forward strand.
ATGAACTTCAGAAAACAGGCCAATATAATCTATCATTTATTTTATAGGAAATATGCCCGACATAAATTTAAACATAGATACCAGACCCACAAAATCTTCCGTTACTCAATATTCCGCGTTTGTCAAATTCTCCACAAATTTAAGCAAACAAAGCACCTATAATCATATCATAACGTTTTGAAATACCACCTTTTGCCAGTTTTGACGATATATTCACATATAACTCGAATATTCTAGTCCTCATAAACTCCCAAACAGCTAATCCGGTACTCGTTATATTTTCACAAAATATTCCTTATCCACTACCATTAAAAATGTAATTCATCCTTTCTAGTTAAATTAAGAACTCTGATATGATATTCCATTCCAATTAAGGAGTTCTCACATTATCTTTAAAATCGCTTGTACAACGTTAGTTCGACTTCAACAATTCACAAACTGCCTCCTTTTCAAATGCTAACGATATATTGATTTTTGGACCAACAATTTTATCTATCCGTTAAGGTGTAAAGTAAGGCTTCGCTCAGTAAGTTTTATCTGCAAAACCGTTTGGAAGTGGCTGTATTTGCACCGTAGGAAATCAGTTAATTTACATGGTCGAGTCTAATATGATCATAAATCTTCCATTCACTGGAAGTAATCTAAGTGTAAATGGTCAGTTTGTAGCTATTTAAGGAGATGGTGTTTTCTGTATTTATAAAGAAAATAACAATATAATTGAAATGGAAAATTAATGTCGAATTGAAATTGAGGTTAGAAAGTTCAATGTCGATTCCGAGGGGAAAGTATGGTTTTTGGGTTAAAACGGGTAGTTTGGGGTAATTCACCAGGGGAAAGTAATCGCTGTGTAGGAGGGTGTGCATGATTTCTGTCTTAACGAGGAGGAAATTGTTTTCAGTGTAATTGGCTAGAAAGGAGTTGAAATTTAACGAGGTTACATAGAGTGAGGATGGAGTTACTTATATATTGTTAGTTTTAGCATATATATATATATATATATATAAAAGTATAATCTCATCGAATTAAATACATAATATTTAAAATACCATAAGTTATATTAAAATTTATATTTCCTATTGTATACTTATATAAGATATAAATATTATTTTATAAATATAATAGCATAATGTGCATATAAATATCATAAATTTACAATAAGGACAATACTATTAAAATATTTCATATAAAAATAATAGAAGAAGTATTTGCTAAACATAAATATATAATTGAGTTTTATTTAAATGAATTAAAATATTATTATTACTCAATGAATTTCAATATTAGTTTAATAATCTAATAGTAGAAATAAAATATAGTGAAGTCAAAATAGAAATCAAATTAGTATAATTCTATAATAATAGATAATATTTATATTTGTTAATTTAATTTAAAATGTATAAAATGAAATATAAAAGTAAACAAATGGTTCTAAGCTTAGGTAGGTCGTCTTTGTATACTGAAGGCTTTGTGTTGCCTATTCCTGTTATTTTCAAACCTCCATTATCTTTAAAATCTAATGATTAATGTTTATGTGACTTTATAAATAAAAATGATAAATTATTTTTTAAAAATTAATCTAAAAATATATGTGATGATTCATTCTTTTTATCTGAGAGTGAATTAGAAAAATAATGAAGCATATAAGTATCAGTAATAGCTATGATAGTTGCGAGTAAATGATAAAAATAAAACAATAACTAAGTTTAATTATATTTCCAAATTTATTTTATCATAATAATTATGTAAATTAATTGAGAATTTTATACCATAACAAGCATCATTTGAAGTATAACATAACAGTAATATTCCGAATTATATCTATAATTTCTTAATAAATAGAATTTGCATAACTTTACCTAAGTCAGTAAGAACATAACTCTATTTTTTAATGATTATTACCAATATGATATTGACCTGATTGATATCAACATAAAGGTATATAGTAGTCTGATATACATAATTATGATTAATTTCTTAATATTGATTAACAAACACTGTTTTTTTTCATTCATATTAAAAATTCATTTATATTTTTTACTAATTTTCATATTGAACAATGTTTAATAAGAAATAATGAATGTATTATTTATATTATTAATTCTATAATCACTGTTATTAGTGTTAGATATATGTTATAAATTTATATGAACTTCTCATACTTTAAGAAAATATTAATCTCTAAAATTAAACCTATATTTTAAAATTATAAGTATGAGTATTTCCCAACAATATATCTCCATAAAAGACTAAAATAAAATTTACGAAGAGATTTTATTAAATATTTATTTAATTTTTAAAATCATATCATAAATAAGCACGGTTTAGTAATATTTATAGTAGATGTTAATTTTTATATATATTATATAAATTATTTACTTAAATACCTATATATATTTTCCAATCTTAAAAATACTAACTAGAAAAATTAAGTAGATGTGTAAAATTAAACAGTTTAAAAACATTAACAAATTTATATATAATAATTAAGAGAATACTATAAAATATTCTAAAAAACATATTAATATTTATAATATATGTATATGCTGGAAACATAAAATGAAAGAAAGTAATATTGGAAAATTGCTTATCACAGCGATTAAGAACAATAAAATCAAGCAAAATTCTAAGTAAATTATTCAGGAAATGTAAATATTTCTTAAAAATATAAAAAATACTAACAAATCAATAGCATCTAATTATAAATATTTTCCTTAATATTTCAATGATATGAAGCATATGAGTTCTGAGTGTATTTTATTTACAAAGAAAGAAATAACTATTTCTTAATATTAGTTATAAGAGCTTCTCACGGCATATAACTTTTGTGATATGCTATATGGTGTTACTAATCCAACAAATAAAGATAAACGATAAATAAACCCTCTTAAGATGTCACTTATTGAAGATAATCAATTTTAAAAGTTCATAATATCTAATTTGCAGCCATTTAATGTACATCAGTTAATTAAACATAATTTTCATTAGTCAGACTTCTATAGCCCTGTTTTTATATGTTTTACAATGCTTAATAAGATTTATATTATAATAAGAGGTACATTTTCATTAAAAGATGTATTTGCTGATATGTTTGCCACAATAGAAGAAATCAATGGATATAATTTGCATAAAGGATTTGGTTTATCAGCTTTATTTCTTTACAATAATCTTATAAATATAGTTAAAAATTAAGATGTCGTAATAATAGGTCATAGTTATGGAGCTGCAATAGCAGCAATTTTATCAATTTTCATAAAAAATGATGTTAAATCTTTGTCTACTATAGGATTTGGTTGTCCACCTTGTTTACCAATTAATTTGATAGACTAATTATCTATGACTACAGTGTTATATGAAAATGATCCAGTACCATTTATGTCAGTTAGATGCTTAGAAGGATTAGATAAAAGGCTATGTTCAGTGGCATAAAAACAAAAGTTTACTAAATAAGAAAGAGAAACCAAACCAGAAGACATGTTAATACCTGGTACAATTTATCATGCTTTTAAAATTAGTGGTGAAATTCAGTGGTTTTAAACTAGAACTTAAGAGTATTCAGAATTAATTTTAAAGGGAATTATTAAAAATTGGAAAAATCATCTTGATTATTTTGATGTTTTAAGAGTAGTAGCTTAAGAAGGTAGTAAGCTTTTAGATTGCCAATCAGAAATTGATGATGAGGACAGTATTATTTAAAATATTTTAGAGTTATGAGTTATTTAATAATATATATTATTTTATATACCAGATTTGTCAAATTTTTGATCTTTGTATATATGGTTATTTAATATGGTCTGCATTCCTCTATTTTAAAATGGAAGCTGATCGGCTTGAATAGTCTGGTAAGTATTTACTTTCAATGGTTACATTTTTATTATGCTATGGCTACCTTTCATCTCCAAATCTTTATTCTTTCTTCTATGGTATCTTTACGATCATATTTATTTCAAAGACTAATATTTTCATTCATATTTTAATAATTATGGGAGCAGTAGGTGTTCCAATATCTTTTTATTTTTTAGAAGACGACTATGTAATGCTTAACATGCTCACATATTTCCCATATCCTCAAGAAAAATATATCTATTAAATCCTCGCATCGGTCGTTCTTACTTGGTCATTGTTTATTTTCTTCTATGTTCTCTACTTTTAGAGCCAGAAAAACAGCGATACTGTACAAGGTCTGGGAACTGTATTCAGAGAACTAAGAAACTAGCAGCTTCAGTGATAAATTCTATCAATCAGCATTACCAAGTAAAGCCTATTGTACAAAATGCCTTCGTACTCCAGAAGAACACGCTTATAATGAGCACGATTATGCACACCCAAAAGGGGGCCTTGTTTTTCTTCAAATATGTGCTGAACTAATTAACACGGCTAGTGGCAGCCCCAACTTTGTCCCTTGCCATATCTACATCCCCATGGAGCTCATTCATGACTTCATCACCCTCTACTAGTTTTTCGTTTATAAGTTTATTTTAAGCACCTAATAATTTTGCCTTTCCGATCAAATGTTCGACATTCTGTTCATTCTACTACTTCAGAGCCTGTGCCTGCTCGTAGCCACCGAAGGTTTGCTCTGGGTTGACCTCAAGTTCCTTCAATGACGAGTTCTAATATGTTTTGTAAGAGTCGTTTAGTTGCGTTGATCTTGAGCTCAAATAACGCATTTATTCGTCTAATTGCTTTGCATCTGCTGGTGATTAACTCATTATTTTCTTAAATTCAATCTAGATGGTTTTGAACTACTAGTTCGCATTATTAACATCTGTGTGAATAGAGGTCTAGTCGCTCTAGTTAGATTAGTTTTATTGTATTCTCTGTAACTTTGTTATTGTATCATTAATTTTTCTGCGGAGCTGTTCAAAGCTGTTCTTATATTGGTCCATTGATTTATTTTTAAATTTATATATAAATAATATTATAACTAGTATTTAACTTTTTATTTTAATAATAGTAATTTATTATTATACAAGTTAGGTGCTAATTTTTGGTTCACTCCATAATTTATGGAGGACATTTAGCAGCTCTATAAAAATTAGCTAACGTAAGTGAACCAATTATATCAAAACAGGTTAGAGGACATAATTACAACAATGAAAAATGCAGCTTTGTAATCAGATTCGCTTCCAGCCGCACAGCAAGCAGAAGCAATAAAATAAGCCCTCTTTAATGAGAGAGAATCAGCTATTTAACGATTTATGTCAGAAAATGCTTCCCTAAAAGCAGAATTTTATAAAGAACAACAAGATAGAACCCGTTTCTAATAACTCTACACTGAGCGTGAGAAAAAGTACTAAAAACTCAAAAAAGCTTTCAATGATCAAAAAAATACTCTAGAAAAACATCAAAGTGCCCCAGTTCCACATAACATTGAAAAATATAAAGAAAAATATCTGCAGATTAAACAGGAAAATGACGAACTTCGTAACAAGCTCTCTAGTTAAAAATCATATGCATTTGGTTAGTAATATTCCGAGTTGGAGCTTTAAAATTAAATTAAGTCTGCTGCCGAAAAACTTTCATCTGAACACAATTTGAAAGTTCAGCAACTCTAAAATGAATCTTAAATGCGGCTCAATTAAGCTCTTTTTGAGGGTGATTAGAAGATTTAGAAATACAAAATTTCAGCTGAGAAAAAAATTTCACTGCTCTAGACAGAGCTTTTAAACATCAAGCAAACGTCTTCTCAACATAAATAGCTTGTTTCTGATGACCTCAAAACAACAGAATTTTTAGAATAAAATAATGCAAAATTAGCTCATTTACTAGATCAAGAAAGAAACGAAAAAGCAAATTTGATTTCTAATTTAAAAGAGCTTGAAACATTGAATTCTACTTTAACTAAAAAACACGAAGTTTCTGCTTCTAAAACAGCTAGTTTGACGCATAAATATGCCACGATGCAAAACGAGCTTTCCCGTATTAAAGATGCACTGGAATCCATTTCTGCCTTTTGCTCGTAAAAGTTTGTTCTTTCGACATCAGAAACTGCTTCACTTCTTGCTAAACTATTCAAGTTTTTGGATTATAATTCGCTTAAAAATCAAGTTTCTGCGAATTTAGAAAATTATGTTAAAACGCGTGAAAATGAGTTAAGAAAATAATTTTTGGATGTGATCAGTGATGTTTAGGGGGCTGTTGGAGAGTTAAAATGAAATTTTAAAGTTGAATTGGAGTGAATTTGGTGTTATATCAGTATACAATATTTTAAAAATTAATAAACATTATATCACTTTTTGTCTTAGTACTAAATTAGAATTTAATTTATTATCAAATCATCAAATAAAAATCTGGATCTAACTACCCATTTTCACACTAGCAATCAATGGCGTATATGCCATTATTTAGTAAGTAATGGATAGTATTTTTGTCTAAATTGTTCATTTCGAGCTCCGCTTGTTTGAAGTGTGTTTTACCTAGTTTCTGGGCGATCTAGACGGCCTAGGAGGCTCCTGGGTTTGTCTCACGAGATAGCAATTTAGTGTCGTTAATCGCTAAAATTTGCAGGTTTCCGAAGCATTTTAGCGCTTCGACAGCCTTTTCAACGTCTTCTGCTGTCGAGTTGAGGCGCTTGGCCGCTGCTGTAATTGGTTCCATTTCAATGAAGGACGTGAGGAGGCGGGTTGCGAGTTTATAATAAAAATTTGCCAGCTTCTCGACTCCCTCAGGATTTTGCAGCGGGTCCACCCCAAGAGAAGTGCAGAGGGAGAAAAACTGATTTCTGAACTGTGGTGAATTTTCGATTTCCTTATAGTTTTGGTTGAGGTACTACTACATTTTCTCCTTAATTTAATAATATATGGTTTAAAGCTATTATGTTAGATCTTTGAGGTCTTACTAATTCTGTTCGCGTTCTTCTTCGAATATTGACATTTTTAAAATATAATAAATAAGTATTATATAAATATATAATTTCGTTCCCGTATTATAATGATAAAATCTTTACGCGTTTTGCCTATCAAATCTAGTATCCTATCATTATAGTTAGATATTTAAAGAGTATATACAGCTATTAAATAAAATATATCAGATGATAAACGAGCATAACTTGTCAATAACTTGAAAATATCTCAACAGCATAGATATATTTCTTACGATTATTTTGATTAAACAACATAACTTTTATCTCAGCCTGATAATATAAAAATAGTTTCTGTTAATGATAACACTCCCATTCATGCAAATAATTCACTGCCAATTTTTCCTCTTCATTATGCTTTAACTGAGGATTTCAGATTTAGACGAACTAAAACAGGTCCATATTTTATTCTTTAAAGCACTTCTATATTGTCTTTGAAATTTTTAGCAAAATTTATAGACGCTAATATTGCAGATTTAATACCCTAAATAGGTGTAAATTTCACAGAAAATAACAAAATTCAGGTCGACAAAATTCTTTAGCTTGATAAATGTTTAGCAGCTAAAATACTAGTTAAAGAAGTTAAAAATATGTATATCTAAAAAGATGCAGCAGTGACGCCTGAAAAATAACTTGAAGTTGAAATTGAGTCAAAATTTAGAGAAAAAATCGGCGGAGACACGTTTTTCGAAAAATTCTGTGGTCGCGGATACGAGATTTTCAGCTAAAAATGTTGTAAATTTCAACCTCATGCCAGGTCTTTCAATGGTCTCTTATGTATATGCCCAGGATGCATCTGCGTGGAGAATAGGCCTATGCTTAACGGTAAAACAATTTTGCGAGATTATCGGAACGGAAACGTTATTTCGGGAAAAGTTTATTATAGACAAAATAAAGGTTTTTACTAAGATTAAAGTCCTGCGAAAGACGGGGATCTACTTGTTATCAACGCTTATTAGTGATATCAAATCTAATCATTTACAAATTTAAGTAGCTTTTTAAACTTTTTAAAGCTGGGAATAGCACTCCTAAACTCTGGAAACTCCAATAATTTAGTTATTTTTTGCAGATCTAATTCCTGATCTGTGCATAACTACTCCAAAGTTAAATATTTACTTTTATCTAGCATTCCACTTACATACTTCACGAAATATTTCTAAAAATCATCATTGTTGAGTTTAAGCATATTTTCTCCATCCCCAAGGACAGCACAATTGTACGTATCACATTGCTCACAGTTATTAAGTTAATAATCGAAATCTTCAAATTTTATACCGCAGTCATTGCACTAAAAAATGCAAATTCTTCGTGTCTTTTGCATTAGTTTCTGACCATACAAGAACATAATAAAACTGCTCATATATCGTTTAATATCTTCACCAAGAATAGATTTTCGGCAGATAGGGCACGAGTAATTCATCTAGTTAAGCATTTCATTTTTACAGGATGTGTGAATAAAGTGACCACATTTTGGAACAATATAAGCCATAAATGAGTCCCCAATACAACCAAGACATGCGCTACATTCTTTAGCACAAATATGAACTGCAAATTCGTTTTTACGGATGCATAATTTGCACGTTTTGCAGTGCTAATACTCAGCCTTATCACCACATTGGCAGCGTCCACAGTCTGTACAGTGGAAGAAAGGCTTGGCATTGTGGTCTATGAAACATAGAAATTTACAAATTTCACATGAAATTTTACCGAATTTCTAGTTGCAGAACTAACACTATAAACCAAATTTCTATGTTTTAGCACAGTAGCGGCACCGTACGGTATCTATTTCAAACTTTGGCAGTGTGTGGTCTTCGACCTCGTCATGGCAGTAGCGGCAGCCGTAGAACTTCAAACACGTTACACACTATAGCTCACATCCACTACAGTAATGAGGGCATCCTACAGACGGGATCTCTGAGAAGCGAGCGAAAATACATTACTACAGTGTGAGGTTTTCGAACCAATTAGAATCCAAGTGAAGCGAATTAATAAACGTTTAATCAGGAGGAATTGGGTCATATAATGCTAATGGACAGTGATAATAAACGTGTTTCAGCTGTGTTTCAATCTCCTTTTTCGATTCTGGGGCTAGAACGTCAGAAGGAAAGATTTTTAGTGTGATATATGTTGAATCAAAGCGAGAGGTTGAAAATTTAGGGAATTTAATTATATGAGTTAAAATAATTGTGTTTTAGTGTTCCAGAGAGACGTCAGAGGCATTTGGGAGGTCGTCCATTTTAGGAATGGTGTTAACGAAAGTAAAATATCACTTTTTGAGCATACTTATACTCCGTCCAGGCATACCTTTATTAGCTGTTAGACCGGACTATGGAAGCATTGCATTCATTGATTTCATCCCAAATTGGTTTAAATTATGATTTTAAGATGGGGTTATCTTCTACGTATTTCTTGCTCGTACAGACATAAGAAGCTGATTTCCTGGCATATCTGGTAGTTATTGATGATTAGTTTAATTTGCTTGGTTAAAATTAAATTCCTACTCATACTATTAACCTTATTAGCTTTTTATTGTACCTTGTAATTTTGAGATTATAAGTTTTTCCTAAATTTTATTTTCGATGTTAATTAAGTTTTAAGTGATGGGAAGACTCTTTACACGATATACTTTATCAATTTTATTAAAAAATTTATTAAAATTTAAATGCATATCTGCAAGTTCCCTTGTATTAAATTCTTCTAGAGCGTCTAGTGTTGGTTAATGGATTCTACTATTTACTAAACGTTGCCAAAGTTGTTTCGATTATTATTCTAGTTTTAAAATTTAGATCTACCTTTTTTCTAGCATATTCTGCTAGTTTTTATCTAGTCTTACAAACATTTGCATAATTGTACCTGATCTAAGTGTTAAGCTATCAGACAAATATAAATTTGCCGCTTATCTATATCGTGAAGCTAAAATTGGATCATCAGACCCAATAATTAATTGTCTATCTTTAGTGTACATCCGACCTCCTGGAGATGAAAATAGATCATTACCATTCTATTATAAGGTTTCAATATTAGTAGTTTCAGGAATACTCACATCAGTCAAATTATTATAGAGTGGTGTATTATTTAATAGTTAATCGTTTTATTAGTAAATTTAGCCAGATGGAGATATTAATGTACTATTAATTTATACCAATAAATCGTTTTGTTAATTAAAGATGGCATTATTACTTTAATTTTTCTCAACTAGATTTTCTATATTCTATATTTCAGAATGCACTACTCTCTAACCATCATTGCAAATGCAATGACCACCTGGGGAAGGAGCATGATAATTATATTTTACTGGCTCAGTAAATCCCATAATACTGTTATGATTAATTTATGAATCGTTTATTTTGTTTGTATCCATGTTTTAAATATTAATACTGTTATTATTATCTTAATTTGGTTTACTACCACAATTAGAAGAATTATTAACCTTATTACGAACATTAGTATTATTTAGTTCAGTATTTTGAAGTTCTCTGCTATTATTGGTATCACCTGAGTATTAGATATTATCTATATGTTAGTGTAAGTGACTGATTATCTTTTCTTTATTTCCATTATTGATAATCTTGGTATTTGCTTTTTGTTTATTACTCTAGTTTTTTATTTAAACAAGTTACTATCTACTGTCATATTGATCTGATTTTTTCAAACATCTTTTAGTACGTTCCAAATCATAATCTGTGAAACTTCCTTTTTTAATGCCACCATTTTTAGATTTTGTATGAATTTTATCATCTATTATAAAATTTGAGTTAATATTTTACCTTATAAACTTATCGTACTTTAAACTATGATCTTATATTTCAATACTATCATTATTTGTATCAAAATTTACTTCTCTAACATTTAATGTTTTGGCTCCGGCTGTTAGTGCTTTTTAAGTATCACTTATAATCTAAACAGCTTTTAAATTTTCTAATGACTCTATTGAATTTCGGCCCAGTTGATTCACTAAAGCAGTTAATTATTCCTAGCTAGAATCTTTCACATTTCCACCTGATAAAGACATTTAATTAATTGCAAATGATTGATTGGTTCTTGTAGGAGAAGCTGTTGATTGCGGAACAGTAGCATGTTATTATTAGTGTGTAAATATTTTAGGATCATAATAATTATCACGACCATCTGTCTATATGAATTTATGAATGGGATTTTTAAAATGTTGTTAATAAACTGACAGTTACTCTTTATAAGATTCTAAAAGATTTATTGAGTCCCCTGAATCTAGTAAATTCATTTTTTACATATCTATCAAGGTTTAAGTAGTTTATACTTTGTTATATTTTAGTGGAGAAAATTTAAGCTAAATCTATTCTATAGTTAAATATAAAACATTATCTGCAGCTACTTGGTCTGGATCATCACCATACATATCAAGCCTGGCTGCGAATAATCGAATTATCTGTTCTTATTTAGTTATTTAATTAGTTAGATTTGTGACCTTTTCGTCATCCTCAGTAAGATTATTTGTTACGGTGACATATTTATTTTACAAGATTACATAGGCCTATTTAATTTTATCTAGCTCTTTTATAGTTCTGTCTAGATATTCATTGGAGTTAGAAAATATTTCCAATTAGCCTTTCATTTTTGCATTTTCTGCCTCTAAATTACCATTCCGAATAGCTACAGTTTTGAATCGATCGTTTAGGCCGCTGACGCTATTTTTAAACTCGGAAGCTTCGTTGATATCTTTGAGAAAATCGGGGCTGTACATAACTCCGGTCCTCCTTTTCCCCATAATTTGCTCTTTCAGCAGAGAGATTCGCTTCCTCATATTTTGCTGCTCATTTAGGTTCTTGACTTTCTGGGTATCCGCCAGCTGCTGAAACTTGTCACTTTCGGTCGATTTCGTGATCAGTTCGACGATGAGGTAGTCGTTGATCTCCGTTATTTCTGCTAGGATCTGCCTGCAGAGCATGGCCACCTTTTCCTCGGCCGATATCAGCTCGGTGGTCGTGTACCCATTAATAACCTTTAGAATCTGGTCGAACATGACTTCTATCTTGGGCTTGAAAATAGGGTACAAGTTCTTGGGTGCGAGGTGATCCGTCTCAGGGTTGCAGTTCAGCTCCTGCTCAAATAGCACATAGACTGGCCGTTTTTCAAAAACTAACGCTGTTTAGTGCTTAGATTTCTCGACAATTTCAGCGAACTAATTTATCATTGATTCTTTAATTTCATCTATACACTTTTTTATCAGTTTGTGCAAAAGCGAATAGTCTTTCTTATTAGACTCAATGTTAAGGTTCCCAAAATCTATCATAAGTTAGTGAATATCCAGTGTATTTTCAAAAAATTCCGTATTTTCAATGAATTCATTTATCTGATTCATGTAGAACTACTCGTATTATAATTTATTTATATCCTTTATCTATATTTTACGTAAAAATTTATTATATTGTATCTTATAATTGATAGCATAGAATTTAATATTAATTTAAACTATTTAATTCTACAATAATACTTAAAATTATTTAATATGTCATATATTATCATTATTAAACTTTTCCCTTTAAAACAATTAATAATAACTAAACGAGACATAAATTTGTTAGTGGTTATATTATTTGGTAGAGTAAGATTAAATGATACATAAAATATTGATAATATTTTTTCAGTGATTTGTTTATAGTTTTAATAAATTTTATTCTACTAAAAATTATTGTATAACGGTAAAAAGCTGGTTAATACTATCTTATAAATATTGATTTTTATTGATGCAATGATGAGTTTATAGATTATAATAAAAATTACTTTTTAATTCATATTCTAGGATATTCCAGATAATAGTTCTTCAACGTTTGTTTTATTCTATTATTTACTAATCAAATGAATTTAAATCCAATTTAACTAATATTTCTCAACATATAATAATGTATATTAAAAATATCATATTTTAAGAATATTAAGAGTTTATTAATATATATTATTTTTATTTATTACCATTTTCATTATTTAACTTCAGCGTTTTCTACCTTTCTGCCTGGCAATACTTCCAAAACAGCTTCCTTCAAATCACCATTCTCATTGAGCTTCGTCATCATCTCAAAGATATGATTGACTGCTATAATTTAGCTACTTTTTAGCTGCGCGAACTACTTCAAGTTAATCTTCACAGACGGTATTCCGAGCTCATTCGCTCTGTTCAAGGCAGCATTTTTATGCCTATTTCTATCCACTAATCCACCGATAATATAAATTTTTGAAACATCAAAGCTGGAAATCTCGGTTTCAGCATCCCCGGAGAGGTAAATATACGGTACATCCTGCCCGTTTTCACGCAAACCTTTAATCTCCTCATCGAGAGAATTCTATGAAATATCAGCATCCCAGTTACTAAATCCTTCAATTGCAGACATGGTATATATATCATTATTATATTACTTGATCATCAGTTTACAAGGTTTTAATGCTTTTAGAGAAAGTGAATAAGAAATAAGCATTTACAGCCTTAGTGATTTTATTTCAGATGGAGTCATTAGAGCATTATATGCTAAATCAATACACATGAAAGGAGCTTTACTTAGCCTATTTTTTGATAATTATTTATGGTTTCGCTTCTCTTCAATTTTTGCATTTTTGTATTCAAAATGTTCTTAGTCATACTTTAATAGTTCTTAAGGGGTCATAGTTTGTATTAATAATTATCTGCGTTCTAATTTAGCAGTATCCTTTTGGTATTTTTCAAGTTAACGTTATTCTTTCCAGGAAAGCATTTTATATTTACTTATATAAAAATATAATGTAATATTTCATTTATATTTATTATTTTCACCTTCTTGAAGCAGCCCTGAAAAATTAGTACATGGAATAATATAGCTATTTTTCATTAATATACTACCAGGATTTATCACACTATTGCATCCAATTTAAGCTCCATCACCAAGTAAAGCGCCAAATTTTTGTAGACCAGTATCTATTCCTTAAACTCGTATTGTTTTCTTATCAAGTCTAACATTGCTTATCACAGCGCCTGCACCCAAATGTGCATAATTACCTAATATAGAATCACCAATGTAGCTTAAATGAGGAACTTGTACATTTTCAAATAGAATTGAGTTTTTTATTTCTACAGATTGCCCAATAATTGAATTTTTTAGTATGATTGCATTCCCACGAACATATGCAAAGGCTCTAATTTCAACATTATCTCCTATATAAACTGGATGCTCTATACATGCAAGTGGTGATATTTTAGCAGAAGGAGAAATAAATGACTGATTATTTATAAAATGATTAGAAATTTATATAAGAAATTCGTGTGGATAATGCGAATCTTCAAAAATTGGAAATTAAATTTTAAATGCATTAAGATTATTGATAAGTTGATGTACTTTAAGCATTTTTGAGATAATATATATTATATAGTAATACTATCAAATAGTTCTTTCTTCGTTCCACTTTAATGGAAATTGTTTAATCGACGAATGAACCAAGCTTATAGTAGAAAGGTGAAGCATTAAACTTATAATTTTAACTATTTTCAGATTTAACTAATATTAGAATGTTAATTGAGCCTATAAGAGAGATTTCATGTAGACTTCCTATGATAGAGATTGATTAATTTTAGTCAGTAGAAGATTAAATTTTAATCAATTAAAAATTTACTAATTAAATACAGTAATTACAAGAGCTTGAATTATAATTACTTGTAAGGTTTGATATTTAGACAGAGGATGATATGTATAAATTACTCTAACCATATTAAAAATAGACAGATTTAAAAATAATATAACAACCAGTTCAGACATAAGTAAACTACGCATTAATGAATTAATTTAAGCTCGTAAAGCGCTCTTAATAAAATACATTAAATTATAGCATAATAGGATCAGGCAATACGAAGGAAGTATAAGATGCGGCAGGATAAGTTAGATTTGAAAAAGTTTAGACGATTATTAAAGAATACCCAGGTATATATGATGATTCAGTATTTTTCTCAAATATATTAAAGTTATCATCAGCATAATCAGGAAACTTAGATGAAATCAAAAAGCTGTAGGGATTAGTTCTCTAACGCCGTAAGTTATAAAAAGAATACGTTATTGGGAATAAAAATAAATCAATTGATACTGCAACAATATTCAAAAAAATTGTTGGGTTTGTTGATAAAAAACATACGGGAAATGATTAAGAGTTTATTGAAATAATTAAAAAATCAATTTTTGGTTAGTGATTCATTTTCTAGTAATATTGTTTGCAGACTATGGTTATTATTTTTATTTTAATATTTCTTCAAATGATTTTCTTAAATTCCCAGTTAATGGCCGTTTGTTTTTAGTATCAATACACTCAAGCATAACACCAGGAATAAGTTTTTATGAAGTTCCAAATTCCATAAAATCTTCTTCCTAAATAACATCATCTTCTGAGTGCTCCTCTTAGTGTAATGAATTGTTAAGAGTTTACTTATTTTCATCAGTTTGTTCCAGATACTAATAAGGCGATGTTAATACATTTAACTGTTAGGTATTAGGACTTATTTCCAGGCAATCAATATTTTGTTTTGTCAATGTTTACATATACACTGTTTAAGTTAACGAAAGACTATCCTCTAATTATTTACCTTCTTTAATAGTGACATCCACTTCTGGCTCATCATCAAAATCATCAGTATTATCATACTAATGAACATACAAAACGTCATCTTCTGTTTCTATAGTTTTTTCTAATGTAGGTTTTGTTTAGATGATAGAATCTTGTTCTAATATTAACGTTTATGAACAAAGTATTACAGAATTTGGTTGATAACAAACCTTTTATAACGTTTCATTCTAGTTATCAGTATTAATTTTATATTCTGCCATAATAATAGTATCAGACTCAGCATGCAGCGTGTCATCTAGTTATTGCATGTTGGTTTTTAATTTTTCTTAATTGATTTACTAAGCAATAACATGCACCTGCCTAATAATCCCATATGTAAGATCATTCATCGATGCAGCGTTATCAAAGTCATCTGAGCCATTTTATTAGAGATTAATATTTTCCGTATCTTGAAGATGTTCAGGTTCCATTTAAATTTATACAGGCATTGATTATTATTATCTATCAAAAATTTTCATATCTGTGTAATTTTACTTAATTTTATTTACTTGCTGAGTTTCGTTGAGAATACCAAGTGTAAGATTATTGACTGTTACAGATTTATTTAATTCTGTATTATCACTTAAGATAACTTCTTATATAACTTTGACATCTTGCTTAGTACTTTGTATTTCAGTAGGTTTGAATATTATTTTTTTAATTTTCTATTCTAATATTTTATTCTGCTTATAGACTGGTTTAGAGTGATTTGTAAAATTTACGAAAAGCTGTTAAATTCGTGATCCATGAGTATTCACTTCGTTATTTTCATTAATCGATTCAGTTAATATGATGCTAGACCGTTAGGCTAATTTTTAAGGTATTGGCTTCATTAAAAATTTTGTTAACATATATTATATAATATAATAATCATATATCATCTCCAGCATCAGCCTCATCAAGTGGCTCTTCTTCTTCATCACCATCTACACTACATGCCAGCAAAAATTGAATCTTCCCACCATCTCCAAATTCATAGCAAACCACAGCAGGGCTTCCGCCAGCAAGTTCGATTCTGACATCGTTTGCCAGACTTGCTGCTTTACTAAAGAGAATGAAGTATCTTAAAGTAAATTTTAAATCTACATCTTACTTAACACTGATGCTAGCACCACCTTCACCATCATCTTTAGCATTCCCTACTGTAATTGCAGCATTAGATTCTTCCCCTGTAACCTCAAAAATGGCAGTTGAATCAGAACTTGAAGAAGATATTCTGACGACAGACCCTAACGCCGAAAGGTCACGTACTAGTGTGGCGAATCTGCTAGAATTTAGACTAATGACACTATCTGGCGCAAATTTATCCGCTGAAAGTTGCTCAGAGTCGGCTCTGGTAAGTCTAAGAACAAAGTTCATGGTCTACCTAAATTTTTAAGATTCCACAAGAATTTCAATTTAGTCAGGTTAGGAAGAACGTTGAGAAAGAGTTACGGTATCATTTGTATCGCAAAATTTTATTAATTTAACAAAAGATGCGAGCCTAAGAGAAATCTAGGTAGCTTGATTACAGCGAAATTGTGAAAAATAGGTATCAGGAAGAGCGAGAGATACAAGGCAAATACGAGTTTCGTCAACTGCGTCTACAAAAAGTCCATTTGGTGTGATATTGAAAACACAATCTTTCATAAGACCAGATATAGTATCCAGTATCTTTTTAAGAGTATTTGCCTCTGGAAAGCATATTTAGAAATTAATTGTGTCAACCATTAATAATGAAGAGGAGTGTGAAAAAATTGGAGAGGTTATTACTATAGATAATAATATAATATTTATAACATTAGGGCGTATAAGAGTATTAATAAATTAGTTTTATATATAAATAATATAGATAATAAGTTTAGGCTTGAAAGGGCAATAGGTAAAATAACATTTTAACAAGTCTACAGGCAAGATTCCTTATAAAATAATTTTTTAATATAATAGTTTATGAATAGTTATACCATTTATATAACTACAAAAGTATTTAACCTGTAATTTAATTTTCTTCTTAATATTATTATTACCAGATAATTATTTGTTGTTTAAAGGTAAACTATAAAGATTTCTTGTTATAATAAAGATCTTAAGTTAATATTTAAACTGATATTTCATGAAGACTTTAGATAGTATATGAATTTTCAAATATTATAGAAAATTAATTTTTTTTGAAGTATCATAAATTATGCATTGATCAAAATTATAACTAATTACCTAGAAAGTAGTTAAATCACACAAACGCAAACAAAACCCAAAACCAACTTATAACTACAGCATATAAACCAATTAAAACTCTATCTAAGTCCCAACCATACATAAACTACTTGCTAATCGAAAAACACCCTAAAAACCCACCAACCAGACTATATATATGGCCACCTAAAAATCTAGTAAAAATCCAACTAATTGCTATAGGTACACTACCATATACTAATACTGAGAAAACACCATAAAATTCCACAGATTTTTAGCCCTGAGTTAAAAATAATATAAAAATTCTAAAAATAACGCTACCATAAAATAAACTACCAAAGAATTAAGGTACTGCTTTTGAGAAACAAAACAATATCATAAGAACTGGAAGTGCTAAAATCATTTCTGGAGCAGAAGCTACATCTTATGTTAGCTTGAAGAAGGGTAAAATACCCAATAGTTTTTTACCTATTAATGAAAAATCAACGCCTAATTCTTACAAGATAGGATTATTTCTTAGGTCTATTTCATTTTATTGCGGAGACTGTGATGCTTCTGCATCAAAATGAAATTATTATGCTACTTGCTTTGCAGGTTATGGTTTCTCTTCGACTGGTGGTGCAAAATCTGAAGCATTTACTAAATATGACATTTTAGAAGTTTTATACAACCATATATAAATATATAATATTTAATAAATCATTCATTTATTCCTTACAATATCTATAATTATGTCTTTTATATCTCTTTTAGTAATGCATTGCGTTTAACTCGATTAAGATAAACCTTTTCTTTAATAATACTTGGCAATCCATTATTTTACTTACTTTATTTGTGTATGCAACTGGTTACTACTTATGCTTTCTAATAAACAGATCGCAATGCAAAAATCTTTCTATGATATAGATTGATTTTGTTTTTTAATTAAATATTCAACGAATGTGCTAATTCTAAATCTTCATCAATAATTCTAGGTGACTCTGTAAAATCATTTCCAGATAGTTTAACTAGTAGTTATTCAAAATCTAGTGGTTCTAAGTGTTCTTCATTATATTTATTACTTTTCACCAAATTTTCAGGACTATCTTTTAACTTTTACTTGATAGCAATACAAGATTCTCTAATAACAGATAACTGATTGTATGCATATGTAACTGAGTCAATATTTATATTATCAACTGTGTTATTGTCAGATAATATAATTGGTAATGTAAGTAAATTAATTTCTTGAAAATATATAATTTCCTTATCATAAATAAAAAATGTGCCACTATCAAATTTGTTTACAAAATTATTAGCTTCTTACAAAGAATTAATATTTACTTGGTATTAATCATTATGCGTAGTTTGGAGATTGAATTTTGAATAATCATCAAAAATAAATTATAATTACTTTATTTACACTACTACTTATTCTAATTAGTTAAGTTTATATTTTTCCAAAATTGCTAAATAAAATGGGCACTCTTCACTTTATTTTAAATCACTAACCTATTATATGTTGTACTATATTATTTTGGAAATAAACAACTGGTTACAATTGATCCCAAGTACAAATAAATTTGCAAACGTAGAAACCATAGAATCATAGTTATAAGTAGTTTAAATATTTCGTTCAATACTCTCTTTAAAAGTAAAAGATTTTTATAATTATTAACAAGTTAAATAATCTTAAATTTAGAGTGAAATTTCTTCATCTTTTTCAGGTAATTCATTTTAACAGAATACTGAAATACTATTACCAAGTATTTGGTAAGTCTCTTAATTCTAACATAGTTCTATAACCAAATTTGCTAATGAATCTAAAGATTGATAGCTTTTGACGAAAATAGTTTCTAACTTAGTTTCTCCAAAAAAGAAATTCGCTTTAACTATTTAATAGCTTTTGATATTATTCTTAAGAATATAATTAAAAATAAAACCTTTATAAGTATAAAATAGCAGTTGACTTATGATTTATTGAATTGTTTATAAAAATTTTTATTAAAGAGGAGGGAATATAAATCTTTGAAGCTTTTGCTCAGGACGACACACCTAGGAAGTATCAAATCCTTATTTTAATATATAATAATATTAGACAAAATTTAAAGAACTAGGTAGGAGAACACAGTTTTTTTATTTGGCAGCTGTTCTCATTGTTAATTATTCACATGTTTAAGGAAAAAAATTGATTACATAAAAGTTATTTTATAGTGCAAAGTATGATGATTAAATAATTTAGTTAAAACTCCAAGTTGACCCTAATGCAAATTTATATGATATTTATATACAAATTGGTCCGAATTCGATTAAATAGGTATTAATATAATTTGTAGATATTGCGTCTAAAAGTTATTCTTGTATGGCCTATTCGAATAACTATTTCATCACTAACGCTTTGCCAGTGCATTACGTAAATGGATTTTAAAGCACATTTATAAATTCAGCTTGGCTTAATTTTCCAGACAGAATAATATATTATACATAATTTTAATCTTCATAGCCTAATATTGAATCTCTAGACACTTTTAATTTTGGGATAAGCTATTGGTAATAAATATTTTTTGAAGTGTTACCAAGACTATTAATATAGGTAAGAATATTTTATGCAGATTTGGCTTGCTTTCCAACATCCTCAAAAAACTGCTAATATGGTTTTTATTCAATAATTGCCTAAAATAGATTGTTTGGCTCTTTCTCAGATAAAATATTGTACTATACTTTTTAATCTAGATCGGTAGCGGTTAAACCAAAAGATGTAGTTAAATTTTTATAAAATTTAAGAAGTAAATTAACAATTTCTTTAGTTGAGTTCATCAAAACCGCCATGTGTAGAGGCGTTATTTTTCCAGGAAACAGAAAATATATACCTTAGGAGTGGTATCTTTATATTAATTTAAAATTTTGGTCACGTAAAGCTTATACCAAAGGATGAGGACTTTATGTTTGAATATAAATATCTTAAATTGTCATTTTAATTATATATTTTATTTATATATTAATTAGTATATAAAAATGAATGAAGATTCTATGTAAATTTCAATTCCAGTAAATTAGGTATTAGACGCACATGCATAGCAGGCTATAATATAAAAATAGGCTTCGCATCTAGCAGCATAACGTTTTCTTTAAACAAACAATGCCCGTCCTACAAAATTGTTACTGTAGCAAACATAAGCATTTATTAAGAAGTAGTATCCTAAACCTTAAATCGAATAAAAATTTATTAATGATGAATATATTGCAAGCATTTCATTTAAATAAAAAAATAGTTAAAAGAATTAAAAAGAACTGCCACATATTGATACAAAGCCTTCACCAATTCGAAAAACTATTGGACAGCAAAAGTCAATGCTCTAATAAATTTATGATATCGACAAGCAACCAAAACCAGAAGTTCCAAAAATATGTTAACTTAATTATCATGATCAATAAAATGGGAGAATTTCTGGATTTCTGCTTTAAACTTTAGCATTGGATAACAAATTTGACGAAACTGAAACGGAGAAGAACTAATTAAATTATTAGCAAATAGGGACCCAAGATTAAATTATAATGTAAGAGATTTAGTAAAAAGTTAGTTAAGTAAGTTAAAATGACACAGTTTGGTGTGTTGGTGGACTTTCTATGTTTGAAATTTTAAATCGATTCATAATGAATTAGTAAAACCCTATATTACAGCTGAAGAAACCAATTGCTCCATTTAACGAAAGCAGATAAAAAGTTGTATAATTAGCCAAAAAGATAACCAAAGAAAAAATTATAGTCTGTGAATAAATAATAGATAAATATAGTTATATTTGTTTTCCCGTGTTATTTAATGATATATTTCCTAACTTATTTTACTAAGTTTTGTAAATTTTTGAAATTGAGGAATAGTTTTCAATTAATTAATATTTTAAGATGAGAACTCTGAAAAAGTTTAAAGATTTAAACTAAAAATAGGAAATATAAGATATGGTATAGGAAATTAAAAAAATTATCATAGATAAATTTTAAACCGATGTTGACTAGATAATTAAAGATATAATTGAATTAGGATATGTGAAGTTATAATCATAAGCGGGAGTTATTTTGAAGAGTTATTATGATAAAAATATAAAAATTTAAGCTCCAACAAGTATTAATAGCAATGATTTCGTTACTTGCTCTATGGATGAAAGGTTAGAAGTCGATACCTCAATTTTAGATGTTCTTAGATATTTAGAAGGCTTTAATACATCATTTTAATTCAAAAATATATCACCTTAAAAAATTATATCTAAGCTGATATCAAAACCAGTCGCAGAACTGGCTCTTATTATGTCTTAAATTTTCGAATTTTACTATATTGGCCCATTAGATCAGGAAGCCTATAACTTGTAATATTCCTTGAAATCTTCATTCAACGAAAAACATACAACATCAGCAGCCCAGAAAACCATTACACTTATTTAAACCTTCAAAGATTAAAACTAAACAACCCCCTTTTAGCTTCTAACCGAGGCGATTGAAGACACTTAAATCTACAATATGCACTCCCATAAAGACTTAATAACAAAACTAAGGGAGAAACTTGAAGAAATTTAGTAAATAAAAACGACTAATATAGCATCTAATATTGGTTCCTCGAAATTTGTTAAATTTTTAGTTGATAATAACACTCCGCAGTCGCTGTCACCATAGCGCTTTCGTGAGGTCAGAACGGATTTTTTGAGTAAGTATACTCCAACCCAGCTCTCAAATTCTTAACTTGCTAAGGAGCTTCCATATTGTCTTTTAGCTAGTATTGTGGCAAGCATTAAAGCTGTTGAAGAGAAGTTCGCTGTCGTATTAAATAGTCAAATAGGACGAATTTTAGAGTAAAAATTCGTGGATTAAATCTGGAAAATAGTTGATCGATCAGGTGTATTAAAGCGGAGTTTAATAGATTTGTATGGATGATTATTAAAGATCATTATGATTTAGAATATGTGTTAATTACTAGTTAATTTTACAGTTACTGCACTAATTGGTGTATTTTTAAACTATTCATTTAGTAGTAAGGATAATTTAATAGATTCTTAGTATTTTTAGAGAAAGTTATAGAAAATATTTTAATATATTTTTTATCTGAGATATGCTAATATAGTTATTACAGTAAGTTATTTTGTTCATATATGGATTAGTATTCTTTATATAACATAGTTATTCTTAATAATTTGTAATGTGATTAGCTAATAGAAATAATATGTGGTGGCTAAATTTGAAGTTATAGATTAAACTACTTTCTACTAACATCCAGTATGATTGATTTATATTATTTAATATTTTAGTAAGTATTCAGATAAATATCAAAATAAATACACTATTAGATTTTATTATACCGTGCTTACTTAATAAAGAGAACTGCGAAGATTAAATGAAGTAATAAACTCAATCAAATTTTATTGTCTATTTTTATGGAATTATTGCTGCTTGTTATACTACAAAGTAATCACTACTCTTATAAACTGGTAGGTCAAGGTCATAAAAATCGGTAATTTTTAACTTTGGATCAAAATAAAAATACTCTTAGTGCTTACTCATTTCGTTAAATGCTTTGTATGCTTTGTGTTATTTTTCAAATTATTGCCCATCTGGAGTTACCCAAAGGTTACCTACTCGCTTAACTCGTGAAAATGCTTTTTTACGGAGTTCTTGGGTGCTGATTGTTGTTTCATTTAAATAAAAATCTGAAACTTTGGGTACAAATGACATTTTTGTGTTTTAAATCTGAATTATGCTAAGATAGGAGTTGAACTTATCCCTTTATAATTAAAAAAAAACTCACACTAAGCTATGAATATAATTAATTATTTCCAATAAAGTTTATTTATAATCACTTTCGGGTTATTCTGCAACAACCTTTTGGCAAACCAGATTATGGCGCCTTTATAATATTTGTTAAGTCAACAAAATCAGAACTAACTGGGTTTGGAATTATCTCACCATTGATAACTCTATATTCTACCTTAAAATCATATTTCCACTTTTCCACATCATTTTTACAAGACCTGGCAAACTCCGCATAGTTAATATTTAATGTTATTTTATCTAATAAATGCTCATCGCGTTCTGGGTATTTAATTCTACTATCAATTGAAAATACTGGGAATGGAATTCTGTCTAATGGTAAATACGGAATATCATCTAAAGTATTCTCATGCTTCTACTTTTACATGTTAGGTTATTATTTTGGCTTGGCTTAATACTAAGTATCTAATTGACCAAATGGTGAATGCAGTTATGATGAATCTACAGGTTAGCCCACAGGTGATAAGATTTATGATTTACCTAAATTATCATTTAAAAACTCAATTTCTACAGTACGATTACTATTCTACAGCTCTGGTGAAAGTGGGGGTTAGTTAGATGGTTAGGTAATTTATCCTGTAGGTAATAACTATTTTCTGTCAATTTAATTTATCATCTACTATTGATATTTTTCAGTTAAAGAAAGTTATTTTTTTTTAATATGATCCTATTCACCATTTTATATTTTCTCTGATTATTGGTGAATAATTTTAATTGGGCCCGAACTTAATGCAACAGACAAGGCCGGGACTTATTCTGGTGACTTTATTTGCTTGTGAGTTGAATCAAACCTGGCCGTTAAAGCGGCTAATTTTTCTCCTAATGGAGAAAGCTATTTGATATGTGGTGGTATACTAGGAGTATTCATAACAAGCGGAATCTCACATTCTTATGATAAAGATTTATCAATTGTGTCTTATTGTATTTCATTAACTTATTAATTGTTCTGATATGCCTATGGAGATGTCGAAAGTATACTTGCGCGCTTAAGATCAATTTCAGGATTTCCACTATCAAAATCATTCCCATATGCATTATGGGAATAATTAGACATTGAACTAAATGCATTTATTTCATTTTCTAAATCATCATAATCATCAGCATCTGAAAATTCCATTTAAAAATATTAAATTAATATATATATATATATATATATTAGTATGAGCATTCTATAAATGTTCTTCAAATAGCCACCCACATCTCAGCCTTTCATTCCCGCACCCCCACTTCCAATCTTAGATTTTGCGCTCAGTGTATCATTTTATTGTTAAAATCTTAACCTTATAATAGTTCAAACCCCATTTGCCACATTTCTATTATCAGCGTTATATGGGCTTCGTGGTGGACTACTTCCTGCTAAATGGCACCCATCTCAAGCTCTATTATCTCTCACAAATGATCCACTTTTTCTGCCAAAGTAAGACTTTAAATAAATGTAAGTAGATCCACAGATACTTGAGGCACTGGCTACATAATTACAATAAAGACATTAGGGCTATTTTCTTGTTAAAAGATGCATATCGCCTATTATTAGTTCAAATAAATCTAAATTATATCAAAAATCATCAAATTCATAGGTTTTACTTATAGAAACAGAAGACTAAGTACAGACATTTGAACTTTAAGAGTATTTTCAAAACTAAATTTTATGTCTTATTTTAGTTGTTTAGAAAATAAGCAAGACTGCAAGCGAAGTTGACTTAAATTTATAATAATTTTACTCAGAAATTAAAAAATAAAATTAAAACGAGAAATTAAATATAAATCAAAAATTTGACTATGTTAAAATTGAGGCATTTTATAGGTCAAAAAATGCAGATTCAGTAAAATAAGGTCCTTATTATATGAAGCATGAGATGATATGGAGTCCAACTGTGGAAGAGTTTATTCAGTAAAAATTAGAAAATGCTATTTCATATGAATATGCAATGCATATAGATGAAAAAATAGATTAGTATATAAAATTACTAGGTGAGAAGCATAAATGATTTCACTTTACATATACATCTCCTTTTTCTAAAATTATAATGTCTGATTCGATTTCAGCCATTCTTCTTTCTAACCACATCTTTCTATCTTTTTAACCAAAAGTCTCAACAATAGATTTAGTAGTACTGATGTATTCTGCGTTCAAATCTTTCCAATTCTGCTTCAAACCTTACAATAATTCCTCCCTTTCATATTCGGAAAGTTTAAGAGCCTTTTATCTTTATGGTCTTCTTGATTGTTCAAACTCGCGTAAAGATTATTATTCCTCAGATATTTGGGATTAAACAGTCTTTAAATAAGCAGGGTTATTTCCAAATTCTTTGCGTTCTGTCCAATCAACTTCAAGTCTTTTATTTGCTTTAGGTACCATAAGAGTTGCACGTCTAACATTAGCCTTTATAAAATCAGCGTTAGATTTTAATCCATAAACAGGCTTATCGCTTTAGGCAGGAACTGGCTCTCTTCTAGGTAAAGGGTCTTGGTAATGCCATTCTCTAGGATCAGCTAGACCAGGATCTCCAGAACGTTTAATAGTCCATTGAGTTGCGTCCGGTTTAAATGCGCCATCTTTCAGTCCTAAAGTAGAGTGGTTTCCAGCATGATCAAAATGTTCACGGACTGTTTTCTCATGATAAATTGATTTATAATACTTCTTCTTCTCTGGGGTATCATTTATACGGTCATATGCACGGTGTTCGTTTATGGTATCGATTAATTCAAGCTTATTGATGGTATCGTTCATTTTTGCGGAATGCTTTGGAATGAGAAATGCGGAATAAGATTTGCGAATATTATATATATTATAATATCAATGTTTTTATTACGTATTTATCCTAATAAATCTTTATAATAGTATTATGCGCTCAAAAAATGTCTGTTCTCCTAAATCTAGAAATCGTAATATCTCCAACTTAGAAAGCCGTATTACAGGTATAAGAGAATAAGACTCCAAAATAATTAGCTATTAATTTTGTAGACTAGTATTAACTTAACCTTAACATGATAAATCCACTTGCAGTTTATATTAGTGAACAGGTATAATTACTAGATATTGAATCAAGTAATTAAGATTTTTACGAGTATAGTAGTACTAGTAGTGTTGAATAGCCTACAGCTAAAGAGTAATTAGCTTATTCTCGGAAATTAGCAAACCTAGATTCAACAAGTAAACCAAATATTATTTTAATTAATTAGCAAGATAAGTAAAAATAACATAAGAATGCGAATTCAATGGCATTTAATAGATTATACGCAGATGCTATCAGAAGAAAGTAAAAAAAATTACACTAGAATTCACCAAAAAATAAAAAATTAAATCTTAATATTACTTAACAAGACTTTATTTATGAAAAATCTGTTAATTTCTTATAGTAAAAAGAAGAAAAACTTTAATTCTTGAGAAAATAAGTAGAGTCAGAAAGATAACGTAAAATATAAGAAGAAATGGATTAGTGCACTTTCTAACCTATTATTACTGGTAAAGCTTAATTAATTATGCATTAAAAAGATGTATTTTCAAGATTGGCAGACAATGAATTTATGGAGACTAGAAAATAAGAAACTTTTTAGTAGGTTACTAGACAGTCTAGAAAATAAGAGACATTTAAACCATAAATTAATTATAATTATCCAAGATGTAAGTCCAGAGTTAGATAAGACTAAAGTACTTAGAAAAAGCCATTATAATATACAATATTTGAGTGAATTATGAATTTTCACAGGAATTTTGATAGTTGTTCTTCAACAAACTCTTTCGATCGATCCCTGAGATAATCATTATGAAGATAGTCCACCATATTTATTCTAGTAAAACGACCCTCATTTTTCATTTAATCAAGACCTAACATTTGGAATTCTTCAAGATCTTCTGCATCTACAATAGTACCATTTTTATTATAAAAACCATGCTTTCCTGTTTCTGGAGGTTATAATATATCATCAGCTTCTGTCCAAAAACAAATATATTCTTATGCTTTAATTTTTACATCCATAATTTAAGTAATAAAACCTTTCTAAACACTTAAATCTTATTTATAATCTCTCCATATATGAGCTGGTATCAAATTCTCTTAGTAGTAGCGACTATTCATCCTTTTCATACTCAGTAAAAATTTTGGAATGCCAAAACAACCATTTTTGCAATAAAAACCTCCCTAAACTCCGCTTGTACTTATTAATTTTCGAATTTAGGGATAACCTGTTCTATCTCCATATAGTTAGCTGTATGCTCTAGCAAAAAATCCCCCTAAAGAATGCCCTATAATGTCAACACATCCCTGTTCTTTTTGTATTTACTTTGATATTTCTGTTAAATAATAACTGGGATCTTCAAAAATAGTCGAAAGTGGCCCCAGTAATATAGGTATTGACCGTATCTTTCTATCAGGATATTGTTGCTCTAAATTGTTTTGTAAGGACGACATAGAGAGCGTAGATTAAAGCATACCATGTATTAAAATGATAGTACAATGTTTCATTTTGTTATGTTCATAAAGTTCGTAAATTTATCAAAGCTTATCATGAATTAAAATTAAAATACAATTTCATACGTCACTCACCACCAACAAAAATTTATCCTCTAACACCATCCCTTCCTTTATGAAAATCCACAGCAAAAATAGATTTTTCAAGACAAACATTTTAACTGCTAATTCCTTATATCGAAATTACCTCATTGAGTTTTGTCTCCAAGTATCCTTTAATGACATCATTACTGATAACATAAACATTATGATTATCTACGTAAAACGACAAGCCTCCAACACTGATTCCTCTGCACGGTTTTAATTTATTCTTGTTACTAAAATCAACAGGTTATACAGATTCGCAAACTTTTTAATCGATTTTGACAAAATAAATTGTGCTACTAGAGATAATAGAGAAAATATTATTTTCTAGTTATTAAATTTATTCTGGTATAAAATTCCTAGAAGTAATTTTTAGCTGATATTACTGTGCAGTCGTACCATCTATAGATAATTAAACTTAACATAATGATGGAAACTATTTTTCATTAATCTACACGTAGCTTAAACACACTTATTAGTATTTAACAGCTATTGTAAAAACTGGGGGAATCTAGGATTTTATTGACAATACAGAATTTTTAAATGGTATTAACTAATCATCTTTGTAAGAGAATGATATTATATCATAATGTTAATCTTAGGAAGTAAATAGCAATGAAATATAAAGTTTGTTATCAAACTTTATACTTTCGGCCCAAATGAGATTAATATATTTTTTCTGATCTATATATTCCAGATTTGAGTTTATTTTTTTATATATTAATAAAATTCCATCCATAGAAGCCACTATGAGAATATCTCCATGAAATTTCATATAAAAGATGAATTATGCATCATTCGATTAATATACTTTACTATTAAAATGTATAAGCGATGAATTTAAAGTAACATAACATGGAGTATTTGATTCATAATGGTATGCAGCGCAGCGTATTTATGTATTAAAATTTGTCAAAGAAATTTACATTTTATTTAGCTCAGCCATTTTCTTAATTAACTAACCAATTAATTAATTTATTATTATTTTATAATATGAATATAATAAAATTAATAGGGTAATTATTACATATTACTCCTGTACTATATGTTAATGAAGATAATCCGTTAGTATTAAGGTACGTTTAATACAAATATATAGTAAACTAGTGTGGCTCAGAATAAAGTTTTAATAACCTAAAGGAATAAAGATTCTTATAAATAAAAAATTATTATTTGTGCCAATTAGTTCATTCATATATCATAACTTTAGATAAGCCATTATTATAGAATTATCTTTATTCGCATGTATTAAATGTATATTGTTACATCATATTTACTTGAGCCATGTATTTTTTAAAATATAATATTAGTATTTACCCAAATTTTACAAATAATATAAATTGATAATATCCTGCTTGTAAACTTCGATTTTATAAGTATTTCACTATTAATAATCCAGTTTCATATTATTTAATATTATATTATATAGTATATTATAAGTTTACTCTATATTAAATGATTGGTAAACTACTTTAGAATATTAAGGATCAGTTAGTTCCTTAATAAACTTTTGATATTAACTTAATTACATCATAATTAAAAGAAATACATTAACCAACGTTTACTAACTATTCCAAAATTTTGCAAACATTATAGACAACAAATAATTATCTTAAATCTGAATCCTTTCATAATAAAGAATATTTAATATAAGAAATAATAGGAACTGAATTTTTAAACGTATTTAGCTAAAGAAAATTCAATACAGTAGTCAATCCAATATTATAGAGATGCTTAGATCTTCTCTAATTTTATTCAAGCTAAGAATTTTATGATTATATAAATAATTCAATACTCTAAATATAAAGGCACCACCCAGAGAATATAGAACCATTACCTTTATTATTAAAATCCATAAAGATCAAGATCAACTCTTCTATAGGTAATATTAAACTTCCTTATACCATACAAAAAGATGTACTAGAGCTTCTTATTACTTATTCTGGAGTATCATAAGAGACTAGATAAATTATTAACTAGTATCCTTATTTTTTTAATAAATACCTTCTTCTTTAGTAATTTTAAGCGGGTCTAAAGGGTGAGGTTATAACATTAATCGACGAATCATAAGACCAGACCATATCAATTTTCAATATAACAGATATTCTAAACACAATGTTCCTTCTTCAATACGATAGGAACCTTATTTTTTAATCAATAAAAGATTTTATAATTGAGAATTTAGTCAAATTTATTACTTCTTAGTGCTATAAGAATAATACATTAATAAATCACTCTTTTGCAGCGGATCTAATTTACTTACTAGCAACTATCCTCAATCTTACTCATCAAAACGATATCACGCTATTCCTAAAACTTGTTATACTTATTTATCCCCAAGTTGATGGTTTTTACGTAGAAACCAAAATTATGTTTTACGATAAATCCTTCTCATTTTCTCCAATTTAGTAGCTCATATTAGATCTCCTAACGACCCCATTAGATCAATCCATCCCATTAAGCCAGCAATTACGCCTGAAAAATACTATTTTTGTCTTAATTATACAAATCATTTCTGCAACACCAAACTAGTCTACGACCTTTGAAACGTTCTAAGACCTCGCGTTAACGGAGACTTCACGTGGCCTCATAGTTAAAAAGCGCTCAAAAAGCCTCGAAATGAATGCGGATTTGCTACAGAATGCGCACCTTTTTAGGATGGCCCAAATTTCCGCTGGGATGCCCAGATTCGAGCTTGTGAATAGTGAAATCGCTAATCCAAACCCATTCGTTTTCGAGGCGCTGCAATAGTTTCTTGGACTCTTTACGATGCTCAAAAATAATGACTTCTGCGGTGACGACGCGCAGGTGAGCTATTAGGAAGGTGGAGAATAGTAGGAATTAATTTAGACATCTTTTCGGGTTGAAAATGATTGTATTTTGCAAGTGAAAGCTACGTACTTGAACTACAGACAATTCGTAGGATTTTTGGTTTTAGCGAATCCACACTTTTACGATCAGATTTGTGCTATTTGCAGCGTAGTTGAGGAAAGTGTTACAAAAATGTCTGCACACGTCGCGTTCTTGAAGGCAAATGGGGTGGGGTTCTTTGCGAAAATAAGTTTCTTTGACGAGTTTTAGGCGATTTTAGATAGTGTGGTGGACGGCAGGGACGAACGGGCGGCGATGGTGACGGGGTGGCTCCTATTGTGTAAGAAAAATGGCTAGTGATCACTTGGAAATCATTTAATTTTTGTGGTTTACGAAGTACTCCATCATGCTTCTTGCAATTGTCTTTTTGCTTCTAACTGTCCATTCTTCAGTTAAAATATTACTATCTACTCTTTCTGCTGCCACGCGCCATTATTCCTCTGTCACCCATTTATAGTCTGTGCATTCTACTGTTATTTGGCATTCAAACTCTTCATTAACTTCTATCCAATATGGAATCATTAACGACATATACGTCCCAGGCCATGGCTGGGAACCTTATAATTATTCAATTCTTTTTATATACTTAGGGTCAAACCCGATTTCCTCTTAGAGTTCTCTTAAAACAGCATTTTCAAGTGTCTCAATAATTTCAACAAATCCACATGAATGAGTATACAAAGTAGAATGTCTATGGCATAGTAGCATCTTATCGCCACATGTTATCATCATAATAACAGATGGCTAAATTTAGGGATAAACTTCCTTTTTGCATTAATTGCAATACAAAAATACCTATGTGGAATTTAAAAACACTAGCTTTTACCCACATTGAGAACAAAACTTAACTGTCTGATGAAACTTTGCAATAGATAGTGATAATGCTGGTATTATAGTGTTAGTAACATCAGGAGAATCAATACAAAGAAATTATTTAGTAAATACTGCATTAGTTTGTACAGAAAAAATAGGTACTTCAAGTTAAAATCCTAACAATGCTGCTTAACTGAGTTCTGTTTCACTAATATGCGTCTTAACATCTTATAAGCTAAATAAATACTACTAATCTTATTACTAAATATGAAGATTTTTTTCATTAATGAAAACAAATAATGTTTTGGGATCATTTATTAGATTTTACCTTGTCTACTATGTTATATCACGGTGTACTCTTTCTATATCGTTTAAAACGAAATAATAATCTTTATCTAATACTTTCATTTTATGAAATAGTAAGTATACAGTAATAGACTTAATAACTTAAATATCACTTTGTATACTTCCATCTATCAATTTTATTTATTCTTGAAGCTTATATTGATTTTTAATTCTTAAATTAACTTCTAACTTCGCAACTATAATCTCCATTTTCTGGTCTCAAGTCATCTAAATAACTTTTTCTAGCAATATGTTAAGTTGCTGGGAGACTGCAATATCTAGAATTAAAAAAATCAGCACCCGATTTTATTAGCAATCCATATTTTTTAGAATAATCAGCACTTTAGAAAATAGAAAATCTAGCTTCTGGTAGTAAAGATTCAAATATTGGAGCGGCCTTATGTGGAAATTTAATATGCTAATATCTTGCAGGCGAGGTAATATTTGGTAAAGAGAATGGTATTCTAGAAGATTATTTAACTGGTTAAGAGTGTTATAACAATTTTTTTGTTGGTTTATTAATCGTAGAGTAATAATGTTCAGAATAATTATCAGTAAGAGTAACAATTGGTAAAACAGGAGTATCGAGTTCCATAATAAAATCATACTTCAAATTATTATATTGTTAATGAAATAAATCTCAGTTCTAGTTTTTCTTTTTAAGAATGTTTATGATTGAATTTAATAACATTATAAAATAAATGCTTTATTATACTTATTAATAAAAATTCTCATATGTTATTGGCATGAAGACGAGTTTCAACACAATTGTATATAGCTTACTATTTAAGCCGAAGAATTCGTTAATACCTGTATTAGTAATAAATATACTATTAGTATTCAATTCAAGATATGTCACTAAACTCAAATTGTATATGGCATAATATTTATATTTTATAATATTATTTTACAATGATTATCATTACTAAATAAGTAAATATTACTTTATATTAGAATAATATAGTATATATTTTTTGCTGACAGAATGCTATTATAAGTAATAGCATTTACTTGCTACTAATCAACAGGAGATGCTATACTATAAAATTAAACGAATGATGCTTCTATTAAATTATTAATTAATCATGCTTAAAATGATAAAGATCATGAAATTTGCCATGCTATGGTTTACTCTTCAGCAACTTTGACACTTATAGTCGGTTTATTTTAATTTAGTGGCTAATTTTAATTTGATGACACTGATTTAATGCTTAATCTAAAAAAAGTTAATGAATTTGATATTGTAGATTTATAATCATTTACATTAGCCACTTATCAAGTTAGTTTTGATGATTCAGATTTGATATTTGAAGATTCTATCTCCTAGTTATACTGGAAAGCCTATGATGATGAAAATTGCTTTATAGATGCATTTTTTATATATGAAACTGAAAAAGAGTTTGGTGTTAAATTTATTTCTAACCCTGTTTGTGTCCCTAATGGAACTGGGGATATTACTCTTATTTTGTATTTAAATGGTGTTATTATTCTTTAAGAAACAATGCCAGTGGTGGGGTTTGATTTTGCATCTATATCTTATTTTTTTAAAACATGCACCGACGAAGATTTTAGTTGTAAAATGATTTCATTGAATATAGGACAAGATTTAGTAGCAAATGGAGAATTAACATTTATTATACCGTAAGCTTTTACAATTTAAGCCGATGATTTTGATGAGAAAGATGGTACAACTATTTCTGTCCCTGTTGATATCATTGTACCAAAAATTTATAATAAAAAATTTTCAGCACGTTTGACACCAGAAGCAGACTGTTATGAATATTTAAACATAGAATTAATGAAATATTAGTTTATTATATATGGGACATAAGGTTTATAAACTGAGTGCAATGACAAGCTTCTTGACAACCTAGCACCTGGTGGAAGTTTAGCAATTTAGATTATAATAAATTCTGATTAAAAGATATTTTCTATTGAAAAAAGATATGAATCTTTAGATTTTACAAATAGCAGATTTTTTATTGTGTGTGATGAAGAGTGTAGAGATGAAATGGATTATTATCATCATTAAGATAATCTAGAACTTCAGGTTGGATTTATAATATATACTTAATAAAATACTTATAGAGGGGCTATTAGATATCCAGCCAATTTTAGTAAAAATCAATATATTGATGGTAATATCTAAGTTTTTGATTCTATGGTGCTAATTAAATTATACCAATCCTATTATAATTATAAAGAAACGCAATCTATACGCGAAGTATATTTAAGAACATATTCTACAGTTGTTAATTTTGATAAACGTAATCCAGACTTTTCTTTTACTGTAACAATATTATTTCCAAACGATCAAGATGAATATTACTTCACTGTTGATCATACATTTTTTAAAAAAGCTATTATTAATGACTATATTGTTTCTTTAGAGGTAGGGGACTAAATATTTATTGCATCAACTAATTCTATTTAAATGTAAAGAGATGACTTTCTTTTATTATACATTGTACCAGTCATTGTAGGTGTATCAGTTAGCTGTTATTGTTTAACTATTTATTTACTGAAACGCAACAATGATGTAGACTGAGATTGATTTCCTACTTTTTTGATAGATTGTTAGTTACTGATTATGTTTTATTCTAAGTATTATTAAGTTTAATAGTGTATTGAGATTTTTACGATTATCGTTGTTAAACATACTTCACAATGTTTTAACATAATAAATAAATCTGAAGAATAAATATAGATATTATAGCAACGATTAAGATCATATGTTTTCATTACTATAAATACTTATGCCATTCAAAACATTAAAACTAATCATCTGGTGTTTGTTTAGTATATTCTTATGGAATTAACTTATACTAGGATTTTAATAATTTATCTAATGCCGTATTAAATTAAACAAAAATATATATTTTTATAAATAAAATATATTTAATTTTATCATACTGATTTAATATATTTTTTAATATGAAATCTTTGCACATATGTCTAATAGTGTATGTTCGTTTGCATAGATCTTTTATTTATCGACTAACTTATAAAAGTAAAACAACAATTTAATTATACAAAACGAGTATGAAATAAAAATTTCAAACAAAGATAGGATGAAAATTACAATAGCTTGTTAATTACCTAAGTTTTGTAATGAAAATTATTATATAGTTGTTGTGATGAATTTAGTTAGATAGGTCCATCATTGTTTTATTAAAAAATGATAATATAAATCTGAATACGAATTTATATGTCTATTGATAGTCTAAATATCAAAATTAACTATTGGGAATATATTGGTGATGAATATAAACTTCAGATAAAAATAAAAAATAAGTAATATTGATAAAATTTACCTAATATCCTGCCAAAATCCTATGTTAGAGAATTTGTTGACTTATAAATCTTTGCCTTCTTTCTTGGCATGTTTGCATTCGTTTTTCTAACAAATAAGACCAACAAAGTAAATAACATAGGATGCTAGATTAAAAATCCAGCCTATAATTATCATAAATGATAAGATACTGTTATAAGTATTGTAAAATTTATTAAGTATCCCATTTTTGTTTTCCTTGGGAAATAGATCTTAAGGTCCTTGAATAAAAGAAAACATAAGCTAAAGAATGATGTAAGAGTGAATACTCTTAGTAAAAGTAAATAAACGTATTAGTTTTTTTATGAAATTTACCTTTAGATATCAAAACTAAGAAAATTATGAATTCAATAATGCAGACTAAAAATGAGATTATTAATGTTTAAATATCCAGAAATTATAACTGATCAGATTTAATATTATCTATAGAACGAAGTATTGTAATGATAGCTTAAGCAAGTATGCAAAATGTCCCACATAAATTGCATACTTAAATTAAAAGATGAAATACATTATTTGTTGATTATTTTTTCTTTTATAAATCAGTATCTGCATTTGTAATGATAACTGGTTCTTGTATAATAGGAGTTAATACTTTTTCTTCTTCTTAGTATACGGTCATTTATAAAAAATAGCAAAACATAACAGTGCGAATATATAAAATATTTAATGAGAATTACATTTAAAACACCTGTTTATAAAATAGTTGAATGATTAGATTAATATTGCACTTAGCCTGGATGTAGAAAATTTTGTAATATAAATACATTATATTTGTTGTGAAAGGACGTAAATATTATACCTCAAATAATATAGAGCTATTAGTATTATAGTAATAATACCAGATTTTAAAAAAATGTATTATATAAATAAAATATATTACATACTAATTAAGCATTTATCATATTTATCAATTGAAATTTCTGTAATTTTAGAAATTATAAACTCTAGTTAATACAAATATTATAATATATTCTTGATTTATAGTAATTTATAATACTATATATTAAGTTAACTATCAAATCTTAGAAAATTATTTTATGAAACAAAACTTGCTAATATTAATTAATATGTAAGTAATATATTAAATTTATTTTTATATATGACGGATATTGTTCAAAATGATAATACCGATCAATTTTTTGAAAATCCACTGGATATTCACTAACTTATGATAGACTTTGGGAACCTTAGCATTGAGTCTAATAAGAAAGACTATTCGCTTTTGCACAAACTGATAAAAAAGTGTATAGATGAAATTAAAGAGTCAATGATAAATTAGTTCGCTGAAATTGTCGAGAAATCTAAGCACTAAACAGCGTTAGTTTTTGAAAAACGGCCAGTCTATGTGCTATTTGAGCAGGAGCTGAACTGCAACCCTGAGACGGATCACCTCGCACCCAAGAACTTGTACCCTATTTTCAAGCCCAAGATAGAAGTCATGTTCGACCAGATTCTAAAGGTTATTAATGGGTACACGACCACCGAGCTGATATCGGCCGAGGAAAAGGTGGCCATGCTCTGCAGGCAGATCCTAGCAGAAATAACGGAGATCAACGACTACCTCATCGTCGAACTGATCACGAAATCGACCGAAAGTGACAAGTTTCAGCAGCTGGCGGATACCCAGAAAGTCAAGAACCTAAATGAGCAGCAAAATATGAGGAAGCGAATCTCTCTGCTGAAAGAGCAAATTATGGAAAAAAGGAGGACCGGAGTTATGTACAGCCCCGATTTTCTCAAAGATATCAACGAAGCTTCCGAGTTTAAAAATAGCGTCAGCGGCCTAAACGATCGATTCAAAACTGTAGCTATTCGGAATGGTAATTTAGAGGCAGAAAATGCAAAAATGAAAGGCTAATTGGAAATATTTTCTAACTCCAATGAATATCTAGACAGAACTATAAAAGAGCTAGATAAAATTAAATAGGCCTATGTAATCTTGTAAAATAAGTATATTATGGTAACAAATAATATAAACGAAGATGATGATACAGTACAGAGTTTAACATATAAAATTTCATAATAGTAAGAGACCATTCGTTTATTTGCAGCTAGACTTGAGATGTATGGAGACGATCCAGAAGATGTTGCCGCTGAAAATCTTTAATATTTAACGATAGATGAATTGTATACTAAATTTTAACCAAATGTAGAAAAGGCTATATAGATTACTTAAACATATATAGATATGTCAAAAATGAATTTACTAGATTCAGGAGATTCTATGTATCTTTTAGATTCATATAAAGAATAATTAGCAATTTAATAACAACACCTTAAAAATCCAATCCATAAATTTATCTAAACTGAAAATAATAATAGTTAGTATTTTAACCAATCCTCGACAAATCAGTCTTCTCGTATTAAATTGTCTCCTTCAAGATAATCGCCTACCAGATCTAATTAATCTTATGCTGTTAATCAAATGACAATGTCTGGCGGTTAAATAAAAGATATAAGTTAAGCTTAAATAAATATATTGCTTTAATAATTAAGTGTAACATCCATTGAATAATTAGAGAATTTTAAAACAGCTTAGAGTATAACTAATACTTAAAAAGCTTTAACAGCTGGGGCAAACACACTAAATGTCAGAGAAGTTAACTTTGATACCAATAATGACAATATAGTAATTCAAGACCACAGCACTAAATATTAATAATTCATTAAGTAAAGTAGTACAGCACATCTAGTTATAATGGACAATATAAACTCTGATGTTTAATTTAATAATAGTAAAGAAGTCATCGTAGGGTATAAAAATTAAGATACTATATAAAACAAAAAAAGTTTGAATAAAATAGATTAATATGATAACAGATAATTAAATAAGTTAATAAAAGGTGAAGATTATACGTAAATAGTAAACAGTAATTTTGAAAATAGATAATTATATTAAGCTAATAATAATAATGTTGATAATGTTAATACAAATGAAACTTAATACAAATACGGAGAAATAAGCTAGTAAAATGATATGAATAACAAAATACACTCTACTATTAATAATATATAAGATATATCTTCAAATATTATGATGAATTAGAATTCAGTAGATAATATTATTAATAAAAATTAATAAAATAATTAAGAATATTATACTAATAATCCTAGTGACGTACTAAATTATATTAAAAAAGATCGATATACACTTTCACCTGGTGGACATTGTGTGGATAGTAATAAAAAAAGAATAGCCCTATCGGAAATAGAATAATCAGAATAAATTGCGGAACAATTTTCCATAAATAAATAAATAAATAAATGTTATCAATCCCAGAAGCGAATTATAAATTTCCGAGGATGGAACCTTAAAATCTATATCAATGTAAATTTATGATCAAAATAACCAATTATTAAATAACATTCCATTTGAAAATTATGAGGTAAACCATTCAATTAAAATAAAAACAGATACAAAAGATTTTTAATAGATTGGAGATAATTTGCTTCAATCACCAGGTGGAAGAATGTACACAAATGATGGTCAAGTAATTATTGGTTCTGATGATCCTATTCTTGCATCAAGATATAGACAAGCTGCTAATATGCATTTATCAGAAAGCTCAAAACTTAGAACTGGGACTATTGTATAGATGTTTAATAGACTAGGGAAAAATGAATAAGATACACTTCTTAGGCGATAATAAAAGTTAGAAAAATTATAAGAAGAATCGAAAAAACTTTGGTTACGTCTTGTAAACAGTAGAATTCACCAACCTACATTAGATGCTTTAAAAGACTTTAATGAGAATCAAATGAAACATATTTAGTAATAATTTAGTGTTATTTAAAATTAATTTGGTAAAGTTTCTCGTTTAAAGAATCTTCCAATTACGTAAAACTTAATTAGCCTAGAAAATAAAATTTAGGAAAAACTATTAAGCTCAAAACTACAAGGGACAATAACAAGTTAAGATCTTTAAGAAAGAAACTAATAACATTCTATATTCTAAAAAATTAGCTAAACAACTTAATAGCAGCTTCCAAATGTTTCAGGAAACTAACTTCTTATGTCTGTTAGAGCAAGAAATACCTAAAAAATATCACCATATAAAAACGAGATGTTGAACTAGTTTCGAATGAAATCTATGAACGCTATGTTACCCTAAACAGGTTTAACAAACGGTAATAGAGGAATGCAAGGACGTAGTTTTAGCATGATCAAAAAGTGAAATATATTAATTTATATATAAGTAAGATTTTAAAATGAAATTAGTCTACAAATTTAATGATTACAATTTAGGATATATTGTTTAATATTTCATTTGAAGTGTTGCTAATATTATGAAGCTATTGACTAGATTAAGTATATAACAGATAATATTTATATTTATAAACATATTATAAGTTAATACCTATAAATAAGGATAATATTATAAATCAAGCTGGTAATTATCGATTAACCTCCAACTTAGCAATAGTATCTCTCAAATATTCATTTTTACAATGTTAAGTTATAATTTATTTGGAAAATATATAAATTATAAACTTAAATCTAAAATATGCTACGCATATTCAAGTTTTTGATAAATATTCTTATCAGACAATAATATTATTTTTAGTTAATTCTACCTGTTCATTTTGAACTTTTTATATATATGAATTTTAAATAACTTCTCTACAACCAAGTAATGTAATTAAATTTTTACTTTATAAGAAACTAAATCTATTAATTTATTAACCTAATTAAATTAGCAAGATGATATGTAAAACAGCTTATATGAATTTAACGACCAGTATAATATTCCAGTTTATAATTTAATAGAATTTGCATTACTTCTTATTATTATAAGTAGAAATGAACTGTTTTGTACTTGTATCGCTTTGTGTATCCAATTTTGCTAACTTTAATACAAATATATAAAATAATATTTCTTACCACTATACACTGATATAATTTTTATTTTAAAGTAATTTTTTGAGTAATGGCAAATTGACTTTATAATTTTTATTGAGAAAACGTATTCAAAATATTCATATAATAAATTTGTTTATTCTATTTTTAAAACTAATGTTTTAGAAAATCTGTAATAATATGTAAATATTAATTATAAAAATAACCACTCCATATCTAAATGACTGAATAAGCACCTGATGGTAAAATTCGTGTTAAACGTGTAGGTAACTACATTATTGGTAAGACAATAGGGGAGGGTTCTTTTTCTAAGGTAAAATTAGGCACTCATTTAGTGACTAATGAGCGTGTTGCGTTAAAAATTATTGAGAAAGCTAAAATTACTGAATCTTCTGATATTGAAAGAATAACGAGAGAGATTTAGATATTAAAACTTCTTGATCATCCAAATGTTGTGAAACTTTATGAAATTATTGATACTCCTAGACATCTGTATATTATATAAGAGTTTTTATCTAATGGTGAATTATTTGATTTTATAGTAGCACATAAGCGCTTACCAGAGCCATAAGCAGCTAATTTCATAGTTTAAGTGTTCTCTGGGCTTAATTATCTTCATTCGAAATTTGTTTCTCATAGAGATTTAAAACCAGAAAATTGCGTTTTAGACAAAAATAATAATATTAAAATTATTGATTTTGGTCTTTCTAATGTTTTTAAAAATTATGCATATCTTAAAACGGCATGTGGATCACCAGCATATGCCTGTCCTGAAATGATTAAAGGTGAAGTTTATAATGGAGCAAAAGCTGATACATGGTCGTGTGGTATTATTCTTTATGCTATGCTTTGTGGTGCCTTACCATTTGAATCTAGTACAACTTAAGGTTTATATTGTAAAATTTTATCTGGTAATGTATATTTTCCAGATTATGTTTCAGAAGGTGCCAAAGATGTTGTTCGTTAGCTACTAACAATTGATCCTAACAAAAGAGCTAAAATTTAGGATATTGTTAATCATTCTTGGATCTAAGAAAATTGGACTAAAATTAATCCAAACCAACCATTAAAATTGACAGTAATCGATGATGACCAATCATTACATTTAAGAACTTTATAATAAATGAAAACTCTTAATTTTGATGTAGATTAAACAATTAAATCTCTTAATTTGAATAAACATAATGCTTAAACGGCGACATATGTATTATTAACTTAATAAATTAAGTAAGGGAAACTTGAGGCTGAACCTGAACCTACTAAAATCGAAGATAGAGCAGCTTTAGCATAAAAGATAGGTCTACGTGTTAAAAATGACAAAATTTTCGATGCAGAAGGGAATGAAATTGGTGCATTAACCATGAAAATTGATGCTTTAGAATCTAAAGCAGATGACACACTCAACGGTACCGATACTAGAGTTGAGATTGCAGAAAATGTTCATGTACGTGCAGATTTACATAATGCACAGAAAGATCTGGATATGACGCCAGTTGAATAAAGGCTGTAAGAAGACGAAAAAGTTAGTGCTGTTCCTACCTTATCTATTTTACCACAGTTAAAAGATTAATTATTTTAATAAGAAGTTACTTAAAGAGCATTAGTTGATAAAGAGAATGAAGATATTCGTGTTTATGCAGGAACTGTTACTCCTGGAATGAGTAGCAAAATGCCTCCTGATCTTATGCTGAACTTGATAGAAGAAGTATTTAAGAAACTTAAAATAAAATTCGTCAAAGAAAAATAATATTTATTTAAGTGCTAAAGATTAAATGTTATTATGAGTTGTGAAATGTGTAAAGTATAAGGATAGGAAGAGCTTGTGTGCGTTGTATTTAGAAGAATGACAGGAGATGCTTGGGTTTACAAGGAACTTTGTTAACAAATTTTGTCTGGTATGGGATTGTGATCAAATTGTACTTATGAAAATTTATATTCTATATAATATTTATATTACCATTCTAAATCAAATGTCTCTTATGTATCCAGGCGAATTTCCCCTTTATCAGTTTTAGGCTGAGATTTGTTAACCTCCAAATATAAATTCAGAATATCTTCAAGCTACCCCACGACCATAAACAGTTATCTTAAAATTTCCATTAGTAAAAAAATTTGATGCGTAAATTTTGATAACTACGGCAAGAGTATTTATTTTTGAACCTACATAAACTGATTTTATTCGTTAAATATCATTAAATTCAACACTAAAAGAAACTCTGTATCAACAATTCTTTATTACTCACATAATGACCCTGACCAAAATATCTGGTCAGGAAATCATTATTGATCTAATCTCACCACTTCGGATTATAGTAAAATTCTTGTCTATTGAGTAGGTTCCTAATGTTTTTGACTATCTTAAATAAAAATCAGCAGTTCTTTTACAAGGTTCGGATTTTGTTTTTTGGAAAGGTTTTATGGCCTTAAATACCACAAAATAAATAATAAAGCCCACAAACTTTCCTCCTTTTACTACTGACTTACTTACTTTAAACTGGAATTCTTATTTTGACATGTATTAACAAATTAAATAAATTAGTATAACAGGTAGCGACCTGGATGATGTTTTAAATGCCCCAATTAATTCAGATTTAAGTCAAGCCCTTAGGAAATAATTTGAGTCATTCCATGCATTTAAACTTCCGACCCTAAAAATTAATTAGCTTTTACCACTTAAGTTCCTTGAAAATCTTTAACCCAACACAACTGGGATTACACTTTCCGTTTAAAATTTACATTATGAGCTATGTGAATCATATTCTGCGATTTTTGCAACGCCAGACGTTAATCTTTCAAAGCCTTCTATGTTTGAAAATTCTAGATTCCCAATTTTATCATTCTCACGCATTTTAAGATGTGGAAAATTAAATTCTAATTGCGATTATGAACTTTTTAGAAATGTACTGAAATGTACTAATTCTGAAAAACTTATTATCCTAAATTTAGGAACATCTTTTTAACCAAGAAGTTCACTTTAATTTTAAATCTTTAGTCCGATCTATCCTTCTTAAAATGATTTATTGACATCATTCAATTCGTTATATCATTCTTCATCTCAAACCGATCCAATAGCCATGGCCAAAAAAATTGACTTTTCTGCTTAAAATATCGTAGAATTAATGACATCCTAGTAATAATTAATTAAAACTGAATTAAATACATAATTTCATGTTAAAAATGAGCTCTCAAATTGGCCTAAAATAGTGCGTTAAACACTATAAGTTGCAACAAAGATCACTTAAATTATAGACCCAAAAACGCTTGTTTTAGTTTCTGGTAGTGATGAAAGACAACTGGGGAGTGTTATAATTTGTCTTAGTGAAATTCTCATTAACTCGAAATCTAGAACTGTGAAAGGACTTTAATAAATGATTTGGAAGCATTTAGTCTAACCAGGTTTTGTGTTTGATTTACCGCTATTAATATTACTTAACGATTGTATTGATTTTTGCATTCAAAAATGCCCAAAATCATTCCATTTCAGCAGAGCATTCTTAGCTAAATATTTTTGTGGATTAGCAGGACGCCAAACTGGAGAATTTTGTTTCCGCTCGGAGCTTGAAAAAGTAGTTTTGGGTGTCACTTTAACAACTTAACTTTTGGAAGTTAACGCTGGAGTAGAATGGCAGGGCGAAATCGAAAATATTGGTAATGAAAGTGCCGAGTGGTTAGAAGGTGTCGGACGGCTAGGATGGTTTTGGAGTATTTTTGGTAGTGTTTGATTAGAGTGATGTAAATTTTAGAGTCTAGAAGGAGATTATAGGACTGAAAGATGTATAATGGTTTATAATGAATCATAGTTAAATTTATCATAATTTAAATATTCTTATAAAAATGGAGAATGCTAAATTGTAATACTTAGTATATTCTCATACTAATTTCCTATGATAATATATTAGTAGAGAATATAACTAACTACTTAGTATATTATATATTAAAAATTAGTATTAAATATATTTTAGCGAAAGAATGACAGTATCTATCACGTCACCAATTGCATTTCTTAACGCGATTAGATTCTCAACTATAGATCAAACATAATTGACTAGAATGCGGTATGTACCTAATAAAAATGTAATCGAACTGATCACACAATCACGAAATTCTTAAGTTTTTATTAGAGGTACACTCTACATATCACAAGAACAACAGTAATCTCAAATTATAACAAATGCTCCATCAAAAATATCAATGTTTACTGATTTTTCAGAGTAAAATTTCGACTTCACAGTTCCGGCGAAGCAGCTTTTGCGAGCAGTCCAAGGCCTTGCTAACCTTGTCAAATTTACATCACCATTACCACCCGTATTTAAAATATCTTTCCCGGATGAGGATTCTCCTTTCCTTTCATTATCAGGAGCAATTTCCCAACTTAATCTCATTCTAGACCGCGACTCGGATATCAAGTCATTTTATCAAATTCATACGACAACAGAGACAGTCGATTTTCCATACACTTTTTCGCCTTCCACTGCCAAATTTTACGCCGTTATATCTTCTTTTGCCCTGTTCTCCCTCATTGATTCACTGAACTAGTCCGTGAAGCTATAACAAACGTGTAAAATTATTTTTACG
This sequence comes from Spironucleus salmonicida, assembly GCF_000497125.1. Taxonomy (NCBI): domain Eukaryota; phylum Fornicata; order Diplomonadida; family Hexamitidae; genus Spironucleus; species Spironucleus salmonicida. The sequence goes on from NC_090600.1 coordinate 1,320,380, forward strand.
TAGGATGGTAAAGATATGCTTATTTAGACGCAGGATGAAGCTGGCGTGAATGTGGTCGCCCAGATGCCAAACCATCAGGTTGGGAAGAGCTGGATTCTAGAAAGTGTAAAATTTTGTGACTTTGAAGGCGTTTATACATTTAGTGGTGTCCGCGCAGTCGCTGGGATGCTTAAATTTTGCGCAGAAACAGATGCAGTAGTGGTCCTTGGATGTATAAGTGGAGAGATAATGTTCAGAATTCCAGTTGGGTAGGGAGATAGAATTAGTGGATAATTTGTGGTGGTCCTGGCAGGAATCGACGCCGATTAGTGAGGATAATATTTAATATTTTAGTATATTGTAGGGAAGCAGAGTAGTTCGGGGTGAAAATACATGACACTGATGGTTAAATTGCTGAATTCATCATTAATTTGATGAAATATAATTAAGACTAAACCGTTTCTCTCACTCATATCTCCAAATATGTACCCAAAAGGTCAAAATCTCCATCTCCCTCAAACTATATTACCTACAGAACGTTTCCATTCCTGCGTAGTTCAACATCTTTAGTAGCAGTTTGAACTTATCCAACCAAATAATGTTAAAACCGCTTCTCCTTAACTGACTTCTCCTTGATGTAGACCTGTACATCAGTATCATCATCGACAGTGATTGGTCCGACGCTGAACTCTGAAAAACGACTCTCTGGAAGCTTAATGGATACTTTTTGCGACGCCTATTTCTCCTAAATCTTTGGCGGCGCAAATAGCGGCAAATATACATAACGACGCTTATAGTATATTCTAGCTAAAACACGAATCTACTTATATTTTGAGTGTCCATTTCTTACCTTAAAATTCGTTAGAACTAGATCGTTCACAAAAGGTTCTGATATGGAGTAAATTAATGTATACTCAGACGGTGAAAATCCGTAAATTTCGTATGCTTAAATTAGTAGAACCTAAAACAACAAAGATGGATTTGATAATTGTGAAAGGTCCAGATTTTGATTGATTGTAATATTATTATAAATTAAATACTGATATAACGGGAATTATGATTATTATGTGCTTGCTTATAACTGATCTTTTAATGCATTAACATTAATTATTTTTATACCATCGCCAGTTTGTAACCTCGAATAATATTGCTCAATTCTAAAATCAGGAAGTCCGATGCTTTATGGGATAAGAGGGTCGATATCAACAGATGTTTGTTATACAAACTTTATAATAGACAAAAGTTGCCTCCTAGTGAATATAGAGCTATGAGAGCCAAAAACGAGATATACCAAATCCGTAATCTTTGTCTCACTAACTTTGAAAGTCTTAGAAAGTTATAAATTAACTAAGTCGTTAAAGTAGAATCCTAAAATCTGACCAAAATCCATTTCACATTATTCAAAATTGATATTTTGATATTAAACATGTAGCATTATCGTCAAAAATTATTTGACAAATGATATACTACATTACTAAAACCTAGTATCCAACCCTTAAATACGCTCACCCATTCTGTAGACAAGCTATCTCTGATACTAATTAAATTCTATTTAAACATGGTTTTGAATCCTAGGCAGCAAACTGATACAGAGCTAGCTTTGTGGAGAAAGTTCCTTTCCCCAAAATTTTCCACGTGTGAATAGAAACAATTTTGCATCTTGTGATATCAGGTTTCCAGATTTATTAATTTGTTTTTACAGCTTCATAAGAACTTTTAAGTTGTTTTCTGAAGAAAGCTCGAAATCAAGCAAAACCACCCAGAATGGTGTAGCTGTATTTGCAAGGTAATTATAAAGCTATGACTACTCTAAAATTGACAAAGAGCTTATCAAAATTATAGGCTTAGCTGGTTTAAACTTAGTTGTTTCCTTCTAGGAAGGTTAGTAGATTTCGAGCAACTGATTTAGTACAAACAGGTTTTTCGTTGTATCACCAGTAAGTATAATTGGTTATAGCCTTTATTAATTAATATAGGGTTTCAATAGCTGTTCTGGAAGCTGAATTTCGTGTATAAATGGCGATCTTGGACGGCTAAAATCATAGAATTTTTGCAAAATCTGAACAAAATATTCAGGCTTTAAAAGCCGAATAAATAAAATCGCTAAATAAAAAACGAGAATTACATTGTTTTTGCCCTCAAAATCTACAGTTTAATTGATAATTTCCTAACAAATTTGATAAATTATCTCAAAAAATTTTGGAACGATCAAGTTTGCATGCTGTGAGTGCTCTACCAGCTTCAGGTTCTCAGTTTCGTAAATTTTAAGGTAGTGTGTGTGCCATTTAGTTTGAATCGAGGTAACAATTTACTTTTATAAATTTTCATTGTAATTTACTATATTTGATCCCAGTAGAGGCTATTTGGGGTCTAAACTATTGCCACACAAGTCACTAAAAAGTGAATTTTCTGTCAGGTGCACCTGTGCTCCGCTGGTTGAATTACTTGTTTTGAATAATCCCTGGATCAGATACGTCACGGCTGCCCTACGCTGCTCAATTTGCCACATCGGCGTATCCTAAAGTTAATTTTTGGGAGCAAATAGTTTCTCTGCTTTCACCTACAACGTACAATCTAGTGCATTAATTTAGTATTCTTTTTACAACATTAAATTAGTCGTTTTGTCATATACGGAAACCATTTTTGACGAAACAATTGACTACTAAATTAGGTTTAATATTTATGGAAATTCATGAGTTTACACGTCTTAAAATGCAATGAATTTAAATAAAATGAGCGTTATTTAGGAAGGATCCAAGGAGGCAATAATATTCGAAAATACAACATTTTAATCCTCAGTAATAAAGCTTTTGATATACATTATGAAATGCTGAAATTTATAGAACTGATCCGTGTCGGAAATAGATTTAAAAAGGTTCCCAAATTGAATTGATAAAGTGTTGTATTGTTCCTTAGTTTTCTCAATTGAGCTATTAATAGTATCCAATTCTTGCATTTTAGTCTCTATTTTCTGTTTTGTTTCGATGCAATCTTTCAGCTCATTGATGATTGTTAATCCCGCGCTATTTAAATCTTTTTAGAAATCAAATGAAACTAGTTATTGAATTAGTTATTAGCTTATACTTTATAATTACACTGAGTATTACGCTTGTTCTTTTATTATTTATAATCGTTACTACTCTATACTAGGGTTAATAGCTTCTATTATCGTGTTTTATATTTATTGATGCAAAGATTAACTGTCTTTAATGTAAGAAATAACTTAATAATTTACAAATATTTCAGCGCAAAGATCTGATAAACTTGTGGTTGTATTATCTAAAAATAAAATCTAAAACTAATTATTGATCTCAAAAACTTTACTATCAAAATAATGCTTAGTAGTTTATTATGATGTTGAATATTAAAAAATATTTACTAAATTAAAAGAGCAAATACTAATTAATTATTTCATAAAATAAGGTAAGAACCAGTTCTATACATTTTCTATTTATATAACTACCGTTTTTGGTTAGTCTAACAAATCCAATAGCTATTCCAGCATTGAATCATCATTTAATTTGATAAATGTTAATTATAATGATAACGCAGCCTTATTGAATACTAAATCTGGATCAATAATATAAGGACAATGAGTGATACAAGATAAAGATAGCATTGCACTGAATGTAACTTAATCCCCAAACAAACCATTTAACTTCCACTATGCCTGTTGCTCTTAATCTGCAATAAAAGAATAAACCTTAAGGTTATTTATATTAGCGACATTTTTAAATTCAAGCTCATTTAAAATAAACTTTGTCATAACCTGTTCTAAAATCACATATTCTTAGCTGAATTATATCATTGTATAAACAGAACCTATCAAAGCCAATACACTTAATTGCTCAATATCTTATTTACAACTTGTAAAATCAGCTTTCCATTAAGAGTCTTATTTCTAAAGTAAAACATTAAGTTACTCTATAATACTTAATTTTTGGATTAACTCTTACATTTAATGTTCTAATCTTAATTTTTAACCATTTGCTACATCAAGAGACTTTTTTACTTTTTCCATTTTGTCCGTTAAATTGACAATTTCTTCTTTCTTTCTAATAAGTGATTCCTAATTTTCCTTAAAGCTTACTTTGGCTTGATCTAATCTGTTTATTCTTGGTTAAATATGTTCAAAAGCAGTAGTATAGTTTATAACAGCTATACACCATTATGCTAAAGTAGCAGCGGCTTAACTTATAGGGGTTATTTTATCTAATCTAAAATCACTACCACTGACTATTTACTTAAATTACTTAAATTATCTAGGAGGTACTTATAATGGCTTTAAATTCATAAGCTGAGATATTAATGATCCTGAGCTTAATAATAACTTAGCACTTTACCAAGTTGGAGTCTCATTAAGAATAACACACAATGCATTCATAACTAAAATAATATGTGCTTTTGGATTTGTAAAAGATGAAATTTCTGCTATTTCTGATCTAGATATATGCTTTAACGCATTTTCAGCTTTTTAAAGTATAGGCATTACTTCATCTAAATCTGATTACGATTATTTTAGCTCAATATCTATAGATTATCCTTAAACTTGCAATGATCTCTCCTCTGATTAAACTAATGCCTACGAGGTTGTAATTTCAAGCTACTGCTATTATAAAGTGATTAACAACATATCGGTATTCGATTATAATAATAAAACTTATGGTTATATTATTTCTAACTCTTTTTAAATAATAAGAGTCTGTTTTTATCCATCGTCAAATAGTTCAATACCTTTTTATAGTATATTAGACTTATCGCCTAACTAATTACGCTTCATAAAATATATTTTATGATAAATTTGTAAAAACCTAGTGAAACATCCAGGCGATAATATAATATTCTAAAACTACTTATCTGGGGAGATAACTTTTACCATCATTTAAAATGATAAAATGAAGGTATTTAATATTTTAATATTAGAACATAATTTTTTCATCTAAATATACTTTGGTTATAAATTATTTATAGCAGAAACGGCAATAGATGAAACTGGCCAAATTTTAGCTTTTTCAATAACACATATTTTTTTGAGAGTAAGTTATCTATAAGTATCATGCTCAGGTGCTAATACAAAAATAAACATATTTATAATAATGTTTGAAATAATACTTTTTAATTAAATATCAGTAAGTTTTCCATTAATATCATAAATTAGGCGAAGATGATAAAGAACATCTGATGCTAGCTGAGGTTCTAAAGTAAATAACTAATAAAATAATCCGTGCATCATAATTTAATTTAGAGCATGCAATATTTACTCATTTTATAAAAATTCATCCGAAATAAATATAACTGCCTTCTACTTATCTTATTAAGTAACCAATCTTAGTAATTACTGTAGTATACATGTTACTAGTTTGTTATAAAGGAAAACCTAATCCTGTTATTATTCACCAACGGAAGCAAATTTAAAAGATAGACGTTAAGCAGCTTAACTATATATAAACTTAGTTTAATAGCCGGGTCTGTCTAATACTACAATTTTCTTATAATTAGATAAAAGAAATCCCACATAGAAAAAGCGTTATCGATTTTCTATCATCGGGGTCTCAAATAAAACACTAATTTCTGATCTATTATAAACATCCGGATAAGGCTATAATTCCTTTGGTATTATAGATGTTGAAATTATTTAATCTTAAAATTTCTTTGAAAAATCTGCTTCAATAAACTTAAAGTATCTATCATTTATGACACCATAAAAATTATTAGCCTTTGCTATATCTATAGATAACTTAGTAGTTAAAAATGAATTAAGTAAGTATGAGCTAGAAAGCAATAGTAACTCGCTATGGTATTTAATAGGTAACTTAAAAGTAGGTCCTTATTTAAGTTCTACTATTTATTAGCTTAAAATTGATTTCTAAGCAGCATCACTAATAAGTTAGTTTTGTTCTAATAAAGATATCTACATTGGACTGAAAACTAATATTTTAATTAAACTTATAAGACTTTAATATATTTGTCTCTTAAAAATTTGGTCAAATAAATTCTCGTTGTAATCTTTCAAATCATCTGCAAATGTATATTCATCAATTTTAAATATTTATGTTAACAAATCTATAAAATACTCAAACTTAAAGTTCGATTTATTCTGAATAGATTTAATAATCAAATTAATAAAATGTGATAGCAACGAAAACACAGGATAAATTGATTAATTGGCATGTTAAAATTTGGAGGACCCCGACCAAGTTAGTATAATCTACTAAACAAGGGTTTCATACTCATTTAACTGATATTCTATGAAATTAACATTGTATTAGTTTTCAAATATTGAGGTTTATGACTGCATAGAAATTATAAACTTAAATTTAATAAAATTAAACTATTAGTAAGTAAAATTGTCAAAAACAATTTATTATCCTGATGATTAGATTGAATGGACAAATTGTTGAATATCTATATTCGCCAGTTAAAAATCATATAGATGTATAACTAATGGTAATTCTTGTACTGGAATCATTACCTCTATAGATTTATTAAATAATGATAAGAAAAATTCTTTAAATAATTCAAGTGTAACATTACGATTAAATGAAAACTGAACTTTTTAATAATCCTCCTCTTATTACTAATATAACAATTAGTTGTAGTATTTAGCGTTATATCCTGTAATTAATAGAACTGACCGTTCTCCTAAATAACTATGAGCCATTAATAATTAAGTAAAAAGTCTTCTATGCTATATATTTTGAACAATTAACATATCGGTTTGCTAATCATAAAATATTGTTGCAATATTTTGCTCTGCATTGGAATTAAAGTTTGTAAGATATAATAATCTCCCCCATTTAGTATTACTATCAATTAACATATTAGTATCCTCGTGTATTTTAAAAGGAATAAGCGACCTAAAATTGATAAATAAATCTTATGGTGATGTCAAGTTAAACTACTATAATTATAATATATCAACTAACTATTTTGTAAGAATATCATAAATTTCTTTAAATTTATTAGACAACTAATTCATATCAATATATGCTTCAATAGTATGGAATAATGCAAAAAATACAATTTATTAGTTTTATACAATAAGCTCATAGGATGAAAATTAGCTTTAATTACAGTTTAAATATATTTGTAATCTTACTATAGTTTACTATATAATTTAAAGCATATTAACAATTGGATGTTTAACAACAATATCAATAATTTAGGTTAAAACCTGTGAAAATGTATCACACACACAATAGAATACGTTATTAATTGGATATATATCAAAATAAACAGATGTAACATTATCTTTCTTTTGATAACGCTTTGGTTAGTTTGATTTAACTTGTCTTTTAACCACTATATTAAGTTCTTAATCATAGTCAAACTCAATAATAAACTATTCATAACTTTCCTTGTAAATTAATTTTAGTTATGAATGCAAATATTACCTCCAATAATCTCCATCTATACTAACTGTGATACATCGCTATACAAATTAATCTGGAATAATATCATCAATACCAACTTCGAATATTATCCTTATATAATTTGGTATTCTTAAATTTTCAGAATTTTAAAGTTGCAAGTATCTCGAATCATCAATTGCTGACAAAAGTCTATATAGTTTATCTGAGTATCCATTAAAAATAATAAAATTAATGTTAAGTGTACTAACTTAGTTTTAGTTAGATGTATCTTTGACTTATGCATAAGCCTATCTTATAAATTATGGAATTATTCCATCAGAAAAATAACCATTTTCAATAAATCCAAATAGTTCTTTCTCAGACAAAGATTCTGGATTAATAATTATGTACTTATTAGTTTTATCAATAATACTTTGCCAAAGAACTGTTTTTCCTGATCCTTTTTTACCTCTTAAAATAACGCAGGTTCTATACCAAAGTGCACCTTCAAACTCTTAATAATGATTTAGTTATTCTTAAACTATCAATAAATTGTTTAGCAAAAGACAATGTATAAAATGATTAATTTAACGTAATTTTTATTAAGTAATGTAAATATTAACTGCATTTTATACTTAAACAGTAAACATATCATCTTTTAGTTATCCACTTAACTATAAGAATTGACCACTACCAGATAAAGAATCTTGTAACGAATCTTATTATTGATTAGCTTCAGATTATAATGATTTTTAAGTAATTGATTACTAAGTTTCTTAACCATCAAATAAATCATTAAGATTCATTTCATGTTCCGTAACCTTGAGATCTTCCTCTCCTAAAAAAATATTCTATTAACTGAATAGTTGGATATCAGTTTAATAGTTATGCTTTGTTAAAATAAGTTAGTTTAACAATAGTTATATGTCATATTTATATATTTCTTACTTACTAAATAATTACTACTAATTATAAGATCTCATTAATGTAGATGCTCTTCCAGTCCTAGAAACTTTTGCTCTTAATGAAGTATTATATAATTATTTTCCACTATTTCTATTTTTAGATATTGTATTAACTATATCATTATCAAAAATACTATTAATTAATATATTAAATTATGAATACTAAAGATTTGTATGAAACTATGGTAGTAAATATTAGAACAAACAAAACACAACACAGTATTATTCTATATAAAAATTAAATAATTATTGTTCTTTAAGTTACTTTGCATTAGCATCTAATCTTTAGAAATATGATAATAATTTATCATTTTTAGAAAATTTTATAAGCCACCTTTTCCAAGTAGATTATACTATGATTAAAAGCTATTTCACACATCTAAATGAATTAAATTGGTTAGATGAATCAATAAATTGATTTTTGATAGTTTTAAAGAAGAAATTAATTTTTTGAGTGAGAACTAAGAAATTTACAAATCCAAACTAAAGTAATGACTACTAAATAATAACTTACTAATCTGGTGCTAATAATGTAATTTACTTAAACTGATCTAAACATGAAATTAATTTTCCCCCATTTGATTTTATTGTTGCAAAGAATTAAGTTGATGGCATAAGTTTATAAATAGTTTTATCAATACTAAATGAAAGCTAATAAGTCCTTAAAGATTGAGTAATTTACTATAAATAAATAGACAGTATACTTAAAATATCTGATTGCAACTCATTTATATCTTCAAAAAGTAAGATAGTACCTCCTAAACAAGTACCAACAATATTATTAATAAATTCTTGACTTTAAGTATTTTTAGCTATCTAGATTGTACTCAAAAATTGTCCTTAATATGCTGCAAGATCTGATATAAAACTTGTTTTACCTTAACCAGAAGGAGACTAAATTAGAATTGGCAGTTACATAGCTAACTTTTGTTGATATATATAAATTTATTACTAAATATGACTATTGTATTAAATAGCTCTAGATTATAACCCTAAATATTCATATCCATATAATATACCTTGAGGATTGCTATAATTTAACTACTATACCAATCTAACAGATTAATTTTTATAATATATTTAATGCTATTCAAAATCAATAGTATATAGTTATTATGTAATATGATTGTAATAATATGTTAAATAATTATGTAAATCTTTATTTTTAGAGTAAAATCCATCTAACATTTCTAATTAATTAATAATATAACAATCATTTTGCAAAAGTAATTAATACTTTTAAATGTCTAGTTTATTACCACTTAAAATAGCTTATTTTAATATCTACGCAATATATTTATAGAAAAATTAATAGAATGTTATTAAATTTGTAATTACTATTTAAACCGTAGGTACTTTAACTTATTTTATTTTCTTAATTTCATTTTCTTACTCTTATTCTAACGTTAATATATCTTCCACTTTAATTTCCTCTACTTTACTTTCCTAGTTGTTAAAGTTTAAATTAAAGATTTCTAATGAATAATATTTCTCAACATTATCAATAAAGAAAAGTATTATAGCCTATCTTATAATATTAATCACCTAAATTGAATAATTTTTAGATAAGAACACTTAGATCTTTTTCTCATATTATTAAAGTTCTATTTTTTATTATTTTGCATTATATTAATCCAAACTTAATCCCATAAATTCTCTAGTTAAATACAAAAGCTCGCTAAAGCAATTATGAAATTAAACCTATAAACAAGTTTATATCTTCATTTGCAAGCTACTTAACCATATTTCTGATTAACCTCGAACACTGAAAGAAGCAATATTTAACTTTTCTCCTTCTTGTGACAGGATTCCAGTGACTATATATCTTTTTTAACCATCCGAATCTACATTAACCCCACCAATCAATGACTTAACATTTGAAAACATGAAGTCTAAAGCATTATTGAGTATAACCTATGAATTCTCAAAACATTATTCATATTATTAAATTGATAATATCTACGAAAGCAATTTATTATTTAAAAAATAAAATCTGCATAGTGTTTCTCTTTTGTTTTATAAAAAACTTTCTAAAACTTTCTATATTTATTCAAACTCTGGAAATATTTTTACTTATACCACCTATGATACTTCTGCAGTACAATTTTTAACAGCGTAACAACCACTTTCAAACATATTTTAAAGCAATTCTTAAAACTAAATAAAATATTTCTAAAATGTTCGCGTTTCCTCTGGTAAAGATTTATTTATAGGACTAGTAGTAGTACTAAAAATAGGAAATAACTAAATTACAACATTTTAACATAATATAAGAGTTTTAATTGTTTTTAATGTATCATTACTAGTTTATTAAAGCCGCATAAGTTCATCCAATGCTAATTCAATATCAGAACTATTTAAATTTTTAAATTATGCTTAAAGTGTATGCAAATTTATTAACTAATCATTTAATTAACAATTAACAAAAGTAGCATCTGAAATAAAATTAAATTTAACTCCATCATTTTGCAGCATAGACATTTTAAACCGTAAATCATATATTACAGTTTTGATAACGGATAACTTATCTAGTAAGGTATATTCTAATTCTGAAAGATTAGTAATTTTGGTGACTTAATCCAAATTATCAAACAAATTTCTAAATACTAATCTAGATAATGACGTCGTAAATCTATCCATTTCTTAGAAAAGACCACCTTTTGATAAATTATAGCGAACGTATTTATAGTTTTTATAATTTTTATATTTTCGTCTTCTTATAACTATTTCTGTTAATCGCTGTTAAAGACCCTAAATATGCATAGATAAAGTAACTATAATATTTTAATGAACTTATGCTTTATTCTATATAGCCTCAAAATCTGTTAATTACTCTTAATCTGTATCATAGTATTTAATTTATATCATATCTTATTAATCTGCTTTTGAATCTTTTATTTGTTAATTGTCTATCAATATTTGCTCTAAGTAATCTGAAATACTTTTTCCATCATTAAAGAATTTAAGTTATTCTATTACATCTATATAAGTATCCCTTACTTCCCAACTAAAGATAGAAGTATCCATTAATTTTAAATTTATTATTTATTTTTAAAATGTCTCTCTTCTAGGTTACAACGCAAGATAGCCATATAATAATTCTTAAATACCGTCACCATTTGCATCAAATATTGATCTATACGCGTTTGCTCTAAACTTATCTAGTAAATCAATTAGAGTTGAATTAATATTATTTTCTGGAATCGTTATCAATTATTAAAATAAGTGCAATTCGTATGATATATCTGGAGTTGGCAAAATTTATCTAACTAAATGTTAATAATGTCTAGGCTAAAATGAAATACTTTACATTATTTCCAAGGATGTTATTGATTAAATCATTTTTTAGATTAAATTGATAACAACATCTACTTGCTAATAATTATCAAAATAATATTATAGCGCATCATTTGCCAATTCTACAAACATTATGTTATCACAATTAATTGTAGTAAAAATTTAATCAAAATTAGTGTAGTCGTATTCTAAATTTATTTACTCTTTTTGATCAGCACGCTCATTATCCAAAATTTGATTAAAAAATTTAGATACTTCATCAAAATGTTATTCTTAAAACACCATTTACGATTATTTAATATTTTATTTATAAATAAAAACAATGAATTTTAAAGTTGAAAAGTTATAAATTTAATTTTCTAGTTGTGGAACTGTAGATATATTACCATTTTAATCAATAATTATGTCATCGATAAGTTTTAAAAATTCTTACTTACATTAAATAATTTATTCTTTAATTTATAGTATTACTTTTTCAAGAGTTACTAGATCTGTTTAAAATATTTTAGTATTAAGAAGAGAAATAGGTAAGGCTCCATGTTACTTAATGATATTTTATAGTATTGATAACTGTTACCAATACTTTGAAAATATTGATTAAATATATTTTACAAATTTAATAATAAAGAATATTTCTGTGTTTTGTATATTTTAGCTAATATAAAAATCGTTTGATTCAAAAAGCTGCAAACAGCGATTAAAATAAATTTCTTCATTTACTATTTCTTATAGTTGCTCCTCCATTTATTAATTTTATAAATTAGAAAAATAAATATAATTATTTTAACCAAACTCGTCAGTGTTTTGTAATAATAAATAAAGGTACAATTGTTATTCTGATTAAATATATTTAACATTTTATAACTATACACTATCTCCTTAAATAATTAGTCGATGTTGTTTGTAAAATTGTTATTCATCAACATAAATATTAATATAAAAGCTTTTCTTAAGTATATCATTAAGTATTTCATATATTTGGCCTCCTAACTATGTATATAAAACAAGTAAATTGTATTTAAAATAAGAATATAATTTAGGCTTCTTAATCGTAAAATTCATAATATGTCTTTCAAGAATCTAAAAATTGTTTTAAAAGTTTTTAAATTATTCTTTTATTGTATTTTCTAGATTAAGATCAAATACATTCTTTAATATAGATATTGATAATTCATCTAGAATAATATTACCGGATTCATCCAGAACAGAAATTTCTTATCCAATATCAAACATTTTAAGTAATTTCCGTTCTGATTCTCTATATATTGCAATATCATTTCTAGATAATTCATAAATTTCAATAACTTCTTTAACACTATCTAGCATTTTCTTATCTACTTCAATCTCTTTCACAAATGTAAATTACTATTATTATTAAGTTTTTAACTTATCAAAATTATAAACTTGACAATTAAATGGTGAAAATTCCAAAATACGTTATATCATAACTTGTTCTTTTGTTAATACCTCTTCATCATCCTATTCTTATTCTACATTATCTTCAAATGCAACAGTAGTATCAACATCTTCTTTATCTTCCCCTTTTTTAGATTTTTTGTTTTTAAATTTCAATTTTTATTACATTAACTATTAAGCTTCCTGATATATTTTCTTTTAATTTTCAGCTTCTTATTTTTTAACTAAATTAACTTTTCTTATATGTTCTAATTCACTTTAAAATGAATCTTTGAGAGTTTATAATTGATCAACATCATCTGGTTTGTAGCAATATAATTTTGAAAAATCAAATAAGCAATCATCATAATCGTAGTATTATGGAACTTTTACTTCTTATGAAAATGACAATGGTACATCGGGAACCTTTTACAAGATTTCAACATAATAAACTGCTTTATCACTTAAAGTATTTGACATTTTTATGATACTTAATGGTAAAGAAAATTTAACAAAATAAGCATAGTATATCAATAATGGCATAATTTATTCAAATAACTAAACTGATGAAACTTAGAAGCACAAAATAGATCTTTCTACTTTTAAAAGATGAAAATTGACTAAATATTAGTTAATTTCTGCTACTCTATGTTTAAACTAATAAGGTTAAATTAATTAGATTTTATTAATATAATCTGAATCTTAAGTTTGCATTCTTTGGTGATAATCATGATTCCATTGCGGGATTTAAAAATAATTTAAAGACTACTGCTCATTTTGAATATCTGGATCTTCAAGATTCTCATCAATAATTGTATAATTTTCAATATTTAATAAACCAGGAAAAGTTATCTCATACAATATGTTTGTAAACCGTTAATCTTTTTATTGCCAGAAAAATATAAGTATTTCAAAAACACCATATATATTTCCAATATCTAAGATACTATTCTATTTAACAATAACTTATGGTTTATTTTTAAACAAATGATAATTAAATTATGTAATAATCATTATAAACTATTTAAAAATACTATTAAAACCCATACTATATTCTTTAACTAAATCACATGCATGAAATATAGATTGTTTCAATCTACGAATAGATGTAATATAATCTTCAGAAACAGATAAACTATCTTTAATATTTAAACCCATAAATTCTGCTAAATTGCTTGTTCTTGTTGTTTCGGATAAAAATGCAGATAACTTCGGATATGAAAACGGTCTAATAGATCTATGAGCTATTGTTGCAATTTCTGATAAAGCATCACCTATAAAATCAATAAAATCTTACCTAGAAGGTACAGTGGTAAATTCTGCATTTGTAATTTATACTTCAATATGGAATAATGGATATGGTGGAAATTAATTATTCATTAATGCAAGTGGAATATTTAAAAATTTATATTTAAATTCAACGAGTTCTTGGTATTCATCATTAGTTAATATTTAATATAAGTATGTCATTAAGTTTTTAGAATTAATTTCCGCTGATATTGGATTTTATCCATAGTCACCTCTATCACCTCCAAATTAATCTTTTTTGTTATGCCTATCAAATTTAAACTGATAAATTTCGCGGGGTTCATCTAGTTCTTGGGATGCAATTAATGCAAGATTAGGAATATTTCTTATAAAAATCTCAAGAAGTTAAAAATCAGTTTTATAATTATTATCAAACATTTAGCTGTATTCATGTTTACTAGTTGTATTCTTTCTATATTATTCCATAATTATTCTATCTTCATCCGAAAGTTAAGTAAATTATTCTTAAACCTCATCTTTTACTGTTTTTTTAATAGGAAGTTATTATACACCAAAAAATAAGTAATATAAATAAGCATTTAAGTCAACTAATTTTTCTAAAAGAACCTCAGCAAGAATATAATCTGAACTTTTAATGAGAGACTTAATCTTAGTCATATTAAATGTTGTGGCATTGCTGATAGCTGATAATATAGCATTAGATGATTTCTCAACGTTTTTAGATTTCGTTTTATTGGAAGTAGCTAATTATCTAGCTTAAATATTTTGTGCCACAGTCCTACAAACAGAAAGTAATATTTCTGATATTTGCTCTACCTTTAAGGATATAAAATCATTAACTTTTTATAAATTATTATTCCAATTATTAACAAATTAAACTAATGTTATTATAGATCTATCTGATGATGTATAATATTTAAATTTATATTTCTCATTGCCTTTAAACATTTAAGCTACATATCCGTTTGATTATTCAAATGTATAGAGTTTATAATTACAAATATCCAAATCAAACAATATACCTCTAATAATATATGATACCTAACTCATTGGTTGCTAAAAAACTTTATTCGCTTGCAGGGATAGTCTATTTATTGCTGCAAATGCTCTTGTCTTTCTGATGTGCTTAATTTAATTATTCCACATAAAAATACATTTCCTAAGTCTGAATTCTCTAAAATAACGAAGTTTTCTTAATTATAAGAATAATTTTCTCTCTTACGCCCATTGATCTAAAGGAGTAACTATAGTCTACTGTTAATTATCCTAAAATTCAGTTATTCCTTCTCCAGAAATAGTATAATAGGTATTAACATCAATTTAATTATATGCACATACAATAAGTTCATAACAATTTTAATGAGGATCTGATTTTTTATAAGAAAATTTTTACTAATTCATACCATCAACTAATTATAATGTTTGACTAATTTGCTTGTTTTTACTTAAATACTCTTATGTTATATATCTTCTAATTTCTGGAGTATCAAATGTAAGATATACAAATTCTGATTGCAATAAAGTATTAGCTATAATATCTGGTGACGTTTTGAGAAGCTGATGATATTATTCTTTTATATTTTCATAATATTTCTCTCCTTATAATTAAGCTTAGTACTGCAATGCATAAGAAAAATGTACATTTTTAGAAATAAATATGTCCTTCAGTTGTTATATTCTTTCTTCCTACGAAATTTGATCATTATCAATAATATTTTCTAAAGTAATTCGTTCTTTAATACAATTGAAAATTGGTAGAACATCATCTACAGAGATAATTATACTTTCAATCAATTATTTATGTGTTAATTGTTCTTTAATTTTTTACTAATCTTCCTATGTGCTTTATTCAAAGTAAGATTAATTCTATTGAACTGTGATAGAATTATCATCTTATAATAGATTCATATCTTCACTTTATTATATTGAAGATTTAGATCTAAGAGGCTTATTAGTTGCTGTTCCTGCTCTCGCTTTAACAATCCAATCATTTAATGCATATTTTTACTGTTTTCCATCATTAATCTCAACTCTTTAAGGTGTTTATTTTTACATAATTTTCTTAGTCATTATCTTTCTATCTAATTGTTTAGCATAACTCGAGAAACTTTATTGTTATTTTATATTTTATAATTAAATTTTTGAGTTTTCTTCCAATCGTTTTGTCATATCCATTGTATTTTCCTTTTTCTACAAATTTGATGCATATTTAAGAGTGTCTGATTTTTAAATATGTGATACTGGTCTTGGTAATTCTAATGTTTAACCTTCAACAGATAGTTAGAAATTTTCAACTTGGTCAACTCTCCCTATTTAAGGTTTTAGGACTCTACGCTATTTAAGCATATTAACAAGCTCACCACTTTATTAATTAAATTCTGACCTATCCACTAATGGCTTACGGTTCATATAAGCAGTTTCATTAGTTAATTCAATTGGAAGCATAAGCCCACCTGTATGATATTATTTTAAATTAATTTTCATATTAGTTGCCTGTTTGGTTTCCATTTGTTATATTGCATATGCTGGAGGCGGCGATGAATATAATTTTTACTCTGGAGAAGGAGCAAATTATGGTTAGGTTGATTATGGTCTTTATGTAAATCTAGTCGATGTTGAAGCTTAAGTATTATAACTTGACAGACGTCCGGTATGGGATTAAGGCCTTATTAAAGATTTATCTATATTTTATTCTATAAAAGGCATTTAGAAGTGAGGGAAAAATTTAGTTTATATTAGTATATATAAATAATATTAATATATCCCTTTAAACATTGAAGTCAATATTAACTTAAACAAACTAGCTGTTAAATATCAATAGTAGCTAAAGTATGAATAACTGTAATTACACATAAATAGTTTATTAGGTAAATTTAGTTAAAATAATATACATCTAATTTTTCTTGTTTTTAACGTATTTGCCGTTTTATGTAAAGCTTTAACTTACAGTATGATATTAACTACTATTATTGTCTTAATTAACATATTCATAAACTTTACTTATTGATATTTTATGCAAATTAAAATATCTGAATTGATGCTGGTATTAAATGGCTATCAACTAAGATAATATTTAAATAATAGTTATAACTTATTTAATAATTTATATAATATTACAAAATATTTGTTTCAAATCTCTTTAATTTCATTAAAACTAAATATATAATTTTAATAAATTAAGCTTAAACGATAAATACTTTGAGTTATATTATAATTAAGAGAATCATAGTGTCATTAATAACTGATAATATACGAATTTATTTATAGTATGTATTTCTATATCATTAACTAAGCTATATATATTTATTTCATAAACAATGACATTAGCAATATTTACAAATTATATTATAAATTTAAATTTGTTCAAATAGTATTTATTACTTAGAGTCAGTTAGATAGTTTCTAATTTAAATAAAATTAATTATTTAACTATATTTGTGAGAATTATAGTCCTCAAGTAATTTTTATATTATAAATTAGTTATCTTGATATTTTTATAAGGAGATAATATAAAATTCATGATATAATAAAGATTAAACTTGTTTTACTTTATATACTATCATGTAATGTATATTATTTGTTTGCTTTTTACATTTTATCATAAATAGGTAAAGATTGATATTTATAATAATTAATTATTGTCTAATGATCAAATTAAGTATTATTATTTAGTCATAATTTATCTTTGTAATTATAAGTTTTGATATAGCAATATACCTATTTTACTATACTGCCTATATATTAAAATAATAATTAAGTATATACATAGTTATTATTAATACGATAAGCTATATTTGTAGAATTGACTATTATTAATACTAAAATGTAAAACATAATCATTAATTTTAATTTATATTTAAGGTATATTACATTCTAATTATTATTTATGAAATTTTTATTATGTATAGTTAATAAATTTGTATTCATATTATTTACATTCAATCTAATTCTGTTAATAAATTTTATAAATGGAGAATTTATATTTTTTATTGATAAAATTGATTTCAAATACTAATATTTAAAAATATTAGATATAAAATTTAACTGATATGAATTTTTCATTTGTGTTTACCTGCTGATAAGTATCTATTTTAATCAGATAATTTTATTTATATTTAGTTAAACTAATGTAAAATAAACCACTTAATAGATATTAACAAATAGTCTTGTTATAAATTTTATAGTTATAATGATATTATTTATCAATAAAATATAGTATCGAGATTTACTAAAAATTATTTCAAATAGTTATGGTAATACAGATTTTATGATTAAAAATAATTAATCATTTAAATTATAATGTTAATAGCAGTATTAATACTAATAAGTTATACATATCAAATCATAAGGTTGACATAAGATAATAAAAAGATAAATTAATTTTTATTTTATTATATATATTTATAATTCACTGTTTAACAAACACACCTTCTAGTGCATCTTAAATTTTAAACTATTTTATGAGACGACTTAAGATATACCTATCTAGTATTAAGACGAATAAGCTGAATAATAATAGTCCATATATTGTGAATACTAATAAAGAATACTTTTGATTTTCTAGTTATATAGATTCAAAATCAAGTATTTATTACATTATTTACTATAACATAGTAAAATTTTCTATAATCATCATAGCACTTCTACTTTCATTTATTAAAACATGTTTATCTCCTAAATAATCAAATATTATTTATTAAATCATTGAAACCTATTAAAATATAAATGATTCTTTTTGGTATTTAGCAAATAATAAAATAACTTCATTTGTTGTTAATTAGTTAAAAAATTGATCCATAGATTCTAGTAAAATATGAGATGAAAAAGGCTAAATAGAGTTTGTCATTTTGATGACTTCTATCTAAAAAGGATAGAATAATTATTATATTTTACTTGCTTAATATGATATTGTCTCCAGATTTATGATATTCTAATACCTATCCAGTTATATAACGAAATAACTAATTATATATCCTACTAAACATGTTAAAATCGATATTTTTAAAACTAAGCTAAAAAATAGTGGTATAAATGAAATCTTACTTTAGTTCATTGTTGTTTGATAATTTTATTATAAATTAGTACTATTAAATAATTTTTAAGAACAAGCAATACAAAAATTTTCTCCAGTAATAATAGACTTCCTTGCTTATATAATATCAACGTTATGGTTTTCTATAATATTTATTGATACATAAGGTGGAGGAGTTTTTATTAAAATTGATGGATCAGTTTATAACATGTATAAGATTGTTTACAAAATTTGGTGTTGCAAATGTCTTAGAGTACTTTCTTAAAATTCCATAACCACTAATATACATTGTTATAAATTATTACTATATGGTAAAATAGTTTTATCATCTTTAGTGAAATTAACAATAAACCAAGGGTCTACCTCCACATATTATTATTTCAACTTTATGCGTTGTATCTTTATTTTATAAAACAAATATTATATATTTTTTAAACTCGAAATAACCATATAAATACAGTAGAAAACAAATAGTAAAAAGCTAGTTGAAGTAAATTATACTTGTTCGATAAACTCTTTATAATATTAGGATTTATACTACTGAAATAGCTAAATTAAACCATACGTATAAGAAAAATACACAGAGGTATTTTAAATAAATGACCCTATAGTAAGCATTTCGATTAAATTTTAAGGATTTTCTAGTATTATCTAATCATAATCTTTTTTAGATACAAATATTGAATAATCAGTATTTGTTAATTATTCATAATAGATTTATTAGTATAATAGTTATGGTTATTTCTAAATAATTAAATTACTGCTAAATATATTTTACTACTATATATTAAGCAACTTGTTGTATGATGATAGATTTGGTAATTAATTTTAGAAAAGTAGTTACAATTCATCATTATACTTATTTATTTGACATAGCTATATACTACAATCAATCTCTTTCATGCTATATATTATAATAATTTTAATTACAATTACAATCAAAAGTAATAATGATGTTATAATATAGCTAGTAAAACTTATTAAATGAGATGGAAATAACTTTTTGCAATATGCATAATAAAAACTAGAAAGTACAAAAACTATAAAGCAACAGAATAATGAATGTGCAAATATTTACTTTTAAGTTTCTAAATCCAGATTGAAAAATTATTGTTATATATATAAAAAATTGGTTATAATTTATTATGTGCTATTTTACATTTATAACTATTTCTTTATTTATAAGGTATTTATTAATAAACTTTAATTAGTAGTATATAGTAGATCCCAATTTACAATTTATAATGAAATATTAAACAACAGGTCATTTAAAACAGTCAATTACTAATTCTCATATTATGTATACAAATTACCAAAATTTAGTGACTCAAATGGAATCCTAATTTAAGGTTAAATATTTAGTTCTTTCTCAAGATAGATTTCATCTTGAAATAATTTTTTATAGATTGGCATATATTATATTTCTATCCCAGTTTAAATATTTCTCCAATCAAGATATGGAGAAAAAACATCAGGTGTTGGGAATAAAAAAAGATATGTAATAAGATTTTCCTGAATTTATAATTCAAATTAATACTTAACTTATTAATATAATTTTTAACATGTTTATAGGTTAAAATAAACATTACAGTCAGTTTGTAAAAATATTATTAATTTTCCATAAAGTTATTCATGATTTAAAAGAAAATTATTATTACCTGTTAGTTAATATAATAAGGCCTGTTATTATAATTCCATAATTTAAAAATTTACTGATTCTGAATTATTATGGATTATCTTAAAGTTTTTCATATATTTATTAACATCCATTTACTAAGTACAAAATTATGGAAATAGTGATATTTAAATGAAAAATATACTGAAAATAAATAAAGTAAGCTTAAATTTTATAGATCGTTGCTTCTTTGTTCGACAATATTAACATGATGTATTCTTAATAATTTTATTATTGGATAAATTAACTTTATTATTATTTATCTGATTCAAAAAATCACATTTTTACTTAAACAATTTAATATACTTTTTATTAAACGAAATAAACATACATATTCCTATGAAAAGAAAAAGGATAACTAACATTATTACAATTTTGATTATTATATTATTAAATTTATGAGCATTATTAGTCTTATTAAACTTACTAACTTCGTTAATGCTATTTAGACTAATAGGATTTTAATTATAGTCTTATATAATATTATTTTTTGAAATTAAGTTAATAACTTATAATGGTAAAGTCTATGTAATATTGAATTATTAATTACTAGAAAGTTACATAATATTTAATTACTACGACTATATTACTTAAATACTTGTGTCATATATAAGATCTCTTTATAGTTTGTTAATGGAAATATCTTATAGTATGCCTTCTAAATATGTTCCTTTATAATATAAAATATTTTAAAGTAAATATACAAATGACCCTTTAAATATTTAATGTGCAAATCCAAAAAATGGGATCAAAATCTAAAATAAATTCACAAGAAATAATGATAATAAGCCAAATTGACCATCATAATAAAAATATTATTAACTAATTAAGACTTAAAAAAGCGCTGGAATATAATGAGGCTATATTCTTTGGTTAATAATTTGTCTGGTTTCTCTTTAATAATTAAATATTTTAACTATTAATTATTTTTAAAATATTTTTGCAGTCAAAGAATTAAATATTCCACTACTTGATATAATGTGCCAATATTATGAGAAAATTATATATTAAATTTAATTTATAAATATAAAGAATTAGTTAAATACTGTATTTGCCTAACTACTAAAATCTAATAAGGACTTCTCCAAAAATAATGAAAGGTTTTTACTAAATTAAAAGAACAATTTACTGGAGTAGTTAAAAATAATATCGGTGAAATATTCTAAATTATAAACACAATTTTATCTTGAACAAATTTCCGAAACTCTATATTTACTTATTAAGTTCACAATAACTTAAAAATTTTAAGAAATTATTAATAATTCAAAAGAATTCAACAGAAAATTTGTGACTTCAAAAGATAGTATTTACAAGTAATGGAACAAAAATATAAATAATGCAGTGAAAAATATGAAGAGAATAAATTAAACACATTAGAAAGTTTCAATGTACTTAATAATACTTATAATTTTTAAATTATTAGAGTAATTGAATTTTTTAAAAGGTCTAAAATCAGATGTATTAAAGATCTCTTCATTATTTAAATAGGTTAACTCTTTTGGTTAATGAAATAATTAAAATATTGCTAACGGATTATTAATAAAAGTTGATTTAATGAGATTGGAATCTTATTCATCCTTTAAATGAATTATACCTTAGTGTTAAATTTTTGACTTTATTTTAATTACAGATAACTAATTATCATTAACATCTTATTAATAAATTGATAGCTATTTTTAATGTAATCTTACAAATTCTAATTCTTATGTTATTCCTAAAATTAAAGATGTGTATGAATTTATTTAGTTCAATATTATATATACATCTATTGATGACAGCTCATCATTAAAATATACTTTAAATTAAGTAATAAATTACAATATAGAATTGAAATTATAACGTTATTTAAATTTTTCCATAAGTAAAAATGATTCATATGAATAGTTTTCTATTCTACAGCATATAAATAATTATTTAAGCTAACTATTAATAGAATTTAATATTAATTTATCATAGTATAATCGTAACTTAGTCAAATTATAACTATAAAAATGAAAATTTTCATATTATCTTTAAATTAGAACAGAAATAGATTTATGCGTTTCTATAGTATTTTCTAAAGATGATTAATCTTGTATATATTAATTTTCTAGATAAGATTTAAATGTTCCTGTATTAGTAACTTATATACCTGTTGGTTGATTACGTTTAGACTATTATTAACTATTTTATAAATATTCTACAAAATGAAAGTTGAAATATTTTTTTAATTATAACAAAGAATATTGATTTTCTTATAAATATCCATCTTAATTTAAGAAATACTATATTTTTATATAAATGTTAGCCTAATCTGAAAGATGAGTTAATAGTTACTTAATAAATTTAATAAAAAAGTTAATCTAAACATCATGTGTTAATATCTTTGAATACATGCTTAGTTAATAATTATTTAACATAACATCAAATGCTTGAATAATATTAATTTATTATTTTTATAATTCATAATAATCGTAATCTATAAATTCCTAATTTAAAACAAGTTATTATTACTAAATAAAATTCTATTTAATTTGTGAATCAATCTATTTCTATGTATTTATTATTATTTTATATATTTTTTCAATAATCTAACTATTAAACATTGAATCTTTTGAAATTCTTATTTAGTTAAGCAAGGATTCATGTTCTTTAAGCTCATTAATTCTATTTTGCATATTTTTATTATCACTATGTTAGTATATCGCAAATTAATTAACATCATCTTTGTGATTCATAAGATTAAATAAGTAATAATAAGACAGCTTTAAGACATTATCAATTAGTTCTATAAAAATATTTCCTTCCGTTAAAAACATTGAGATTTTTGATAAATTTGTTCGTGTTTCGATAAGTTATTAGATATAATGTTTCTATAATAAAATTACTGTAAGTATATTATTATAAATTGTATTTGAACTATCAATCCCAGATACAAAATCATTATATAATGTGATAAATTGTCGTTGTAGTTAATTCTAATCAGATAAATTATAGTTAAATCCTATAACAGTATATTTTTATACAAATTCTGTTAAAAACCTCGTATTATTTGTAAGCTTATTGAAATCAGATGATTTCATAATAATCATTTAATAGTTCTTTTATACTTAATTAAATTTATAAAACTTTAGTGAGAAATCATATTAACATCTTTTATTAACGGTAATAATATTATTAAGCTCAATTAATTCTTATTTTCCAATTACTTTTTATTAATCTTATTTTTATTCATACTTATCATACATATTGGCACTAGCATACTAAACTATACCAGATTTGTGATTAATATATGCATTTAAAGCTAAAACACTAATTGCAAATTATTTTAGTTGTTATCTTTATTATGTTCCTAAAATATTTTCATCATACTAACATAACAATAACGTGTCAAATTAAATTAATTTCATAAATGGAAGCTTTTAACTTACTAATAAAAGATCCTTACAATCAGAATAATAACTTAGGATGTGCATAATACTTTAATAAAATATAATAAGCTCCTTCCCTTTGATTTTCTATAAATTAATAAATTAGTTAATTTAGGTTGGTGTATAATATGCTATTTTTTATTCTTATACATCCATATTATAGACATATTATTTTGACTAAATTTAAGGATACTTGTCTTGGTTTAAATAAATATAGTGAGCCATTTATAAATAATATGATTCAGAAAGTTTATTTGATGTTGATTTTTTAAGCTAAAGATAAATTTAATCAATACTCAAATCTAAGGAAATTATATTTTACCATTATTGCCTGCTTAAAATAGACAAATGACATATTAATATAAAATGGGAAAGTTTTGAAATTTTTAGTAATGCTCTATTGTGATAATATATTCTACAAAGTACTGATAATGTTGCAAATATAGTGGAACATGATATTGAAACTATTAAAAATTTGCTAAATGGTAGATTAATAAAAAAGTTGAGTAAACCAATTGCACTGAGGGACCAAAAAAATGAAAATAGAGAAAAAATAATGTAGTCAACTACAAAATCTCCTATCAATATGAAATATTACATAAATAACACTAACATAAATGTAGTAATTACAAAAAGTATTAATATTGACATGAAAATATCTTACGAAGAAATACTCAGGAAAAAAGCAGAAAAATTAAATGAAAAATTATACCAAAATGCTATTGGAGTTTATAATGAGTGTATACCATCATGTAAAAATAATTTAATATTATTAAATGAATAATAATCAAGCCAAATTATTAAGCATAAAATACTTGCTGCAAATAAGTACTGTTATCTCACAAAAATATACAACCCACATAAAAAGTAAACGGTAGGACTAATAAAATTACTGAAAATTAGAGTAATCCAAATGTATATCTTAGACAAGTTACTGATGGAAATAGTTAATTTAGAGTGTAAGCTAACCAAAGATGAGAATACTTAAATACAAAAATACAAAAATAACAAGCATAATATAACAATTTCGGCGATTCTGTAACCATCTATGATTTTGTTAATAGAAATACTAAAAATATTTTACTATAATGTTAACAATGATAAAAATTCATTAAATAACTGCAATATAAAAAGACTAGGAAGAACTATAATAAGTCTATATACCCATAACTAAATTTTATTACTGTAAGCAACAAAATGTTTCTAAAATAAATCTATCATTACGTAAAACTACTTTAATAATATAATAATAATAATATAATAATATAAAATGACATTAATATATGAGTACGAACTAGCATTCACGAAGATGAATATAAAGTTAAAAACATAATTCAATTAATTTATTTTATAGTCCTCAATTTTATTAATTATAGAGTAAATTTTCTTTAATTTAGGATTTATTATCTAACTAAAAATTACAAGTAGTGGTCGAAAGTAATTTGATGTTTATGTCGTATACAGACTTTATTTTCTGATATATAGTTAAAAGATAGTTGTTTAATCTATTTTTGAAGCATTCACAATAAAGCTTAAATTGTTAATTTAGATAAATTAACTATCTTATGCAAAGCATTAAGCAGGGCAGTTACTTATTGTAATTTTGTTCGCATCTCTAGTGGTAGTAGGATTTTTAACTGCTTATTTCATGTATATAATCGTTGATTACTATCTTATACTATCAGTTATTATTGGGACCATTCCTTTGCTTCTATCATAAGGGATTGAAACCTGCATTAAGCAAGAAGGACATGTACATACTGCAGTCAATTTCATTCTTCTTAAGTATTCTATTCAGCTCTTTCTAATAATATTTACTAATTAATGCGTTCCACTATCAACCTTTACCTTAGAAAACCTAAATTTAATAATAATATTATATCAATTTGTGCCAGAATTTTTAGTAGGTGTTTTGATGTATTTTAACAAATCAAATATACAGTTTATTCTGTTTAGTTTTGATTTCAGAAATGTGAAACCCTTTAACACAACTGCTATTTCCAGATTCATGTAACTGGGACTCAGCATAACACTAAATCGTGGGTACCTATTTATTATTTTTAATATTTATCACCTAATCCTTACAAATGACGTCTTGCGTGAAATTTATCAAATTCAATTTTTACTCTATACTCTAGGTTTAAATCTGTTATTTTTAGTTTAGTTTTGCATAATTTAATCAATAAAATACGTTTATGAGTTCAATATTAATAATAATATGCTTCTATCGAAACTACATTTAATGTTGAACTACGTTTTGCTCGTACCGTATGGAGTAGCCGTGATTGCATTTTAGTACTCGGAGGAAATCCTGTAATTCCTGTTCGAAGACTATAGAATAAATGATGAAACCAAGATTTTTAAGATTCTAATTTTTGCACTATTAATAGTACAACCATATTTCGAGATGATCATTCTGCGTGCAATAAAGCTCAACAAGATTAAAGAACTGATTATGGTAGAAACAATGATGGTGGTTCTATTTATTATCGAGTGTGCCACACTAAAAGGACAACAGTAGATTATAAATCCAGTATTTCTGACCCTCGTAAATGCGACCACCAAAGGCTTCATTTACCTAGTACTTTATATCATGTCATTTACAATTACGCACATGAAGAGGTAGAAATAATATATAGAAGTGACCTGATTTCATTCCATTCTTTCGAATCTATTGATGCCGGTTTTAGGCACCTGATACTTTTTACCTTCATTTATGGCAGACTATCTCTAGAGTACCTCCTTCTATTCCAGCATTTGGAGCTAAATTTTCCGTTCCGAACGTACTTTCATCTATTTTTACCTAACTGTTTTTGGTTTTTCTTTCCTGGTTTTCTTACTCAATTAACCTGCAATTTGCTACACCAAAAGGTCATTTTTCTACTTCACAATCTCATCAATTGTTGGTTTATGAACTTACGTTAATGCTGCAGACTGACCAATGAGGTCCCATGGGAGTTTATCCAGTTGATTTTTGATTAGCTGCTCGTTCCTGGTGTGTACAGTACTGAACATATTACTTTGAAACGTATTGAAGTCCTGAGAGCCGCTACCTGGCACCAAAATTTGCTCAATATTCAAATCTCCGCTTACCACTAGATTGTCAAAAAATGGCCTGAAATGACAATGTGAACCCACAGTTTGGTGGAAAAGTTCTAGCGAAGAGTTAAATGGTGTGTGCATTTCGCCTTTCGCGTCTTTTACAACTTTTGAGTCATGAAAATCTTGAATTAGGCTGTTAATATCTCTCACACCTACACCTTTTTAGGTCAGCAGAGCAAGCTTTCCAGTCTGTGATACGTCGAAATCTGAGCAAATTCCACTGTACTGCACCGAACAAATTTCGGTTTTGGTCTCTCGAACATCATATATTTTAACTTTTCCTGCGCCTTGAGCAAGTAGAAAGTTGCCGTTGTATGAATATTTCAGTTTGTCAGCCATAAAGCCAATATCGATAGCATACGCTGGGCTATCTAACTTTGGTGCGTAAGCTTTGACTATGTTGGAATTGTAAGATGCTGTTCCAATTAATGCGGTTCTAAAGTCTGTTGCGATGTTTTTAAAGGAATTCGCTTACTTGATTTGGGCTACTTACTTTCCGTTTGTTATATCTGTATAAGATAGTTAGTTTGATGATGCATCTACCAAAAGCATGTGATTTGTCAGATAGTCCATCGAAACTACTCTTCCACCTCTAGGCAGTCTGTGGACTTCATTACCCTGTAAGTTAGTAATTCCAATAGAGCCTTGTCTCCCAAAAGCCTATAGCTCAGAATTAGTCAAAAACTAGCAGGAATAACACTTCATATCTAAATTTTTTTCATAAATTGGTGTGAAATCTTCTAATCTAATCAGAGACACATGTGAATTACTGCCAGCAATAAGTAGGTGTTAACCAGAAGGATCGTATGATGTCATATACGGTCCCTAGTTCAGCTGCAAAGAAAATATTTGTTTTTACAGCTATGGAGGAACAACTTTTTTAATTTCATCCTATGTATACAATTTTTCCGAATTAAATATCCCTCTTTATTCTTCAAGATTCTTTGAACTTAACTATTTTTGAGAAATTGGCTGTATACTAGACTTTTTAACAGTTAAACTACCAAATTGATACATGAAGGAGCGTGAAGGGGAAGGGAATTATTATATAAAGATATTAATAAAGTTAAAAAATTTTTAAGTTTATATAAATAGTTTTAATGTAGATAAACACTACTTTATTCTTATGCATTCTGTATCTCAGCATTTAGTAAAAACTGAGCTGATTAATATTAATTAATTAAAAATATTTTACATATTATATATATTTAATAATTTCTACCTCCTTCCGCTCCACATAACGCTAAGATGGATCTTCCTGACCCTTGTTTTGCTTGTACTACCTGTGGAGCTAACTTTACATCACATGAAGCATTTTAATAACATGTTTTATAGCACAATGATGTAAATCAATAGGAAGTTAATTACCTTTGTAACAAATGTGGTTCAGTTTTTGACTCATAAACCTCATTATAGAACCACCACTGTGATACTATTCAATTTGACTCCTTAAAATAAACAACTAGACCTAGAAAATATAAATCTAGTGGTGACAAGCAATTTACCTGTCCTATTTGCAATTAAGGATTCGCCAGAAAAGATACGTTAGAAGTTCATAGAAAAATACACTTAGATACTAAAGAATTTGAATGCGAAGTATGTGGCTCATAGTTCAGATAGAAAGGTCATTTGACTAGGCATATGAATATACATTTAGAGAGAATTGATGTTAGATGTGAAGTATGTGGCAAAGAGTTCCACAGAATGGACTAATATAACTAACATATGAAGAGGTTTCATCTTTCTAGAGAATAGGAGTACTATGGGTGATCTTGTTTGGATATTTTTACTCTTTCATTTCAAGTGGAAGTATGGAATGGCTTCGCTTCACTTCATCTCCTTTCCAATTTTCCACTATTCATTAATATAATATTATTAGAAAGTTTACACTTCTGATTTTATTTCTATGACTTTAGCAATCACTCGTTTAACCAACTTTCAGCTATACAGAGTACTCTCTCCTTGTAAAGTCCTTTTTTATCATCAGTACATTCAATCTCGATCCATGTATTGAAGAATCTTATAATTTCCTCGATAATAATCATTTCATCTGATGGTAGCAAACGAACCATCTTATTAACACCATCAATATCTGAAATATTATATAACATATTAATCATCTTTGATATAGTCATTATCTTCTAACCATATTTACAAGCCAGTAAAAGTTAAGTTAGATCTTTTGGCGTAACTTGCCTTTGAATATTTTCAAAATATTTCTATAGTTAAACCGTATGAAATTGATCCAAAAACTTCAATAAAATATTTGGTTCCTGAACAAAATCTCTGAACCTACTAAAAAAATCTAGAGCGGATGCTTTTTCATGTAAAATAACATCATCCCTGTAAACTAATTTCCCATTAACACTTCCCAGTATTTCTTAATTAAGCAAAGAAGCATCAGTCACGGTCATAAGTTCTTGCTTTTTTAAATTAATATTTATCTTACGCGGAACATCTATATTTTTATTTATTTGGACGTCTACTTCATCGTCACTGCTTGTTGATCCTTCCAAAATTTAAACTTTTGTGGCTCCTAGTTTTTAACGACACAAAGCCATGTCTTCTTCATTTTTGGGATCATTTAATTCTACTAACTATTCATACGCTTCTTAATACATTTAGTTCTCCATTAATGATTTACTATATCTTTATCTTGCCTTAGCATATGTAGGGTCCAGTGAAAGAGCACTTTAGAAACATGCCAGTGACTCCATTGGTTTCCTATTTAATTTCTAAAAACATAATCCTAAATTAAAATATGACTAAGACTTAATTATAGCATCATCTGAATTTAAAGCTACTTCGTAACATTCAGCCGCCTCTTTAAATTTTTTATCCTTAAAAAATTAATTTCCTCTAGATTTTTCAAATTTAGCATCTTAATTTATGTCGACTGTGCCTCTCGGTGCCGGAAGTATAATAGACTCTCCATTAAACTGCTTAACTTCTTCACTAGCTTTCTTATCAACTATTTCTTATTTTGATATGAACTAAGTTAGATCATTCATAATTTAATGTTACTTCTCAGCCTATTATTTAATCTTAATCTAAATGTCCATTTAAAATTACTAGAAGAAAGTTTATATAAATTATTTTATGTTTAATAATACTAATTATTATCATTTATTATAAACAAATTAGCGGAATTCCGTCTTCTATAATTTTTATAATACTTCAAAGCACTCTTATTTGGGTTATGCAATTGATGATTTCATAGCAACTTCAACTAAATTCAGCATATAAAATAAATCACATAATTATACATACAATTAATATTAGTAATGTTAAATAATTAGATACTATAAATACTTATTTAATATTTACAGTCAGAGCAATACTTTTATAGTAGAAGATTAAAATATGTGCAGAGAAACACCAAGCATACATATATTATAGCAAGTGATGATATTAGTCATTCGTTATCAATTAGATTTGGATATTATTCTAATCAAAAAATTGGACGCTTAATAAAAATTCAGAAAAAATGAGTAAAGTCTTCTGTAATATTATTAAGCACACAAGTTCTCTTTACAAATTTCGTATTGTGGACATTTTAGATTATCCACAGTAACATAATAGAGACAAAAATACCAATAAAACATGAGCTAGTCCAGTAAGTAAATGTATAAATTGACGAATTTAGGAAAAGAAAATCATAGAGCCAAATTTTGAAGCCGAACATAGTTTTAAATAATGGATCTCTCTTAAAAACCATATCAGGAGTATATGTGCGTTCGTAACTAATAGTCTATTGGCTACGCACACCTATAGTTTTGAAATCTGTAAACCGCTATAAATATCCAACAATTGTAATATTTGTTTTTGCTTCTACCTCATCTTTTATCATATAACACTACTGAACTATATCATTTTACAATGAATGTTAGATGTAGTCAATTTACTAGACACCGTAAACTTTCTTTTCTGTAATTTTATATTAAGGTTTCTTCATAATAAATTTATTTATAGACAAAATATTGTTAATATAATCTAGCACACTCTCAAATAGCACATCTTCTTATCCAAAAAATATACGTACAGCTAAGGATTGTGATGAAAATTTCTCTTATTTTATTTTTAATGTATGAAGATATTACGAAAACGTGGCTAGATCTTAAATGCTTGGGGTAAGTGTGTCTTAATGAAGTGGTTATCCTTTTATTATCATCATTGAGCGTGGCATATCAAAAACAAATAAGTTGCAACCGAAAACTGATAGCATCTGACCAAACTATTAAAATTATGAGAAAAACACCCAATTGTAAACAGTCATTATTACAAAATTTGCAATAAAACATACTGAAAAAATCATAGATATGACTATAGGCATAAACTCTATATCAATACTATATAAGTATGATCCATAATTTCGTGACGATGAACTTAAATAAAACATATCGAATCCAAAAAGTAATGTCAACGAAAAGAATAAAATAAATCCTAATGAATAAGGTCTAATTTTTTGCAGTTTTTATACTCTATTTACTAAGTATGATATTCTCCAGGCATTTGCGCCAGTCATGTCTGCCTAGACGGCATCTTGAAATATTATAGATTTATTAGATTCTAAATGGTATCTAAGGAGAATGAATATAAAGCTGAAACAGAATCCAGATAATTAAATGAACCCCATATTTTATGGAATAAACTGATTAATATAAACAAAATTTCTTTATACAACCGTTAATGTTTAAATAATTAATGAAAATCCAGTTAGTCCGAATCCAATATATCCTAAAACATAAACTATTAGTATTAATGTCGGTTTTATATCAAAACCATTAATATCTTATTAAATACGCTGAGCTTCATCATCATATAAAAACTTAAAATATTTCTTTTGCTGTAGAATATTGCCTCCATTTCCAGTATACTTTCCAACCTACATTAATCCATACAGCAAGCCTAAAATTAACGCAATTGCAAATGTTATCCATGATAATATTGGCATAAGTATATCTATATTAGTACTAAACCAAGAAACTTTGAAAATTTAAACAGGATAATCATTTGAAGATTTGCCATTAATCTTATAAAAATATGCTGTAATAGGAGATGTATCCTCAATATAATCCAATGTAAACTTTGGAACATTAAAATTTTAGTAAATAACTCTTAAGATTGGCACTTTTGACACGCCACCAACTAAATCTAGTTAATAATCCAAATAAATTTACTGTGCGATAGTATAAGTATCATCAGTTAATTAATGTCCTAGAACAAACTTAGTATCAGTTACGAGATTATTAAATTAAATTCGATTATCATTATAATGTAGTCTTTGTGTCTCATTCACTATGATAGGTACAGGGACTGATAAGTTATTTGTGGTCAGCCCATACAAACTAGCAAAAATAGGACTTTGTAGAAAGTCAAATAATTATCTTCCGGGAAGTTTGCATGATTATTAATATTATGTGCCAACTTCATTGAATAATGAAAATACGACAGGATTAATAATGTTTTTGAAAATAGTTGAGTTATCAATATTTGTTTGCTCATTATCAATTACATTAACATTTCTATTGCCATAAAAACTGCTTTCAGTGTTTTCTTAAGCTTTTATGAGATTGCACAAGGATAAAGCCCCCTCAAATAATGGACCATTGTAGAAAGTTTCTCCTAGCGAGTTTTACAAATTTACAAATGTCTTACCTATCCATTATTACTATTAAGGAATTTTGTTTATATAACCGTTATAAAAAGGAAGTGGAGCCAGACTGCTCGTGAACGAAAGGCTTTTATAAGCATTTAGATCAACTTACCTTGCAAGATAGACGTCATCTTCTATTCTAAGATGCATACGTGCAGCATCATACTCCACGCAATTTCTACTCAGCAAGCACTCGCTATGCCCCAGGTTGCATCCATTATAGATAGGTCTGCTTATATTAATAATAAAAGACTTTATTAACTATTAAATCAAAAAGCAATCAATTTTAATGTGCAGATATTAATGAATATATATTGCTAAATATATAGAAAATTTAATATCTAGTAAGTATTAATTTACATTTCGGATAAAAGTTAAAGCATTCATTTTAAAATTAAATTGTTCTATGATTAAGATTCTCCAAATAATATTTTAAAACATTTAACAAAATATTACTGTAAATTTGATGTGACATGCCTATATTGTACGATATTATTGCATACAGATAAGACGGTCACCACATTTAGTAAAAACTGAGCTGATTAATATTAATTAATTAAAAATATTTTACATATTATATATATTTAATAATTTCTACCTCCTTCCGCTCCACATAACGCTAAGATGGATCTTCCTGACCCTTGTTTTGCTTGTACTACCTGTGGAGCTAACTTTACATCACATGAAGCATTTTAATAACATGTTTTATAGCACAATGATGTAAATCAATAGGAAGTTAATTACCTTTGTAACAAATGTGGTTCAGTTTTTGACTCATAAACCTCATTATAGAACCACCACTGTGATACTATTCAATTTGACTCCTTAAAATAAACAACTAGACCTAGAAAATATAAATCTAGTGGTGACAAGCAATTTACCTGTCCTATTTGCAATTAAGGATTCGCCAGAAAAGATACGTTAGAAGTTCATAGAAAAATACACTTAGATACTAAAGAATTTGAATGCGAAGTATGTGGCTCATAGTTCAGATAGAAAGGTCATTTGACTAGGCATATGAATATACATTTAGAGAGAATTGATGTTAGATGTGAAGTATGTGGCAAAGAGTTCCACAGAATGGACTAATATAACTAACATATGAAGAGGTTTCATCTTTCTAGAGAATAGGAGTACTATGGGTGATCTTGTTTGGATATTTTTACTCTTTCATTTCAAGTGGAAGTATGGAATGGCTTCGCTTCACTTCATCTCCTTTCCAATTTTCCACTATTCATTAATATAATATTATTAGAAAGTTTACACTTCTGATTTTATTTCTATGACTTTAGCAATCACTCGTTTAACCAACTTTCAGCTATACAGAGTACTCTCTCCTTGTAAAGTCCTTTTTTATCATCAGTACATTCAATCTCGATCCATGTATTGAAGAATCTTATAATTTCCTCGATAATAATCATTTCATCTGATGGTAGCAAACGAACCATCTTATTAACACCATCAATATCTGAAATATTATATAACATATTAATCATCTTTGATATAGTCATTATCTTCTAACCATATTTACAAGCCAGTAAAAGTTAAGTTAGATCTTTTGGCGTAACTTGCCTTTGAATATTTTCAAAATATTTCTATAGTTAAACCGTATGAAATTGATCCAAAAACTTCAATAAAATATTTGGTTCCTGAACAAAATCTCTGAACCTACTAAAAAAATCTAGAGCGGATGCTTTTTCATGTAAAATAACATCATCCCTGTAAACTAATTTCCCATTAACACTTCCCAGTATTTCTTAATTAAGCAAAGAAGCATCAGTCACGGTCATAAGTTCTTGCTTTTTTAAATTAATATTTATCTTACGCGGAACATCTATATTTTTATTTATTTGGACGTCTACTTCATCGTCACTGCTTGTTGATCCTTCCAAAATTTAAACTTTTGTGGCTCCTAGTTTTTAACGACACAAAGCCATGTCTTCTTCATTTTTGGGATCATTTAATTCTACTAACTATTCATACGCTTCTTAATACATTTAGTTCTCCATTAATGATTTACTATATCTTTATCTTGCCTTAGCATATGTAGGGTCCAGTGAAAGAGCACTTTAGAAACATGCCAGTGACTCCATTGGTTTCCTATTTAATTTCTAAAAACATAATCCTAAATTAAAATATGACTAAGACTTAATTATAGCATCATCTGAATTTAAAGCTACTTCGTAACATTCAGCCGCCTCTTTAAATTTTTTATCCTTAAAAAATTAATTTCCTCTAGATTTTTCAAATTTAGCATCTTAATTTATGTCGACTGTGCCTCTCGGTGCCGGAAGTATAATAGACTCTCCATTAAACTGCTTAACTTCTTCACTAGCTTTCTTATCAACTATTTCTTATTTTGATATGAACTAAGTTAGATCATTCATAATTTAATGTTACTTCTCAGCCTATTATTTAATCTTAATCTAAATGTCCATTTAAAATTACTAGAAGAAAGTTTATATAAATTATTTTATGTTTAATAATACTAATTATTATCATTTATTATAAACAAATTAGCGGAATTCCGTCTTCTATAATTTTTATAATACTTCAAAGCACTCTTATTTGGGTTATGCAATTGATGATTTCATAGCAACTTCAACTAAATTCAGCATATAAAATAAATCACATAATTATACATACAATTAATATTAGTAATGTTAAATAATTAGATACTATAAATACTTATTTAATATTTACAGTCAGAGCAATACTTTTATAGTAGAAGATTAAAATATGTGCAGAGAAACACCAAGCATACATATATTATAGCAAGTGATGATATTAGTCATTCGTTATCAATTAGATTTGGATATTATTCTAATCAAAAAATTGGACGCTTAATAAAAATTCAGAAAAAATGAGTAAAGTCTTCTGTAATATTATTAAGCACACAAGTTCTCTTTACAAATTTCGTATTGTGGACATTTTAGATTATCCACAGTAACATAATAGAGACAAAAATACCAATAAAACATGAGCTAGTCCAGTAAGTAAATGTATAAATTGACGAATTTAGGAAAAGAAAATCATAGAGCCAAATTTTGAAGCCGAACATAGTTTTAAATAATGGATCTCTCTTAAAAACCATATCAGGAGTATATGTGCGTTCGTAACTAATAGTCTATTGGCTACGCACACCTATAGTTTTGAAATCTGTAAACCGCTATAAATATCCAACAATTGTAATATTTGTTTTTGCTTCTACCTCATCTTTTATCATATAACACTACT
Organism: Spironucleus salmonicida; assembly: GCF_000497125.1. Lineage (NCBI taxonomy): Eukaryota > Fornicata > Diplomonadida > Hexamitidae > Spironucleus > Spironucleus salmonicida. The sequence goes on from NC_090600.1 coordinate 1,356,749, forward strand.
GAACTATATCATTTTACAATGAATGTTAGATGTAGTCAATTTACTAGACACCGTAAACTTTCTTTTCTGTAATTTTATATTAAGGTTTCTTCATAATAAATTTATTTATAGACAAAATATTGTTAATATAATCTAGCACACTCTCAAATAGCACATCTTCTTATCCAAAAAATATACGTACAGCTAAGGATTGTGATGAAAATTTCTCTTATTTTATTTTTAATGTATGAAGATATTACGAAAACGTGGCTAGATCTTAAATGCTTGGGGTAAGTGTGTCTTAATGAAGTGGTTATCCTTTTATTATCATCATTGAGCGTGGCATATCAAAAACAAATAAGTTGCAACCGAAAACTGATAGCATCTGACCAAACTATTAAAATTATGAGAAAAACACCCAATTGTAAACAGTCATTATTACAAAATTTGCAATAAAACATACTGAAAAAATCATAGATATGACTATAGGCATAAACTCTATATCAATACTATATAAGTATGATCCATAATTTCGTGACGATGAACTTAAATAAAACATATCGAATCCAAAAAGTAATGTCAACGAAAAGAATAAAATAAATCCTAATGAATAAGGTCTAATTTTTTGCAGTTTTTATACTCTATTTACTAAGTATGATATTCTCCAGGCATTTGCGCCAGTCATGTCTGCCTAGACGGCATCTTGAAATATTATAGATTTATTAGATTCTAAATGGTATCTAAGGAGAATGAATATAAAGCTGAAACAGAATCCAGATAATTAAATGAACCCCATATTTTATGGAATAAACTGATTAATATAAACAAAATTTCTTTATACAACCGTTAATGTTTAAATAATTAATGAAAATCCAGTTAGTCCGAATCCAATATATCCTAAAACATAAACTATTAGTATTAATGTCGGTTTTATATCAAAACCATTAATATCTTATTAAATACGCTGAGCTTCATCATCATATAAAAACTTAAAATATTTCTTTTGCTGTAGAATATTGCCTCCATTTCCAGTATACTTTCCAACCTACATTAATCCATACAGCAAGCCTAAAATTAACGCAATTGCAAATGTTATCCATGATAATATTGGCATAAGTATATCTATATTAGTACTAAACCAAGAAACTTTGAAAATTTAAACAGGATAATCATTTGAAGATTTGCCATTAATCTTATAAAAATATGCTGTAATAGGAGATGTATCCTCAATATAATCCAATGTAAACTTTGGAACATTAAAATTTTAGTAAATAACTCTTAAGATTGGCACTTTTGACACGCCACCAACTAAATCTAGTTAATAATCCAAATAAATTTACTGTGCGATAGTATAAGTATCATCAGTTAATTAATGTCCTAGAACAAACTTAGTATCAGTTACGAGATTATTAAATTAAATTCGATTATCATTATAATGTAGTCTTTGTGTCTCATTCACTATGATAGGTACAGGGACTGATAAGTTATTTGTGGTCAGCACATACAAACTAGCAAAAATAGGACTTTGTAGAAAGTCAAATAATTATCTTCCGGGAAGTTTGCATGATTATTAATATTATGTGCCAACTTCATTGAATAATGAAAATACGACAGGATTAATAATGTTTTTGAAAATAGTTGAGTTATCAATATTTGTTTGCTCATTATCAATTACATTAACATTTCTATTGCCATAAAAACTGCTTTCAGTGTTTTCTTAAGCTTTTATGAGATTGCACAAGGATAAAGCCCCCTCAAATAATGGACCATTGTAGAAAGTTTCTCCTAGCGAGTTTTACAAATTTACAAATGTCTTACCTATCCATTATTACTATTAAGGAATTTTGTTTATATAACCGTTATAAAAAGGAAGTGGAGCCAGACTGCTCGTGAACGAAAGGCTTTTATAAGCATTTAGATCAACTTACCTTGCAAGATAGACGTCATCTTCTATTCTAAGATGCATACGTGCAGCATCATACTCCACGCAATTTCTACTCAGCAAGCACTCGCTATGCCCCAGGTTGCATCCTTGTGGGTTCTTCATCGCACATAATGCTAAAGTATCTGAATTAAACTCTATCTTTAATGCATCAGACACACATAGATTTAGTGTTATATTTAATGTGTATTGTGGTTTACAAGTTAAAATCTATTTCTTAATATTATTAATAGCGTATGAGCCACAAACATACGCTGTTGCTGTTTATACCATGTAAGTATCAACTGGGCACAGATTGTTAATACAAGTAACACAAGGTAGACATATATTATTAAATCCAGAAATTTGTCCAGCAGGACAATCAGTAGGTGTAACAGTAGTTATATCTTTTAATACGAATGCACACGTTCCATTGAAATACTATCGTGGAGGCATACACTCAAAACATGAACCTGTATGTTATGAGAAGAAAGTTCCTGGCTATTAACATGGTACCGCAGTAGTAAGCAACGCATACATACTGATCATTTTATTACTTTTCATAAATTATAAGTTATACTATATAATATTGATACTTACCCCTTTCTTAAAATTATGCTCTATCTTTACTCCCCAGATGAATTTGATCATCAACCGGCATGCTACATAACGGACTATATAAACAGCATATAGTAATTTATACTTTTTATTCATTACAAGAGCCTCTCAGAAAGTGTAAATCAATCTCTAGTTAATAACTTGTAGCTTTACAGTGCGATTGCTTCATTTATGGGTGCAGTAACTCACCATTTCTTTAATAACGTAAAACATAGTAAATTCTTTACTATTTTTTGGTAAATTTCGGTATACTTTTAAATTCTCACTTCTAGTTCATTTTTACTCATTCTAGCAATACAAAATAATTTTAGCACTTCCTTTTATGTTCCGTTAACTGTCTTGTTATTCGTACTTTGTATGACGAACTAAAAGTTTTCATTTGAGATTTAAATGTTAATTTCAGCATCTTTTTTGCTTATTTTCACATTTTTCACATTTTTGCAAAAACCCCTATTCCACGAACTCATTCTCAAGGGATGTGCTATAATTATTGCTAGCTTTTTGATAATTGTATTCAAAATTTAATTGCCTTATTTTAATCATAATTCTATTTTCCACTCTTTACTGTTTATAGCTTATTTTTACTTAGCTAAGGGCGTATTTTTATCGGTAAAATGAGGAATTTTTTCACTTCTTTAATTTTACTTAAAAGATAGATTCTTACTCCAATTTGATGATTGGCATAGCCTTGATTTAATGGTTATTTATCTCCGCTAAATTGTATTTTGCACAAAATTTCATAACCTCAGACTTATCTTTTAAGAAAGCTAAGAAGACTGTATCGTCAACTTTCTAATAGGTAGCATCAAAATCCTTAAAAATCTAGTTTTTGAGATCTTTGTAGTTAAGCTGGGATGGAAGGGAGGTGATAAGCGCAGCAAACTTTTTCTTTTCTTCTGGTCCTGTTTATGTCTTAGATAGTGTAATTTTAGGAGTAGATGCACTGGATGCAGGATATCTATTGTCATTTTTACTAATGATAGTGATAACCATTTTTTGAAGTGGAAAAATTTATTTTATAGTTTATCTATTAAATTTATAAATTTACTGTAATAATTATTTGCAATCAGATTAAAATGATTAGGTAAACTTCCAATAAAGTATTATTAACTTCTAAAGCGTTGAATTTTTATCGAAATATACCATGCCAGCATATTAAGACGGCTAATATAACTAGTTCAATTAATGGAAAATTTTATCACCATAGTTATTTTCCGATAGCTATTATGGCATGTAGCATATTCAATTATTAATAACAAGTTTAATTGACATTACCGAGTAATGAAATTAAATTAGAAATATTAAGTAGTTAAAATTAGCATTATGTTATTAATGCCATTGATAAAATAGTTTAAATTTTTGGGGTACTGAAAACAAGTAACTAACCTTCCTAATTGCTACTTAATTTCGAGAAAAATATAAGAAATACTACTTTGGAAAGAATTAAGGATAATAATATGTTTTGGGATAAGCACTTCAGGGATAAAAGATAAAACCAATATAACATTAATGAAAAAAGAAAAGATAGTAGAGAGAAGAATTAAATTAATTCATAGCTGAAATTAAAGTAATAGTCGATTTAATCAACACCTGTAACATCAGTAGAATAAAAAGTTGAAGTTATAATAAGTAATTATGAAGAAACAATATGAGACTCATTCAATTTTTTCCAATACATAACCGCATTGCTTCTTTATCCAAACTTTAATAAATTAACCACATCCATTCAACTTATCTCTACAGGTATTATCACATTGCGATTCTGGAATAGTTCTGAATAAGTTATCCTTTTAAGTACCTTATCCATCACCACCATATTATTTGCCATTACTAGTTAAGACTACTTTATAGGCGCCTGGTTGTCTGATAGGAATAATAGCTTCATAGTCTCCATTAAATGGATGCATACTAATAATAAATACTAAATTAGCTCTATCCCATACTAATGTTTTTGCTTCATTATCTGTTACATTAACAAATTCTCTTGATAATTACCATGGGAACTATTTATTAAGATTCATTAAATCTTTATCAAATAAGCTCAACCAATGAAATTTAGTATGACTTGAATCCTCGAGAGACCATTATCTTCTACAGTGTTTAAATGATTCTCCATTACCTGTTCTTGGGAAATCAATCCACTCTGGATGACCAAATTCATTACCCATAAAGGCTAAGTATCCTTCGCCACCCATGCCAATAGTTAATAGCCTAATAACTTTATGTAAACGGATACCACGATCAGTTCTATCTTCAGGACCTTATATAGCAGACATATCTGAGTAAATCTTTTCATTTAAAAGCCACATCAGCAATACTTTATCACCAACCAGAGCCTAGTCATGGCATTCTGCATAAACGATGTGTTTTTCTTACCATCTTCTATTACATAATGCATGACGTATCTTACCCATATCAAGATTGCTTTCATCATTTAAACCTAAATCAAAGCCAGATTTCATGAATTTTACCCATAAATCTGGAACAGCCATTTAGAATCTATAATCAAACCCAATACCACCTTGTTATAAAGGGGTAGCTAAAGTTGGATAACCTGAAACATCTTCTGCTATTGAAATAGTTTTCTAGTTATTCTTTTGATCTTTAACTAAGAATAAATAATGAGCCAGTCTGAGATAAGTTAAAGCGCCAATATCAACACGAGAGTTATCATCAAAATATTCACCATAACGACCAGTGTAACCCTCACCTGCAGATCTATGCCAATACATCATAGACATACAGCCATCAAAACGGAAACCATCAATGTTAAATTCTGTTAACCAAAAGTTTAAATTTTAAAGTAAAAACCTTAGGGTTTCAGGATGAGTGTAGTCGAAAACTTTAGAATCCCAAAGAGGATGATCCTCTTCATGGAATAAAAATTTAGTACCATCCCAATTAGCAATACCATCAGTAACATTTTTAGAAGCATGAGAATGCACTAAATCTAAATAAACTTAAATTTTAAGAGAGTGTGCCTTCTCAACCAAATAACGGAAATCTTCTGGAGGGCCAAATCTAGAAGAAGGGGCAAAGAAAGAAGTAACCTAATAACCAAAAGATCCATAATAAGCATGTTCTTATAAAGCCATTATTTATACAGCATTATAACCTTTATTGGCAATTCTAGGTAAAATATTATCTGCAAAATCTCTATAAGTATTAATCTTTTCCTCCTCAGAGCTCATACCGATATGTGTTTCATATATTCTTAACACATCGTGTTATGGTTTAGGCTATTTAAATTAAAACTTTTCCATAATATGCCATTAAGGTTCGAGTTAAGAAATTTCTTTGTTTAAAATAGCATATAAACAATGCTAAGGATGTCTATACAAATCTTGTCCATCGTGTGTGTTTATGAAAATTTTATATTTTTAATTCTCTTTTATAGGGCATTCCCATCTTCCCTTAGTTCCTGTAAAAGGAATTGAAATAGTGTGTACCCCCATGTCTTAATGATTAGAATAATGTTTAGTATTATCCCAGTTATTAAAATCTCCGACAATTGCTACGTATTTACCGTTACCAATCCACTCTCTATAAACGAGATTTGGTGGTGAAGATGCACTTTATACTTAATTCCAATCCATGGAACTTATATTTTAAATCGTGTTCCCTGCCTCTATATAGAAACCATAATTAGTATAATCAGAAAATTATTCTATACCCTAGGAGTTGGTATTAATTTCATATAATACACGCAAAAACTCGCTCCACCTATGTTTAATTACTTCTGCATAATCATTCAGTTAAGAATCGATTTCAAGAACTTCAAGACCGTTTAACTTAAAAGGGTCAAACATCTTTTGATTTGAAGGAGAGGTAAGTAAGATTTTACACTGTATGTGTATAATAATACAATATTGAAGATGTAAGTTACAAAGTATTATTTAATCTCGGTAGATTATATATAACTACCAATTCTAATAACTACCAACAATAACTTAACAGTTCTAAAAAATAATTAAGTATCAGTGTATACTCGATTTAGTTTTGAAAAAATTTGTATATAACTTTCTATCATATTTTCTTTATTAAATTTATTCAGCTAATAAATATATTATTATAAATAAAATTATATAATAATTTAATATACATTTATCTTTTTAAAATTCAAATGATACCTTTACACGTGAGTCATAATTATCTTCGTTAACGCTTTTTTGAAATAAGATTTTCTCTAACAGCAACAGTTGGTGAGATTAAATAAAAAATATACCAGATAACAGGAACGCAGCCTGACTATTAAGAAATCTATCTTATTAAATCCTCAACAGATAGAGTTATGATGAAACCTGACAACATTTATCTCCGTGATTTTGATCCAGAAGCTGGAATGGAAATTTCAGTCACAGATAGAAATCCCAACTCTTTGCTTCGTGATGTTAATGATACATCTAAAGTTGAAAAATTTGTACTTACTGATGCTGAGTATGACAAAAAAGAAAACTCGGTGCGAGCATTTTTACGCGAAAAGTATGAAAATGATCCTACTTATAGACTAGAAGTTGATGCAGCTAAAGCTAAAAGAGCGAATGCAATCAAGAAAGAATTAGATGCTGCTGTACTAATGAAAATTACTGACAGATGCTAGATTGTAGGAAATAGAAGAGGCGAAGTTATGTATATTGGTACAGCTGATGAACTTGGAAATGGACTATTTGTGGGTATAAAACTTGATGAGCCTTTAGGCGACAACGATGGAAAACTTGATTCTAGGATTATATTTGACTGTAGGCCAAAATTTGGAATTTTTGTAAGACCTTCCCAGGTGGAAATTGGCGATTTCCCTGAAATTGATGAATTGGCTTTAGATACTAGCGATAGTGAACTCTGATATTTAAAATATATTTAACACCAAATATATAGTAGTTAAATAGAGTAACAAAATTAATAATATACATAATTTTAAGAGAGGATTGCCAAAGTGATTATTTAATGTAGATATAATAATTTGTTAACGTTACTGAGTAATATAATTTATCTGTATAATTTGTATATGAAACTTATTATCCTGAAATAGGATAAATTACAACAAATTATTCTCTTCACATACCTTATTAAATGTATTAACCTTGTAACAATAAATATTATTTCAGTACAAATGTTATACTTAATATGCTCCTCTAACAATATAATTAGTGCAAGTAGATTAGCTGATTTAGTAAGGTTAGATAACTTGATGATAAAAATTAAAATTAAAAAAATCTATGTACTTTAAGCGTTGAATAAGTTAGTTGGTTTAATAATGAAATTATATTTGAAGCTATAGCTTGGTTAAGTTTTTTTAATATATATTACACTCAATAATTATCAATCTTTAAAAAAATTTAATCATCTTTATAAATTAAAATTATAGAACAAAATATGCATTTTTAACCCAATAAATTAAATAAATAAACTATCTATAATATTACTGATCATAATTCACAGTACTATGAAGATATTCTTGAATATTAATATTATTAAAAATAAAATATAGATGCACATTAATTGAATTTTTAAAGACGTAACTTTAACTTATTGTATACACCTGCATCAATTAAACTGAGTTATTATATCACATCATTTAGTTCTATTAGTATATGTGATATAACTTAATAAATACAAAATATTTATATCATCTCCCTGTTAAATGAACATATACACCAGAAATGTTTAGTTCATCTAAATCTGCTTCAACGCCAATTAAATCGGTTACAGGTAAACGAATTTCACGTTATTTATCAACATATACTGGAATACCAGCCTTACATTTACCTTCTTAAATACTGATTCCATTCATAAATCCTTCCTTCTAACTCAAATTAATTCCTTAACCGACCAAGGTTCCACCCTAAATACTTAATGATCCATTTTTGAGAAATACACCAGAATTTCCTCCAATAACTGCTTTGAGCGAAATTTTATCAAGTTCCTATCCTGTTTCGACCCCAAAATGTCTACGGATCGCTTCCATTATAGCAGTTGGGCGTGGAAGAAGATTGAGCTCAATTTCAATTTTTTGAGGTAAACTTGCTAGAGATGCCTGAATTGATAGTCCAGATTGTTCTAAAAAGGTTATAAAATCTTGAGGACCACCAGTGGAGATTGTAACTAAATTTGCTTAATCAAGAGGAGCTACGGGTGTAGGAGGTGCCAAAATACCATTTGCCCAGTGTTCTGGTGTGATTCCAGAATTCAAAAATAATGCTATTTAGCGTGATTTCGAGGAAGCTAATAAAGGATTTTGACTGCTAAAAATTAACCCTTCTAAATCAGTTTTTATAATTTTCATCTAAAATAACAAGTTTTCAAATTGTTGATTCAACTCTTCAGAGATTGGAGATTTTGAAGCAGTAACTTTCAGTTAATTCAGTTTCTAAAAAACCATTAAAAATTAGGTATTAATCTTTTATGAAGTTTAATAAAATGATGTATTTTCTCCTTCTTTTCCAACATTCCCAGCTCTCTAAAGAATCGATTTCACTAACAAAGAATCTTTCTCTCCTTTTGTTAAAAGAGCATTTGAAGGCAAAGCAAGAGAATCTGGAGATGGGTTTTATGGGAAATTGACAGAGACATATTTAATAATTTCGGCCTACACTGACTTAGCCCTATATATGATTCCAACGGGTGGTAAAATATATTTCAAAAATGAATATTTACTAATTAATTTAGCGACTTGAGGTACTGTTTTATAACTTTCTTCCACCCCTTTAATATCCTGTATAGACTCAGCATCTTTTTCGTTTATGGAAGCTATTATATTATGATCAAATATAATTTTGACCATCGATTTTATTAAATTCAGATCAGCTTCATCTTTCGTGGATGCACCATACACTGCATCTATAATCAGTCCCTATGCTCGTTCAATTACAATATCAATTTTGTTATCAAATTAAACAGACTTGATTAAAATTTCAGCCAAACTCAGTAAATCTTAAGAATTCCAGCCAGGATCACTTCCTACACCTCTTGGTGCATATTGTATTCTTCCCTCCAAAATAGCATGAAATGATGTCAAAACGTACAAAATACTATAAAATTACATACCCAATTTATTATTAATATTAATAATAGGCCATTAATATATTAAAGATAAGAATGTATCTTTCGGGCTTGATTAGGCTTGCAAATGAATTCTCCATGAAATTCTAGAGAGATTCTTTGGGAATCCTTATTTAGGTTCTAAAAGAAGTATTATCTTAACAAATTATGGATATTTTGGGTCGTATTTTGCTGAAAATGTAGTTGCATATTGTACTAGCTTCGATGATAGTGAATTTAACCAATTAAGACACAAATGTGCTCCTTTGACTACAATTAAAGTCTAAATATTTTTTTCTAGACTTTTACCAGCACCATCCAAAATATTAAAAAGCTAGTCCTCACATTCTTTCTCCTTTCCAGGTGAAATTGCAACTGTCTTCGCTTTTAATTAGTTGGTTGGGTCTTAACCTGAAGCTGTATAAATAATAATAGGTTAGTAAATTCCATTAACAAGTCGTATAGCTTATTATACTGGATCTTAAATTTGAGAATTTTTGACCGTAAACACTAGTTCACAAGCCAAGTTAAGAGATTATGATAACAAATCTGGACGGAAAAATGTTATTATTGCGAGTTTCTCTATGATATTTAAACTTATAGCAGTTTATGGCAACTTAGATATATTAATATCTTTCCAGTTTTATATATCCTACGCAAATTATGTCCAAATTTCATTTTCAAAATTTAGAGACATTGGGTTAGTTAATGATAAGCATAGTTATGAATAAATATGAGAGTTTTTCTTTGCCCAACTTGGTATATTTTACTACAATTAACCATCGCAACGTCCAGTGAAGAAATTATACAAATTTTGTGTAAAAGAAGTGGTAGTAAATTTAAGAAGTATTGAAATTGCCCCAATTCGATCATTGCTGAACACCATATTATTAAGTCTTAGGTATAACTAAAACAAATAGAGCTAATTAACTCTTTGAATTACTTTTTAGTCAAAATTTGGGCTCAAATTTTCACCCAAAATATCGTTCAAAATCGGTACTACTGTCGAGTCATCAACAACATAAAGCTCATTAAGCTGGTTAATTTACTCTAATGCTTATATACTCTTAGAAACAACTTCAGCAATCAGCATGGCCTTCTCTCTTTTTACTTTAAGCTCCAAATTGATTGCATATGCCTATTCTTATGTTTGCTTAACTTCTATGCTTTGTTTGGTGGCATTTTCGAGCACTTTCATCAAGTTTTCATCTTCTAAAATGTTGACTTGGTCACTTTCCTATAACGCTTTTAGTAATGTACATTCAATATTAGCCAAGTTGAATCTAAGTTATGCCTCTGTTTCATTTAATTTCGTCATTTGATTTAAACTCTCAGGGCTCCATTTTAATAATACCTAATCAACATAGTAGTCGCTTCTAGACTTTTCAGTTGGAGCGAAAGACACTTCTAAAAGTTTTCCTTAGAGGTCGCTTGGAAGTTAAATTTGGACTGAACTAACAGCAAAAATTTTGAAGTTTTAGTGTAATTCGCTCATTTTTGCACTAGTTGATGGTACAAGAAGTGTTGTCTATGGAATGAGGTTGCCGAAATTTAGCTATTCTTAATTAGGCTCACAATTCGAATTTTCACTTCTTTTATAGCATTCTGAACCATATCGCAAATACGCAATTAAAGCACTAGGGAGTACTCCGCTATCACAGTCAGTAACAATAATTTACTGTCCAAATCTAGCTGCGATAGCAAGTAAGTTTGACAAGTTTTCAGAAGTTGCCGAAATTTACTAACAGCTAATCTCTTTTTATAACCAAGTAAGCGCCCCAGTTGCATCAGTTACGTTTGATAACACAAATCCAAATAGACCATTTTATGCTTTCAACTCATGAATTAATTTAGCGTTCTCCATTGCTGAATTTGAGTCACGCAGGCCCTTATTTTTAGCATTATCTTTGAAAATAACGTCAATTAGTAGCTTTTAGAAAAATTCACGATTCTCAACTCCACAAAACTCGCCCCTTATATCATCTGTTCTATTTCCTGCCAAAACAAACATTGACGCGCACCTGATACAAGCACTATGGATACCCTCCAGCTGCTTTTGTGCCTCATTTTGATTTAACGCCCACCGAATACGCTCATCCTTCAGCTGGTTCAACATAGTATTTCCTCGTTCCTTTTTCACTTCGATTCCGGCTAACTCTGCTTAAAATCGAACCAAATCCTAGGTTTTTTGATCGAAATTATCGCGCAAAATACGTGTTTCATCCTCTAATAGCTGAATCGAAGTTTGCGTTCTTTCTAAATTTGTTTTCAGGCTGCTAAGGGCTTCCGAGGCTTCCGATGCAGCCTTGATGAGCGGTTCGATTTTAACATAAACGGACGCATATTATAGTGATGCTGACACCCATTTTGCAAGCGGTGCGGCAGCACGGGACACCTTTTGGATCTTCTCCTGCACGAACGCATCAGGTTACTTTTGGGTTAAAACAATGACCTTTTTGAGCTGTGCTGATGGCACTTTTTTAATATCTAGAGACGCAATTTGGCGCAAAACACCGCTCTGGCTCAGAAATGCACGCATACCCTGCCAACTCATATCAGCCTAGCCCATAAACGTCAGAACAGCCTCTAGAACGATTGCAACGGCAGGTGGTGGGTTTTTGAATGATTTAACTTCTGAAATAGCATCATTTGGAATCCCACTGACAGCTTTTGTTGCCTCCTCTAAAATTGGCATGACTGTTGACAGTTCAGCCTCAGAGTCGATCTTTTGTTGCGTAATCACAACTTCTTTTGTCGATAACTCTGTCTGCATCTAGTCTGCTAGACGCTTGTTTTCCTACACAATGACCATTTTCTATGTGATGTCTGCTAGAGCTTAATTAGCTGAATTTTGAGCGTTTTCGACAGCTTTCTGACGATTCTAAGCTTCTTATGAAAGCTTATCGACCTCTTGTTGAGCAAATTCGAGTTACTTCAATCCAGATTACAACTAGTCACGTCTTGTAGAAATTTAAGCGTTCCAAAGGCTATAAAATTTGTTATAAATAATAAATGCTCTGATATATTGATTGTTTGATAAAATAACATTTTGGGGAGTAAAGTTTTTAATAAATTTCTAGAATTCTTAATGGAATTCGCTTTGGATTTCAAGTTAATAGTTACTTTAAATTGACTAAAACTACGCTAAAATAAATGATGGTAGTGTTTAATTTTCAGAGATCTCGTATGAAACTATATTATAAGACCTTCTTAATGGTGGAGAGCTTTCTAAAATAGTATTTGTTAGTTTTCGCTCTGGGTTTAGAACTAAAACCGGTATAATGGAGTTGATAATGCAAGTAAGTAGCTTTATAATAAACTATTCTTCGGAAAGTTCGTCTGTAATATGGTGCTTTTCTTAAAAGATTGAAATTAATGATCTAAGATCTGCTAGATTGAGTTTATTTCTTAAAAATCCTATATCTTTAGCTGCTATAGCTGATACGAATTACGTCCATTAAGAATCTGTCTCAACAGCTGCTGAGTCTATTATAACTGCCAATTTTGTGAATCCATTAGCTATTCTTTCAGATATAGACTTAATTGCTTAATTTGAAATATAGTCTGATCCAATGAAACGAATATCATGCCCAGTAGTGATTAAAGCAACATAAATGCTTTCTATAGACAAGTTATTAGGAAGTGTAAATACAATTGCACCCTTAGTTTAAATGAAAGCAAATTCTAATGCAGCAATATTAGAAAGTAGATCTTGAACACTCTACTAAGGTAATTTTTCTAAAATCTATTCATAATTTGACAAGCATGGATAATAATCTTAACAAACCTCAACTAATTCCTTTATTTGTGATAATTTTTTAGAGGAACCGACAAAACTAAACTCATTTGTTGTTTTAATTGGCTCATCTAATGAAAAACTTTTAGAAACACTCTGGACTAGATTTTATTTATAATAAGTAAGATACTAGTCCTATTCTTTCTTGCCTAAGCATTATAAATCTTTGTTGGCCATTGTTCTACCAGATTTATACGGAATTGGACAAGCCATTAAATATTCCATAACAGTTATTATCTGCTAAGAGTTCAGGTTCATATCTTTAATTTTAATTAATTATGAAAGCTAAGGTGATCTGAATTAAGGAAGCAATTTAGGTAGGGCGATGATATAATTTTAATTTTATTACTTAGCTCGAATAACTTAGGCTTCCGCTTCCTCTACCGCCTATCCCAACCACAACTTTAAGTTCGTTTATGCTTGAATTGCTTTATATTACTCGTAAAACGATTATAAAATGATAGAATTATCAGTTTCTGTTAACTCTTAAAATTAAACTAAGCCAATAAGTCTTTAAATTCTATCAGGAACTGAATTATAATTTGTTACTGATATGTTGACAATAATATCTTATAATATGCAATCTTGACCATTTTTCAAGTATACCTTATTATGAGCCACTATACTCCACAGTAATGAGTAGATCTCAGAATGACCATATTCATCACATTCGACAACATCAGCATCTCGAATCAATACAACAAGTTTGTTGCCTCCCTTAGGTTTGATAACACGCTCGCCATTGCTCCTCTAAAATTCGACGCATGAATGCGTCAAACTGCGAATTATATCAGTTCTTCCAGTCAATTACGTACAAGCTATCTCTAAAAGATCATAATTAGAACCCAAAATCGCATTTTGAAGGCTATAATATTTACCGCTCTAATTTCCTCCAGAGAGAACAATTGACGTACCGTTGGCGAAATAGCTCTATATCACCTTCTAGGCCCAGACCTACTATTTTACTTAATTGTTATTTTACACACAAATAGGAGACAGAACTACCCCAATATCTGCCTTACTTCCCCCCAAAACCTCGACAAACTTGACCAAATCCGCTTCGCTGAATGTTCCAAAACTGCTCAAAATACGCACTGCTCCATGTGAAAATTATCCTTTTAGCACTAGCTCCCCTGTTCCTGCTGCATTTAAATGCGTCGTTATTTTCGGTAATTAACACATCAAATTTTACGGTAAAATCTTTACAATATTGGGTATATCCTGATTAATACTTTTAATAGTCTCAATTTGCTCTGGAAAGTCTGGATCGCTAACTAGAATAATTGCCAGACGTGAAATTGTGGCAGGAGAGGCATGTGTCACAGAATCTGTCTCAAATAGGAAACTAACAGGTGTTGGAATCTAGTAATCCATGCGTAAGTTTGTACCTAATTCAGCACCGTTTGCTCTTTTAATACTAGCATTAGAAAAATATGCTTCCAAGGGGTTAAGAGACATTGGGAAGCGGATTCGTTCACCTGAAGACAGCGAAAGCAAGCGATTGTCATCCAATGATGAATTAAGTGCTTCAATCCATCCTGGATCAATTTCGCCATCGAAAACAATAAGAGGCCAAATATATGGCTTTTGTTTAGCATTTAATAGTGAAACTGCCTGTCTAGCTGCTCTTGTAAGAGCTCCATCTACCCATTCTTTCGTACTAGAATCAACATATCCTAAGAGTTCGCTTCTACTCATACTTTTCGGGCTGATAAGGAACTCACGGATTTCTATGAAACCGTTACTGACATCATAGATTGCATCACGCATTTTCTGACGAATTCTAGTTTTTCCGCTTGCTGATTTTCCAAGCAAACCGACACCGGTTTTAGCCGTCAGAGCTCTGAAAAGCTGGATAACAAGCTCACCCTCTCTGTCATTGCAAGAGAGCTTCTCGGCTATCCGTTCTTCAATCTCTGAACTAGCACCAAATTTGTTCATTTTTTAATTATTTTCTCCAAAAATATCTCTTAAAATCTCTCCAAAAATAGTTTTTGAAATGCCTTGAACCCGTGAAAAAGTAGCATCAGAAAGTGATTTTATAATAACTTGCTTTTCTTGTAGCAAAATATCATTTGACGGTTTCAAACTAGCCCTCTAAAGTGCGGCCTAACGAAGCACAGCTTATAGTGATCTAAGACCCCAGTCCAGATGTACTTACTTAGGTATTCTGCGAGATGCTAAAGAATATGTTAAATCAACCTTAAGAGCCCAAATTTTAGCAAACTGAAAACCAGATGTTGAAAGAATGGTCTCCATAATTTGTGAAGTATCTGCTTTTCCCATAAAACAAGGGCGTAGAAGTTTAATAAGAGAAAATGGAAGCTCTGAACGCCCTCTGTACTCTCTAGACGCTGGGTTCATTGTTACAAATACTGCTGAAAATGGAGAAATTTTGCTAACTGGCACTGATATATCAGAAAGCTTGAATAAATCATCCAAATTCACATTCTGTGACCTGTTCAAGATTGTTTTTTGAACATCTTCAATATCCGCTGATACAGCTGATAAAACAGCCGGTGAGAGTCTGTTTACCTCATCAAAGCATCCGACCGAACCTGAAAGGACTATTCCGATCAAAATTCGGCTTAAATTTTCTCTATCAATAGCTGAATCGCAGTTAAAAACTATACATGGGCGTGCTAATTTAGCACAAAATGCTTTTACAGTTTCCGTCTTTCCAGTACCAGCAGGACCCTGTGGATTTGAAGATTTTGAAATATTTAAAGCTGATGTTAAAGTTGAATAACAGCGATCTGTTAGCGGTGTATGGATTAGTCTAGGAGGAAGGCCTTAATACTCGAATGTGTATGGTAAAAATGTATCTAAAGAAACTATGAACAAATCTCCAGTATTTTGATAAACTCTGTATTTAAGCTCTCTGTTCCAGACCCAGGCTCTAGAGGCTGAATCTTCTAATAGAGAATCTAAAACTGCTATAAAATGTGTTGTATCCGTTGCTAATTGTTTCAATTTAAGTGACAAAACGTAATCTTACGATCCAAAAGTAGCCGAGCTTAGCTATGGTGAATAAAGTTTGTCTGTGAAAGCTTTAAGGAAAGTTTACATTCTAGTTTTTGTCTACTCTAAAAGTTTGTTTTCATCTTTTTGACCAAAAATTGCATAGTCTACTTGTGCAGTGAACATAACACTAAATGCTACACATAACATCTCTCCAGAAACATTTTGAATGTCCAAATTTGCTTTAATGGAATTCTGAATCTCACGAATACAGAAAAATACGTCATTTTTCATGACATACGGAGTTATTTTCTTAATTTCTGAATATTAATTACAAATACCTTCTGGTGTTTTTACCAATTACTCAACTTGAAGACATTTTAAAAACTCTTGCTTCAATGTTTACTTAATCTCTGAATCCAAAAGTCCCAACCAATTCTCCGGGTTATTATCAATCACTACCTATTTTCGTAACTAAACAGTCTCGCCTTCCGGACTCGTAAAACTCACGATTTTATCTTCGTTTATTTACAGTTTTTCAATCGCTGAAAACATTTTTTTGATATGCGAATTAATGATTTAGCTGTTAGAACCCGCACCCGACAAAATTTCTAAAACATCAGAATCAGCCAAAAAATAAAATCTTGGGAATATAAGCCGTTTTCCTTCCAAAAATACCCGCAAAGCTGTCTGAACTTGTGCCAGCTGCAAACTTGCAGATTCCAACTACTAAATTACGAATTTGTAGCACCCAAGCTCTTCAAATGCATTAACAACCGGCAATGAAAAGTTCTCGCTGACCTATTAACGTATCAATTGTGCAACCAGAGCATTCTACTCCTGCTCTTAAAACACGAATCCGACGACCTTCAAAGCTGCGTAAAAACGCCGTGTTTCGTTCATGAGCACTTTTCGAGCGATAACTGGCTCTAAAACTGTAATTTAGCGCCCAATCTGCCCCTGAAGAAGCGCAAATTGAGTTACTGCTTCAATGGCGCAGTTCGAGTCCTCAATTGAAGCCATTAAAAATTTCGAATAAGGAGAGGAAGAAACGCTAGCTAAAACTGACTTTTTCTCCGTCAAAGCGGTCAAAATAGGCTTCCACTGTCCCGTACTCGGAAGCAACGAAATTTCTCCGATTTCTGAGAGTTCAGACTGCGAAAATGGAGATATTTTAATGAGCGTGAACTGCACTTTCGCCTCCGATTGCAACCAGAACTGGACTTCATCGACCGCGCCTCTGATCGATTGCTCGTTTTCTGCTCTAACAATGATTTCTCGTGTGTTTTTAACGAAAGTTTCGTATTTCTAGGAAGAACCAAATTGCTGGTTGGCCTAGTTGAGCGTTAAGGCAGCAAAAAAGTGACAAAATGCTGCGCCTATGATCGAATCTGGGAGCTGGGAGCTGAATTGGTTGTTCTGTGCGTAAAATTTGATGAATGGAAGCATTTGAGAACTTTCAACAATTTCTAGCCAGTGTTGTTTTGTAAGAACCGGTGATTTTAACAATTTCAAATTTTGAATGATCGTTTGGCTGAAAGATTGGGTAAAAGTTAGATACTAACTTAAATGCGTGCAAAACTGATTAATTTCGTCAATATTAAGGCCTGTTGAGTCTAATTAGTTTTTAAATCCAGATAAATGCTCTTTTAGAAGTATCGAATCTGAAGAAATTTCTTCTAAAAGGTCTAATCTGGTTTTCAGAGTTGGCCAGTCAAATCTGAATAATTCTGTTTTTAATTAAATCAATTTATCTACATGTAATATTATTTAGTGCATTGTTGTTATTGGAATGTCTAGCTAAATTATCTGGTTGATAACTGTGATTTGTGCGGCAGATAGGTCTTTTTGATAAGATTAGTTAAATAGTAACTACATTTCTTGTTCCATTTATTAAGTTTGTGTAGTAACTGATGCTATTGTTTACTACATTTCTGTAAATACTGTTGTCAGTTGACTTACTTATGAATCTTCATGATAAAGCAAGAACAATTTGTTATCAACTTTAAAATCTGAACTAACTTTAGTTAAATCCATAAAAATAGATGATAATTTATTTAAAGTATTAAATAATATGTCTTTTGTATTTTTACAATCATCCACAATTAATGAATTTTACTACTGCAAAGTTGACTTCATTTCTTCTTTTTTATCTTCTATCAGTGACTCTGTACCTTATATTTTCTCCTTTAAAATATTAAAAGAATATGAACTTAATTCTATTAGTTTTAGAACTGAGTCTCTTTGTGTTGATTACATTTAGATTAATTAGTAAAACTCTAACATATCATCATTTTAATTCTTAAGCTCACCAAGCACACGAACCTTTACTTTTTAAAAATAATCTCTTAAGTCTGCCAATTAAGCTGAACTAGAAATTGATGTTAAAGATGATTACATTTTTAAAGTAAATTGAGATACCTCATCAATTAGCTTTTATGCAGTTTACTAACTGGTATAACTTGCTGATGAAACAGCAACTGTTTAATATGCCATTGGAAGATCATTTAGGTTGTTCATCAATATAGATAAATCTAATTCGAAATTATCAAATTTATAAATATGCGTATTTTCATTTACCGAAATAATAGTTGGAAATTAATCATAAAGATCATTTTGAGGCGAAATTAAGTTCCCAGATCCTAAATTAAATAATAGTTAACAAGATTCCGGGCTTTAACAATATTGAGCACATAATTAATCAGATTTTTAGGAATTTAAATATAAAACCCCATAATACTTTTGTTTAAAGTAGTTAATAATAGAATAAACAGTTTCAGCTTTTACTTTGGCTAGTTCATGCATGGTGAGTAATATTTCAATGCTTAATTATTTAATTTATGTCAACATGTCATCAGGATATATGAAGTAATCAGGTGTTATAATATTAGCACATTTATCAAAATGATCAATAATAATTTATTTAATCTATTATTCACTAAAATTAAATTCAAAATCATTGCTAGTTTTAAGTTTTAAAATAGGGATATTAGAAACTTACTTCTATAAATAGGATACATATTTAACACTTATTACTTAAGCAACTGCAGCAATTGAAAAGTTTTAGGCATATGTTGCTTATTCAGGTGGTAGCGTCTCTATTAATTAATTCGAAATAGCTCTCAATGTAGAAATGGAGTTAATCCATAGCTGTTATTAATCTATATTTAAACTGGATAAAATCTTAATTTCTCTAATGAATTTCTTTCTAAAATCTTCTAATTTATCTACCCTAGCCTAAAATTATTTCATAATTCCATCTATATAAGATGCGCCTTTTTTAATTTTTTCAATACTGGTATCTTCAAAATTAAATATACTAGCACCTGCAGCTTTTTTCATCTCATTTTCAAATGCCAATATAGAAGGTTTCAAAATTGTTAATTGGTATTCTTATAATTATGAATTAACTGTATTATAAAATCCGGCTATATTACTATAAATTTAAACCGCACTAAGACTACTAAAAATATACTTAATTTAGTTTTCCTTACCCTGAAGATTCAACTTAACACCATTTTGCTAAAATGCAACTACAATATCAAAAACTTTTTATATTTAAGCGCTAAATGTTGCAACAGCTTTACCAGTATGCTAGTCAAAGAAGAATATAGGAGTAGGTTTGAACTCGGATAAATATTTAAGTATTTCGGTTTCTGCTTCTTATGTTAATTTATTAATATGCTAATCTAATTCTTTTGAATTCTCTAGATTTCTTGTGATTTATTATGCTTCTTTAAACCATTCTTTATCAGAAAATAATATACCGATACTATTAAAAGTTTGCTTAAAATTACTCTTATAATCCTTAATTTCTTAGAAGATATCTCCATACGTCTAGGATTTTTATTCATACTTGAGCCCCATGAATAAATTCTTAATAGTATTCTCTAAATCTGAAAATGCCTTTTTAACTCTGGGTCGTTTGAGTAATCCTTTTGACGTTGCTAAAACACCAAAAATAGCAAACAAATTATCCTTATTAAGATTAATTGTATTTTCAAGGAGCTTTTGAGCAGCTTTTTCTTCAAATTAAGACATTAAATGCCCTATTTACTTTATTGTTGTTTCAAAATTTTCATCAAATAAAATATCATGCTATATTATGAATATTTCATTAAATAATTTAAAAATACCATTTGCTGCTTATGCAGCAACTTATAAAGCTCTGACTCGAGGTGTAAACGGATGCTACCTCAATAAAGCTTAAGAAAAAAGGTTAACAAATTCCTCTAAATCTACTTGATGCAATTTCGTTGGTAAAACCTTTAGAATTGGCGTTAATTATTAAATAATTTCTATAGCAAAAGCCTCTCTGATCTATGAAACTCTAGTACACCCGGCTTTCTCCAATGCTGTCGTATCTAAGGATTAACGTAAAGGAGATAAAACAATTCCCTATAAAATGTTAATTTCGTGTATAATTTTTTATGCTCTACCTTCATTTTATTTCTCCAACAAAATACGCTGATATAGCTCTAACTCTGAAGCTAGTGATCCTATTGGATAGTATGATTCCTACACATTTAATTAGAGCTAAGAATCTAACTATTAAAGCAATTACGCGGATGGGATAGTATTTGCCTTCTAGCAGGCATCGTAATATTCCTTTATAAGTTCCGTCATTTGTGTGAAGTGAACAAAATTCATTATTAGATTATATAATAACATATATAACTTAAAAGATCAATTCTTTGAAGGACGCCCTAAAAAATCAATTCTGATACCACATTTTACATTAGCATCGTTATCATCAAACCAATAGCAGTCTCCACCATCTTAATTGTAACTTATATTATCCTACGGTGCTCCAAAATTATCAATAATAAAATTTAAATAAATGTTTTTTTCACAAGAGATAAGTTTGTTATAAAATACGGTATGATGCGTGCTGGCTCCAACTAATTTTGAAAGTTACTCGCTAGATAACTATTAGTGAAAATTTGTTAGTTTTTAATTAATAGCATTTTCTGTAACCATAAATTATTAAAAATCTTTATATATCTTTGGTAATTCCTATTTTAATTCTGATATTAAAGTTTTATAGTGTGGTAAATATTTAAATATTTCAAATTTATCATCAAATTAACCTTCGTTTAGACTAATAAGAAGACTTTTTGCTCTTTCAGAAACTGATAGTTAGCTGAGTTCTTTTTAGTGCTAATCATCAGTTATATATTCTTAAAATTATGGGTAATAACATTATAATGAATTCTATAGAATGTTTAAATTTTTAACATTAAAAAGTGAGTGTAAATTAGAAATATTTTAGTTATTAATAGTAATAGTTGTTGTGAAGGATTCTGCTTTAAAATGTTACGTAAAAATAAATCCAAGATTTTCTAATTACGCATCTAATCGCATTATTAAATTCTCAATCTGAGGGTAAATAATCTAGATATCTAGTAATTAATCATATGCAAGTGTAAATGACAAGCAGTTGCTCATTTCAAATAATATAATAACTTATTTATATACATATTAGTACATATTATTTCATTAATATCATTTTTCACATATAATGGATTTATTTTTAAATAGTTTGGAAAATGCAATTAGCAGTTTAGAATATAATCATTCTAATGTACCCATTATTGAATATTAATAAAATCATACATAATAATACAATATTGGTAAAGTACTCGTTAAACTAGAAATAACATCTAATTCATTACGACTTAGTTTCAAGTATAAGAAATGTTATGGTTTAAACAATTTTTATTTTTAACAGGTTATTAATATAATAGTTAGAACCAATAAGTTTGCCAGATAATTTCCAATTGATGGATATTAAATTTCATTTGTTGTTATTGAAACCTAATATAAACATAATAAAGATAAATTGCTACATTTTTTTAATAAAATGATTAATCTGTAGCAATCTTATGATATTAATCTCATTGATAAATAAATTATTTAAAGTTTAATTACTGAAGATAATTAAACATAAAGAATAGTATAATGAGCAAGTTAGTTTGATTTTAACTATTATTTGATATTAAGGTTAAAAGATATATTAGTGTATAAGTTTTATTATATATTTTCTATATTCTTTATCTATTTCTAAAGTTAACATTATATATAATAGTTTATCAGGAGGCAACTTACTCTTTATTAGATCTTAAATTGCATTAACTGATGATAATTTTTAAATTATTTAAATATAATTTTATATCTAAAACATTAATATCTTATATTATTTTATCTAAACATAGAATGTAAAAGATATTTTAGTGTATTTAAAAATCATATATAATATATTGTAAAACCATGTTTATTAAAAAAATTAATTGATTTATGATGAAATTAAAAAGATTATTTAAATCAAATATTGACCATTAATATAAAATTTAAATATAACTATAGGTTGCCAGAGATACTAGGTAAATTTATATTTCTATTAATCGATAATTTGTTAGTTCGATAATGGTATGATCAAAAAATACATATAAATATTTTAAGATCTAAACACAATATTCCTTGTTTTAAAAACTTGATAACTATTATGTCTTTGTGTCAATATTGGATAAAGTGTTATGATTTTAATCTAAATGTTATGATCTATTATTTTAATAAAAAACAGATACATACAAATATTTGTTCAAAATTTAATTTTATAAAGATTAATTAATAATAATAATAATAAATAATAAAGTTATATTAGATCCAAAAAGTAGTTAATTTTGTTATTAAGAGAATAAGTACATAAACCTGTGATCGGTAAGAACTATAATATATGTTATACAATAAATTTAAAATAGTATAATAAGAACTTACTTAATATATATTTATATATTAATTATAATTAATTGATAGATCCTCTAAAATGCCATATACGGTAACACTTCATATTTATGACTTATCATAAGGTATAGCAGCATAACTTTCTAAATAGCTACTTAATAAAGAATTTAAGGCGGTATACCATACTGGGGTATCTCTACATAATACAGAATATTTCTTTGGACAGGGTATTTAAACAGGAGTACCACTTTAAACACCTTTTGGAAAGCCTATTGAATAGCGTGTAATGGGTACTACATCAAAGACTGTTAAAGATATCTATGATTGGATTTTTTCTCAATCAACAGATTTTTCTGAATCTTCTTATAATGCAATGACACATAATTGTAATCATTTTTCAAGTGTATTCCTAACATTTTTAGGTATTTAAGGGTTTCCTTAGGAAATATTAGAGTAACCTGAAGAGTTTTTATCAACTTCATTAGGTAGCATGTTTGGAAATATGTTTGGTGGAAAATCCAATTCACAACCTACTATCACCAATACAGAAACACCAAATAAAGAATATGCATCTCTTTATATTACAGATCCAAAAGTATTTATTTGCGATGACGAAGATCTTATCAACTATATTTAAGTCGTTTCTGAAAATGATGAAACTAAAAAATCCCTAAATACAATCTTAGCAGCATATAACGAGTCTTAAAACTATAAAACGACATTTTTATTAGGTTAATAGAATAAAATTGCATTATACGAAGTTTTGGCTTTAATTTCAACCACATCTTCAATAGAGAACATTCCAGAAGATCTCACACCTTCAAATTTGATCCCTTCTAACGAAACTACATTGATTATACCATTTTTCCGTTATCTTAATAATTACTTCTGCAACACAAAAGGCATGATAGATGGTCGTAAAAATATATAGCTATTCGTTCCTTTAATGAAAGAAATTATTGTAAATTAAGATAAAAATATTAAGGTCGCTGTACTGCGTTCTGCTTTTGCAATGTCAAGATTTTTCACTCCATCTATGCAGAAAAATACTCAGTTTTTCGAATTTTTGCTCAAAGAAGCTGTAGCCTATTCCTAATAATAAGGCAAGGAAAGTTAAATATGCCTTAATTTATGCTGTGGTGCCATTGGCAGAATGTTGATTTCGTTCAGCTCAGACGCTGTTTTGGCTAATGAGTTAAAGCTAAAAGTGTCAAATCAACTGAAAACAGAAGACTTGAAGGATAGCAAGGCACCATGTGTAAGAGATCTTTCAAAATATATAAGCTTGAAAACTGGGAAAAAAGATGACGAAGAATTTTTCTGACAATATTGTTTTATATCATATAACACTTCTAATAATTCACCACTCCTCAGTTTATTCAATTTTTATTTCTTCTAGAATGAATTTATCCAGTGCCTTACCATACCAAACACAACTATTGCTAAGAAGCGTTTCTTAAAGCTCGAAAACACTTGGCATTGCATAGATAATTGATTCATCTATATCAAGTAAGAATACAGCTTTTGGGTGAGACTTACAGTGACTGCTTGTATCTACTTCGAAAAGTTTAAGCGTGTAGATCTTCCTTTGTAACTCTCCCAACTCATCTTCAGGCGAGATTTATGGAACAATATTATGCAACTTAACTTAGTAACGAGAATCTGGTTTTTAGACTTCTGTATATATCTTTGAATAAGGGAATTGCTCCGTCGACTTCACGAATTCGGTCTCGAATTCATTGTAAAAATTAGATTTTACAAAGAAGAGAATAGCGCGATCAAGTATTGATTTGAGATCTGGGTCCTGCAATATGGCTACTTATTGCGCTATTTCTGAAGATGCAAAGGTCTTGATAACTGACATTTAGAGTGGAGGTAGTATTTATTATTATTACTATATAATTGCAGTAATATTAAAATAAAACTTTTGAAGCAAGAGTTTTAGACCGGTGAATAAGAATTATTTACTATCAGATAATAATTATAAGTAGGAGAATACGAATTTTGTATTTAATAATTTAAATCCATCAACTCAAGAGATTCAACTAAAATAGATAATAACCACTCAGCCGTATCCTATAATCCCTATATTTTAGTCAAACCCTCTTCTTTGGCATGTCCCCAACCACCAAAATTCACTCCAGCGACCCCTCAATTCCCCTTAAGAATACATATACAGCGTCATAAACTTAGCTCTCATCCAACTCGTAGAGCACTTTTAGGACAGTTTTCAGAGCCAATTTTAAGTTTTCGGATGTTAAATTGTGGAGAATCTGCGCCAAAAACACCAATAAATAGCTGATTCTATCATCGGAATCTTCAATTAAGTAGATCCTGAGAACCAAAATGGCTGCATTGAATGTGAATAAATCAGATGAAGTAGGGTCGTCTAGATGGACGAAAAAGATTAGGAAACCTTCAATTAAAGGCGAGTACACCTTGATCAAATCTGATAAGATGCTAATGTTTTGAAAATTATTCCGTTAAATGAATGAAGATAGAAGCCTGATTAGTGAGAATGTTAGCTGCGGTTCGTCGGGTAAATTTTCATAGTATATGTTTAAAATTGTTTTAATTTCAAAATTTAGAATTTTACAATTTAGAATTTCACAACAAGGAATAAGAAAGAAGAGAGGATCTGCGATTAAAAGTAATTGTTATGGTGTATATGAAGAATTTATTATATTCTATAGAATAGATTATAGTTTTCCAGATTGTAAAAACGCATATGGATAATTAATACTATAGTTCAATAGAGTGTTTAGCTATGTTTCAGCTTAAATAGCTTAAATAAATAGTTCTTGTGGTGGATCTACTTTACCTGTTTGCTCTTAAATGCCAAAGTTTTCGGGTATTATAATTGGAATAGCTCCAATAACAACATTTCTGTATAATTCGTTTCGCACTGGATCAGAATGAACACTAATATTTTCGTCTAAACGTTAAGGAATAGACATAGAGTTAAAACTAAAATGAGGAGTTTCTGTTAATTCTAATTTTTATTCGTTTAAAGTGAACTTCTTGATTTGATTAATGATATTAAAAGATATTATACCATCTTTTTAATAATGTTCTAAAGCCAATAGATGCTTTACATATATATCTAATAATTATTAAATATTATTCGGCGTAATTTCAAACTTACTTGTAATCTCTTCTAAAATTATGCTTTACGTTTATTGATTAGAATTATAAGCATCATTTAAAACACTAAATCCTCCTTTTTATTTTACATACTCAAACAAATTGTATAGATCAATTATTTTAGTATCAATTTTAGGGTAAATTTCAAATAAAAAGCCTACTACATCTCGTTGGATTTGAATCATATTTATATAGAATTCAAGTTATTTCGGATCTTCAGCTACCAGGTTTTCGATAACCGTCTAAACATCTGCTGAGCAGTGAAGGAAATTCTGCATAGATGGAAGGTAAAGATAGTTTTAATATTATATAATAAATAGATTTATTTAATAAATAAAAGATAGCATTAATTTTATCACTGTGGACATACTTCTGGTCTACGTAATCTCTCTTACATACTAGGTTTACCTATAAATGTTAAAAATTCTTCTAAGTTTTCAGCGGCCGTAACTTTCTCCCAGATATTTTCATTATTAATTTTCTCAACAACTTCTGAGGCATTAAATCCGTTTTCACCAGCCATCTGCATAAGACAGGAGTATTATTTACTAAATTTCTCATATGCAAGAGTTACTAACAGAGAAATTCTTGAAGCTGGCTCTGTTGTACTAGTTATTATAACTTCATCCGAGCTGCAATATAAGCAATTCTAAGGAGTTCTAAGTATATCTATAATTTCTACCTGACAATTTTAACACTTGATAGATAAAACCATTCCAATCAAATAAAAAATATTAATATTATCATATAATATCATATATTGATATTAATACAATTGATAATGATTATCAGATAAAATTAATAAACAAGATGATATCAAGGATTGTAAAATGTATATTTATTATAAATCTAAAAATGAATTACATAACTTAGTATTATATACTTAATAAATAGTCATTATATTATTAGGTATAATGTTTTTAGTTTATTTTTCAATACACTTCATATCATTCAGTGACTACTGTAATATTTTCACTTTCATGTTTAATTAATTTCCAGTAATTTTAACCATTAAATAAAGTTTTCAACTACATATTAATTTAATATTATATTATTATATAATAAAAGATTTACAACCATTTGCCATGTACATCCGTCCATCTACATTTGTAAACCGGCTCTACCCACCACCACCAGCAGTCGATTTCGAGATCTAAAAATATCAGTAAAATTCTAATATAAACAGAGTTGGCGGTACAAAAGTCATATTCCCACCATTTTCGAAACTAGAGTAAATTGGATAAATCCAAGCAGCATTGTATTAGGCTTTAGACCCTGCATAGTATAACAAAATTCTTATTTTTTGTTCACATTAAAGCGAGTATTTGATGCAGACTCCTTTTACAAAGTGGATGATTCCTACACGGGAATGTATGGTGGCGAAAATTTCACAAGTTTAGGACATACCTTTTTGCTCAGAATTTGACTGTATCAATAACTAGTAAGCTGAGATCCAACTTATTTGGCTGTCTCGTATTTTCAATCTTCAGAGGCTTGAGGTTTATATATTCTACTGTGGAAATTAGCTGTAATTAATGAATTTACCCTTATTGTATGATCAGAACACATTGGTCATCTGCCCATTGGAGTTAACCCAAATTGGTATTGCTTTTCAATTTGTGCCAAAGCGTGAATGTGGCCTCATGGAGCATGCTTAAATGTTAAATTAGAAGCTCGTGGTTGCCATGGGGTAAGGTATTAAGGCTATAATTGAGGTTCTAAAGGAGGTCAAGCTACCAGAGAAAAATGGATTTTTGACAGTTTTAAGGTTTTTCAAATAACTAGAGATCCAATTTCAGTATGAACTGCTTTGCCAATCTGCTAGCAACGAAATATTCAGTGCTTTGGACAGCGCAAAGACGTTTGGTGCAATAGTGGGTTTTACGAGCGATTACCGGAGCTAGGATTTTTATAAGAAGCAGGCGAAAATTGTAAAAAATGACTCATTTGATTGTATCACATATCATTTAACCAGAATCCTCTGGCACTGATTTCTATATCTCTCTCGTTAACGTTAAACTCGTCCCCAGAACCTTCCCCGAAAAGCTACAAAAATAGTTTTTCGCACATATCAGTCGCACTAAATATTGCTCTTTCTGGGACTTTCAGAATATCTTAAATTTCTCGCAAACTGCAATTAGGTCCATGGAAACTTCGCAGAAGTTCAATCGCCTAAATTTCGCTAAATCCACCAGGTTGCAACGTAAGTGCCTCGCAAAGCTAGGATGCTATTTGGCGGACACTGACAGCTGTAGTTATTTTGACCAAAAATGACTCAAAATCGGCCGAAAACAAGCAATTTAGGCGCCTTAGTGCTGCTTAGAATACACGTGGTGAGATGGCGCTTGTGGAGAGCATCTCGACAAGAATCCGGTTTACTACATCAGGTGTGGTCATATACTATGATTCTAGAGTTTTGAAAAGCCGAAAAACATAAAATTCAAGCAGCTTAAATTTGGTGATTTTGATTTGTGAGAGGAAAATAATTAATTGGCTGAGTGGGATTGTGGAGGAAATGAGGTTATTAAGCACTTAGATTATAAACGGGTATGGTTGAGAGAGGTCCAGGAGCTACACATGTTTCATGATAGTCGTGATCTCTTCCATGAATATAGAATAATACATAATTAGTATTATATTCATATTAACATAAATTAAGTTTGGAGTGAAAGTTAAAATGCGAAAACTCTCAACTATCCTTTATTCGCTTACAATTTTCGGGTTGACTCTATCAGTGTACTCCATCTATACCCTATCATTGACACCATACTCCTAAATTATCAAACTCCAAAATGATACATCTATTTTCATATCAGAGAAATACGCTCCGTTTACACTTAAATATCTTACTGACACAATCCGCATCTGTGAACTATCTCAGTAGCCTGTATTCTCATAAGTTCCTTCAATGCTCACCAATTTTACTGTATAATTAGATTTTGACCCATTCACTCACTTTAAACAGCACATAAGTGATTTTCAAGCTTACTAAAAACTAAAATTTAAGTCACTTACATGTTAATGTGAACGTGGTGAGTGTTATGATTTCGAGTATCTTAAATTTCATGTATACCAAAAGCAATCATTTTTCGATGTTCAACAGACGATAGCTGAGAAAACATTTACAATAGCTCTCAACAGAAAGCGCGAAGGTGACCTATAGCCTATCGAGCTTACCACATCAATGTAGGATTTTGCTAGCTCATATATCTAGGTTGTAAACTAACCTAATGAAAACTTTAGAATGCGATGTCAACTAGAAATTGCTGTATAGTAACTATAATTTGACCTATAGAAGGATTAATCATGCCGGCAATTTACATAGAACGCTTTTAGCGGTATTATTTACCCACCAGCTTGGGTATAGGCGTAAAACCAAATCTCGACTTCAGTTCTTACCGAGTTAGAAAGCAAAGATATTTTGTAGTATAAGCGCGATGGAAAAAACTAATTAATGATAATTGTAGGGATGACATTCTTTAGTTTCGTTGTGAGTGCGATCTAGTATTTACGGAATAGTTAAAATGATATCGACTTGGATGACATGTGAAATTTTGAAATGAAATTTGAGTTTTCACTCCAAAAGTCGCTTATCTATTGCGATTTAAGCTGTAAATAGATCATGATTTATGGTTACTGCATTCATTTCTTTAAGGTAATTCAGTCTCTGATGATTCTGTGAAATTGATTGAAAACCCAAAAATGGCGTCAAGAATGATGTTTTTTGCACGAAATATCCCATAAACTTTTTCATTTCCTTTGTAAAAAACTCGGGCTTATGTTAACCCAAAATCAGAGTAACTCCCTCTAAAGTCAGTTTCCTACTATAGTTTATGCGGATCAGAAAGTCGAAATAGTCACGTAAATCCCCTGCCCTGTTCAAAATTTTCTATGCCCCTAGTTTCAAAACTGGAAGTGGAAAATGGTCTTTAGTCTTAAATCTGGCAATTTCAACAAATTCATCTGCTTTATAATCATTGAAAATGATCTGTTTCAGATTATGGGCCCTAGATGACAGTCGTTGATCATTTTCAAAGAAGCTAAGTGAGTTTGCAATCAAAATAACATTAGATTTTAATTCAAGAATCTAATATAGTTTCTTGTTACTTAGAAAGTCAGCCTCATCAAAAACGAGCGTTTTCCCCGGAAGTAGTTTGTACGCAGCAATTTCAGACTTTGATGATTTACTCAGTTGCTTAAAAATAGTATTATTAGGTGTCTTGGCGCAGTTGACTAACAGTGCCTTTTTAGGAATCAGCAGAGTTATCGCTGCAGATTTTCCAGTTCCAGGATTACCAGAAATAAAAGTTTATTAGGGTTTCGTTTGACTAAACGTTTATTTAAGCTCATCCAGTTATAATTGTCTAGGAGCTTCGTGAAATTCGCTAGAGTTCAGCTTTTCTTATATGTTCGTCATTTTGGATATAATCTAATAATTATATATAATAAGTTATTAGATAATAAATCACCATATATATACAATATTATAGCTATACGTTATTTATAAATGAAAAAATGTTGCGATTCACTTGAAGAAGCTATTAAAATTAAATGTAAATGCATTAGTAGAATTGCAAACGAAATGATGCTTAGTGAGATTAATTATCCAACGCCTTTAATGGTGTAAGCTCAGTAAGAATTTAGTCAATTTGTATTCGAGCAATTATCATGTTTTATTGGATTTTAAGATGATAGAGGATGGACAGCTTTAATGTTTGCTGTTGATAATTATAATATTCATGCAGTTAATTTTTTAATATCGGAGTAAGGAAAGATTAACGATTGGGGATTTACAGCATTAGCAATGTGCTGTTACAGCTGTTTTGAAGAAGCTGTGCATATTTTAATTGGAGAGCATATGATATTAGATGTTAATAATGTATCTATTGCTTAATAAGCAATTAAAAATGGTCATTTTGATGTTCTCATTACTTTGTACGATCTATTAGGAAAGGAATGTCTTGAAAATAGAGATAAACTTGGAAGGGATGTTTTTGCATATGCAGCTTATTAGGGGTAAGAATAAATAATTTAGTTCATAAGCGATAAAATTAGTCGTAAAAATGATCTTTTTGGAAGATCTTATATATATTACTTTAGTTTAGGTAGAATTGACCGAGGAGATTTTTCGAATTATGACATGGATAGAGAGGTCTTATTATAGTGACACATAAAAATTCACTTTCGATTGATATTCTAAAGACTAGGGCGAAGTTAAAATTATACTATGCTAAGGCTCTAGCATACTTCTATTCTTTTCGTACTAATTTGAAGCTCTTATCTAAGCCCTAATGAGGCAGCTAATGCTTATCTTTTAAACTGCGGATGTCGTAATGATACATCGTTTTAAACTTTATTTTATGGTATAAGTGAGTATTACTATTTTTTTAGAGACATGTACATTTCGTCTGGAGAACGAATTGTATTTAATATTTTTTAATTTTACTATAGTTAAAGGATCTATTAGATGTTATCTTTTGCAATAAGACCATTATTAAGTGACTAAAATCTAGATGGTCCTCGAAATTAAATAGGAGATGCTTTTTTAACTTTCATCATATCAATTTGTTAGAAAAATACTAGTTTTTTAAAACGTTTGGACATACTACGCTCCTCCAGTAAGGTATTTTAGATATATTCTGGTTTTGCATGGTCTAAATTGGAATAACTTGTCATTTTTAATATTTAAATTATAATAAAATATTAAATATATAAATTGAAGCTAATAAGGTATAAATACATTATTATATGTTGATATACACTTAGCTTAAATTTATCCATTTCAACATTTATGGAGGACGCAACAGATAGAATCGATCCATTACCGCCACCGTCTGCTTGTTTAGATGGTATATAAAGACATTTGTAGTAATATGAATAATCAATATCGCGGTTATAATTTGAGAATAACGAACTCAGAGAACGTCTTACTGCCGCAATTTAATAATTAGATTTATATAGAATGTCACCTGGATAACCTGCATAATAATAAGCTCCTTTTACATATTCAAGCAATACAATTTAATAGTCAAAAGTATCCTCGCCAGCTCCATAAACAGTGGTATAACCTCCAGCTCCACTTTAATAAATACCAAAGGCACGAAAGCTTGTATTGCATTCTCGTTAAATAGCACATATTACGTTGCATAAAGGTTTACTGTTAACTGCCTCTAAAGACGGTACTGCTCGTATTTGGCGTGAGGATGGAGCGTCATTACACACATTTAGAGCAGATGGGCCTCTTACCACAGCTTCTTATTTTGATGGGTTATTGATACTAGCATCTAAATAGAAAAAGATTTTCATTCATTAGACGTCTTAAGCAGGAAGTCTTATTCCTTTTGCTGATGTTTTAGATTTAAATTAGTCACTTATCCGCAATGCTGCAGATGCTTCATTTTTAACAGTACCTCAACCGGCTACAACTTTGGCATATTTAAATAATAGAGTCTTTATTTTTGGATCTGGATTTTTCACTTGTGCAGAGATAACTAATACAGCATAGCTTATTAAAACTTAACATTTTACAGAATAATTAGATTAAAAATAACCATTAATTTTTACTTCAGCTATTTCATTCTAATCTTGCATATTTGTTTCACTAAAAGAAAAATTTATTAAGAATGGTTAATTTTTGAATTTAATTCCGGATTCTTTAGTAGGGACCACACGCACTGGTGCTAGAATTATGTAAATTAATAATGATTTTTCAATTACAGCACATACTTTGTAAATAAATTGCAAAGTAGAACTAACACCTATTGATATTCTAGGGTTCATGAATTTTATTATCTGCGTTTTTAGTAACTCCTTTGCTTCTTTAAATGTTTAAAATGGCAAGTTTGTTGAGTTTGGAGAAACTTTATAAGAAATTGCTTGTTCATGTTTTATTGATTAAGGAAAAATGTTTATTGGATGTGAAAAAGGTCTTGTTTTAGTATATGGTATAGATGTATCTGCTGAAAATATCGTTATGAGAAAAGAAAAGGTAGTTGCTTTTGAAGATTTGGGTTGCAGTATTAGTAGTATTTATGTTAGTGGCGGCATGATGGTAGCTGGTGGAGTTAGCGGTGAAGTTGTTGTTAAAGGATGGTAATAGTGAGCAGTGAGAGGATACGGTGTTAAAATACAGTAGATTAAATATCACTTAACTTTTTTAGCCTTCTTATTTTTATTTTCATCTTAATTCTCCTTTTTAGCTTTAATATGAAAAGAGATATAGTAACACACAATTACCACTAGGCCAGACACACCTCCATAAATTTCACCCCAAAATGGTATATTGAAGAAATTTCCAGTTTATCCTTAAAATATTTAGTATATAAAACTGGTAGCTACAATACCAGCCATGTTTAATACTCCAATACCGCCGATTATAATGTAATGCTAATGTGCTAAAGCTAAACAAAGTGCAATTTCTGCAAAAATCTAACAAAATCCACCAATACCACTAAATAGAATTGCCTGACTTACACTAGCAGTATCAGCCGTTAGAGGTACAAATGTTTAAATTATCGGCACATATAAAAAGAGAACAACCGTAATGCAAGTTAAAACTAAGCCGAGAATTATTGATTTCATTATGATTTCATTAAGTCTCTTATGTTATTTGCCAGATATACAAATGAGTGTATATCGTGTAAAGAACTGAGAAAGACTGATAGATACAATTCGAAAAACTTGACCAAAGTAAGAAAACACTAGCAAAAGCTAGCCTTACTAAAAAGAATCCGGTTACGATTAAACCTATGTCGCAGCAAGTAAAACTGCTACACCAAAGCACATTTTTAGCAAAGTTAATGTTGAGGATAAAGAAAGAATGTTAAATAGATCTTTGAAATATCCTTTAAATCCCTTAAAAGAAACTATTTCTTTCCAATTTGTCAATATAACCTGATTATTTTTAGCACCAAAAATGGATAAGCCAAAATTCCACAAGCATGTCCAGACAATGAGAGTTAACCCAGTAAGAATATAAGAAAGTCCAGTTGGCCAGGTAGAAGTTGCAGTCGAAAAAAGATAGCCTAAACTTTCAATTGTTATAAATATAATTGAATAAAATATTGAAAGAGAAGCAGCTACGGTTTTTCTACCCTCCGCAGCGTACCTAAGCATTTAACCTTCAAAGAATGTCTAAATAGGCATTGAAAGGGCAATTGTGATATAATACTAAAACCATAATTATGAAGGAATGTTGTATAAATTAACTAGAAAATGATCTATTGGATAAAATACAATGAAACCTACAATAGTCCAGAAGAGAGAAATTTTAAAGGATAAATGATTCAAATAGGTTGCTCTCTCTTCTTTTTTGTTAAAAAGTGCCTCGCTTGCCTACTACGAGAATAACATCCAAGTACCAGCAGAGAATGCCTATGTTATCGAAGTGCCACCATAAATAATAGCAAACATTACTGGGTCTTTATTGAATATCAGATTATATTAAAAATGCATAGAAACAAACTGATGAAGTACATAAGCAAATTATGCTACAAAAGTTGGAATTATCTCTAAATTTAACATGCTAAAAGCAGATTAAGTCATTATTTTATTTACTGACTCATTATGTATTTAATTTTACTCTTCGTTTTAAAGATCATCAACTGGACCCATTTTTAAATTGAACCTTTTAACATATTAATCAAATATATGATTATAGATAAAATTTTGTATATATTTTAATGAATTAAATAAGAATTAAAAGAATAATATATTACAATATAAGTTTTTGTTTGTTATAATTCTACTATACCAAAATTTATACACTAAAAATATAATAGTATTAGATATATTATAAATTTAATTTTTTATAAAAATGTTTGATATAATATTATTATTATTGTTATTATATCATTCCAAATGCCTCTACGATGGACATCGGACGAAACCCAGCATTTGATTTCCACAACTCTTTTACATGAATAGTTAAGAGGCAGAAAATAAATTCTTTATCCAGCTATTTCTCGACCTTTTCCAAACCGATCAACAGAGGAAGTTCGTTCAAAAATAGAATATTTGAAGCGGAAAAATAGACTAGAGTCTCCAGTTAGGCCTAGTGCTTTTACTAGCGAAGAATCTCGTCTTTTAATCATTGCAGTATAAAAACATGGCCCAGACTTTGAGCTGATTTAAGAAGCATATTTTCGCAAGTTTTCAGCAAAGAAACTTCACGCACGTTATCTTTGGTAAATTTAGAATAGCTGGAATGACCAATTTTTCAGAAAAATATTTCCCCTTATAAACTATAGTGAAGATTCTTGGGGGTGTAAGAATAGGATTGTTGATTA
This sequence comes from Spironucleus salmonicida, assembly GCF_000497125.1. Taxonomy (NCBI): domain Eukaryota; phylum Fornicata; order Diplomonadida; family Hexamitidae; genus Spironucleus; species Spironucleus salmonicida. The sequence goes on from NC_090600.1 coordinate 1,392,237, forward strand.
AAGTCCATGGGATGGGTTTTTGGCGCTACGAGATGAGGAAGAAGAGTTAGTAGGTGAAACACAAGAGTGATATAAATATTTTCATTCAATAAGCTTGGTCTTAGGGGCATACTTTTTTACAATACTTGCTAATTTCCAAAACATCTAACTTGGAAGTGCTGTAAAATCTATCTCAAATGCCCCTTATGCTTGTATCAGATCAATAGCCTGTACACCACATTCGCGGAGGAACCTGCTTATCACAAGTGCCTTTGCATGGTGAGAACGCATTTACATAAACTGTTCCTTCAATGCTTCCAAATCAGAGGAAGTGGGAGGCTATTATTTCTCTTACTTTTCTGTAATTACCGGAAATGCCTCTAAGGCTTAGGTAAACAGAACATCAAAGGGGATAGACAGGGTAAATTCGAGCTGTTATGATGCAATTTCACTAGATAGGGACATTATAAGCTCTTGTAGGTCATTAGCTGCAGCTTGTGTCGTCTGTGAACGTGCGCCCGTTTAGATTTTGAAGTTTTCGAGTATTTTTGACAGACAGGCTACAATTTCTCCAAATTAAAGAAATGGAAGGTCTGCATAAATTGGAATACGACGAAGAACATCATAAAGTGAAATTGGATTGATAAGAGGCGAAACTGTCATGGTAGAAGAACGAAAATTTTATAAAGATTTTGTTTTCATCGCCGTTTAAATACGTTATGTTAGTATAAATCTTATATTAGGAGTTAATGTGAGAGATAGAAGGTCATTTAGCTGTTATATTTAAACATGATTCATTTGATAAAAGATTAAGATTATTATAGCTATATAATAAAATATTACTACCTAAATTAATAGGTAGTAAAAATTATATAATATAAAAAGTATATTTGTCCCTATCCTCTAAATGTCATCTTAGTTTTAAACCCTTCGTGATCTTGAATCTAAGCTCTAGTTTTTGGATTCACAGATATCTTTCTTATAATAAGATTATTAGCATTTAAGAACCTCTCACTCCTAGCTTTTGACATAATACTCTTAGTTACATTAAACACCACTTCTAATTGGTTCTGTAGTAGAACCAGTAGATGCATAAAGATGTATAGTTTAGCCTTCAAATTTATAGTCAAATGTTTTAGTTCGTGTTTCATCCCACGTTAATCCTGCTCATATCAAGCCTATGGCAAATGTTGCACTTAACAGAACGTCTTATGCTGTTCATAAAGTACTACCAGTATAAAATGAGTAAAATTAAAATTTGGTTAACGTAGAAGAACGCCCTAATATTACATTCGCCGATATCGGTGGATATGATTCTGCGAAATAAGATCTTAGAGAAGCAGTAGAAATGCCTATTAAGTAACCTCATATTTTTAAACAACTAAATATAGTGCCACCTAATGCGGTGCTTCTCTTTGGGCCACCTGGTAATGGTAAATCATTATTAGTTAAAGCCATTGCAAATGCTTGTGACTGTACATTTATTAACATTTCATCTTCATAATGTGTTCAAAAATATTTGGGCGAAGGTGCTCGAATGATTCGTGATATCTTCAAATTGGCTAGAGATATGGCCCCATCTGTTGTCTTCTTTGATGAAGTAGATGCAATAGCGACAAAAAGATACGATAACGCTACTGACGGAGATAAAGAAGTTTAGCGCATTTTACTTGAGCTTTTAACCTAATTAGATGGTTTTAATAACCCTGAACACTTTAAATAAGAGTAAGTCAATGAATATGATGATTAAGAGACTATTGCAAGAAAACTCAATAGAGGTGTTGTTAAAGTAATTTTTGCAACTAATAAACCTGATACGTTAGATCCTGCTTTATTAAGAACAGGTAGATGTGACCGGAAAGTCGAAATTACATTCCCAAATAAGAGAGAAAAAAGATTAATTTTCTAAGTCTGCAGTAAGAAGATGAACTTAGAGAAAGACGTAGATTTTGAAGTATTTGTCTCAAAAAATGCTAAAATATCAGGAGCTGATATAGCCCATGTTTGCAGAGAAGCGGGTATGCAAGCTGTAAGAAATAATAGATTCATTGTTAGTCATGATGATTTTGAAAAAGCTTGGGATGTAACTATCGCAAAAAGAAAAAATGACATTGATGAGTGAAAAACCATATTTTTAATTATATAAGAATTAATATAAAAAATTTATAAAAATGAATTTGGAATTAACGCTATAATTTCCATCTCAGTTCACCTCAAATTTTGTATAAGTTTGTCTGGATAACGACGATATTGAGTATAGAGGCCCAATGTAATAATACAAAGATAATATGGTGTTTAAGTTTCAATATGTGGACGAGCCAACACGCATAGTTCTCAAGTTGGATGAAAAATTTATTATTTCAGATTTTAACATCCATATTCCATTTTTTAATATCTCTGTACCCGAACTTGTTAAGTTTTCACTATCAGTTAGTATAGTAAAGCAAGTTGTAACATTTAATATTTTAAATATCACAACCAATATATTCTTGCCAAGGTCACAGGTGAATTTAAAGAATCTACTCTAAGTTGAAATAATATCAGATGAATTTTATTGTGTTGTCAAAAGGTAGACATAAATTAGGCTCCCATTCGCCTAATTTCGCTTTAATCTGCTTATTTCAGCTTTAATTCTATAAATTCCTACTGAATTCGTTCTATGTGGTGCTAGTGTATCTAATTGGGGACTAGCATAAAGTTTTTTCTCATATGAGGTCAATAAATATTATATTTGCCTTCTAGACTGTCTTTTATTAGCATCTAGTGAAAATACAGTAATAGAGCCAGTGTTTAGTTAAATTGTACGTTTGGGGCTTTTGAATTTCGTTTTTGGTGGTAAGACAACAGGAGAACTCGATGATATAGCTTTATAATTATATCAGATGTTTGGTGAAGAAATTAAGAATTTATCAATAACTCTTAATTTTGGTGTAAGTAAGTAGGTATCAATTGAATATTTTTTATAAAAACATACTAATTTCTTAGCTATTTAGTGTATTGGCTACAATATCTAGAATAATGTAAAGTGTATCAAGTAACACGATTTGGAGCTCGGAGGAAACGACATTAATTTTGAAGGAAATGAATCTCTTTTAGGTTGTTATAATTAAGATAATTGGTTATTTATTCATAAAGATTAAACTAGCTCTATCGCTGGCAAAATATAGACCCGGTAACTAGAAGTTTGTGTTTAAAATTGTTTAACATTAGAAGATTAGATTTTTTATATTGATCTAGTACCAATATTAAAAAATTATATTAATAACAAATAATCAAAAACCATCCTTCAAATTGAAGGCTTAGAATTTGTGATTTAATTTTAAAATAATGACATTTAAGCAACATAACAAGTGTTATAAAGAATATAACAAGAGATAATAATTCCTCGTGCTACTCCTCGAAAGGTTAGTATTATTCGAGAAAAGGATACTGAAAGTTACAAAACTACAGGAAATTAAAGTGGGGCAAATAATATTCTATTAAAAAACATTGATGTTGGTTAAATTTAACGTGTTAATTCACCAAATATGTCATTTCCTAATTCAGTCTAGTTGAAACCACCAGTTACGACAAGAGGAAAATAACATCCAAAAACTGTTTTGAAAAAGAAAGTCATTACTAAAAAATAGAGCGATAGCAAGGAGGTACAAGATTTTGTTGTAAGTGAGTCATCATAGAAGACTGATGACTAGAAAATAATATAAAGTTTAGAAGCTAAGACTATTGATTAAATTTAAGGGTAAAAATTAGATTAACATCGTAAAAAAATTGTTGAAAGTCAAGAATTACTTAAATAAGCTCAATCCAATGGTAATTATTTATAGTAAGGTAATGATCTAGAGAATGTTAATTTGAATACAAAAGATATCCAAAAGCAAGTTACTACATAAAAAAAATGCATAGCAAGCTAGATAGAGGTGCTGTAAGTAAAATTGAAAAACTAATCTGATCCTAAATATAATAACACAGAATCGGATATCCTACAAACTACTAAATGTACTCCTGTAAATCATTACCAACAATAGGATAAAGTTTAGCTAACATCTAAGGAAAAACTGAAAGATAATCGGTAATTAAAAGCAGCAGAAAGTAATAATCCATAAGCCTCACAAAAATAATAACCGTAATTTAAATCCTTAAAAGTATAAGAAAGTTCCAATACATAATCAAATCCTAAAACGAATATAAACCCAAGTGTCATAAACAGCGTCAAACCTGTTGATATCACCAATTGTTTACCAGTTTAAGAAAGTGTACCTTCTGTATCTACTACAATTATAACCTCTATAAAACCAACCGTCCCTCTAATTTCTTTATAGTAGTAATAGTCTCAAATTCCAAATAGTGATACATTTCATATTCAACTTCCGTCAAGTAGAGCTACGGTTCAGCCTACTGGAGCTACCAAAACGCCACACCCATAAGATTCCAGTCCAGGTAATACTTTTGATATAGCTCCTAAACTAGCATTTGATAAGCTGTCAATTACAGCTTTTGATGCATCTTTAGCGACAGTCAGATTAACTCCTTACCGGGAAGGTGTCACTACCTAATAATAGCCTATCTTAGGAGTTCCAGTGATTCACCCGCAGAAAATTAACCAGCGGAGCAATATTAATCACCATGAATAATTAGAGCGGGAACTTAGGAAATAGGAGCGAATCAGTTAAAGCGGATATGGTCATGCCAGTTCAATTGTTGTTAAGAAAGTTGACCCATCTGATGCGAAATAGTACTCAATAGGCCAAAAAAAATATACTGGTGGTAATAGAGCAACTGTAAGCGTAAGTTTGCCACTTAGATCACTTAATCCCGTTTTGAAATGTTAACTTAAAGATTCGAACTATTATTCAGAGCTAGCAAAGCCGAAATAAGTTTAGATCATTGAAAAGTATGAGCAAAAAATGATGCAATAATACTTAGATAAATTTGGTAATATATGAGTAGTTATTATAATATTATATTCAATATGTATTTGAAAATGAAAAATCTTCGCAGCAACTATTTAAACAATAAATTTTTGTTAGACTGTATTATTGGATCGGGAGCTATGGGGATTGTTGGGTTATTTACTAATACTATAACCAGGTAAAAAGTTGCAATTAAATAGCTTCCCGCATTCGAAGTAGAAGAGATTTATCTATAGGAGGCATTGAAAGAAGCAAATGTACATAGTTAATTGAGACATCCAAATATAGTATAGATATATGAATATTTTAAAATAGACTAATATTTCTATATAGTAATGGAATATTGTAATGCAGGTAATTTGGTTACTGAAAATACAAGATAGAGATTTAAAGAAATGTACAGATACAAGGAAATTTAATTCAAATTTGTTGATGAGTTAGTCTATTAAATAGTAAAGGCTGTTTATTATTTGCACTATTAACATTTTTTACATAGAGACATTAAACCATAAAATATCTTATTGCATGTTTAAAATGGACATTTATCTGTTAAATTAGCTGATTTTGGATGTAGTAAGAAACAAAAGTAAGAATATCAAAATACTATGGTAGGAACACCAGAATTTCAATCACCTGAATAGATTTTGGGTCAAAAATATACCAATAAAATAGATATTTGGGGATTAGGGTGTGTTATTTATTATCTTTTAGAGGGTGATGCTCCATTTATGAATAAAATTCATTCTTTATAAGTTCATTTTAACAGTAGTAAATCATGTGAATTACCAAAAAGTATTTAGGGAAAATTTCGAACACTTCTCAATAATACACTAATTAAGGACTAGAATTAACGTTTAACTGCTCTTGAAATCTTACAAATATATTATGATAAACGGCTGGAACTTCATCAGCGACCATTGTTTCAAAAAAAAATAAAAATTGGAATTTTAGGTTAAAATTTTATCAATAGTTCGTATTCTTCTAATAATTTCTGTATTGAATTTGTGACAGTAACTCGTACACTAAAAGATGTCCCTCTGTACCTCATATGTGTTGATGACCTGATGCTTGGAAGCTTTTAAGCAGACTATATAAGCTAAACTGGGGGTAATGTATTTTGCCTTTTAGACTCTGCATAAAATTATGACAAATCTTAGTTAACTGAATTTATGTCAAGAAATGATACCTTCATTACAAGTGTTTATCAAAATTTCACAGAACACTTGATTTGCAGACTTATAAATACATCTATTAGATTTAGTAAATTAAGTAAAAGCAAGGTTAAGAGCACGGTGGAATGTTTTGTTGATTGACTTAGATTATGTAATGTAACAGTTAGATTTTAAAATTAGTATTAAAAGTTATTATTATATTATACTAAATCGAAATTTTAAATGGATCCATTTATGTAAATTATTTAAGATCTAAATAACTGCATAGAATCTATTGACTATTCAGTGGCTAGACACGAATCAAAATCTGTATATAATAGGTTATCTGAATCAAAATTTTATACAGGAAGTTAGCGAGAAATTTTTAAAAATAAATAGTTAATAGTTTAAAATAACAATAATTATAGATAAAAATAAAAATTAAATAGGTTTACTCCATTAAGTACATTTTTAAGGACAAATATTTAGAGTAAATAACTGCCTTCTGAAAATGCACCAGACGTATATTCTCGGCTAACAGATATTAAAAAATATACAGGAAGATAAAAGTTTACACATTAATAAGAATAAATCAAAGGAATGGTTATAAATTAATGTTAAAAATCATTATAAGATACGTCGTTATCTTCTTAAAAATATGGTAATGTATATTCTGCTAAATTTTATGAAAGTAACAGCTCTTTTGCTAAATTTAATAAATAATTTTTAGATAACATTGAATCATAGTGATGTTTATTGTATATTAGTTAATTTTTATTATATATATTCAGTTGTTTAACAAGAGTTTATAACTGATAGTTTTTTGAGTAGAATATTCAACTAATGCATATATTTTAATAGAATAATATCTTCAGATTCAAGTAATTAATTAATTATATTTTATTATAAAGTATCGTTTGACATATTATTTAACATTTTTTCCAATCCATTTTTTTAATCTAAAATAATAAATATTGCATCATAAAAATACTCAAAAAAATAATTTAAATACTTATAGCGGACTTTACGATCGAAAAGTTCTATTTTAGATAAAAAAATATCCAGAAAAGCCTGGTGGTAAATAGTTGAGAATGCAAAAATCGCAATATGGCAAAAATAGAATGAACTCGGTTTTGAAAGTATGGAATCCGTTCCCGTTGGCATGAAAAAATCTTAATATAATGTTAAACTTGTTAATGTAAGCACGTTATTAAATAATTGTTGATTATTAAGTATTAAAACGTAATATCCCCAAAAACAATAAGTGACAGTAACTTTATGCTAAATGTTGATTTCAGCCAGTAAATCCAATATATCATATCTTTCTGCCTATACTACATATTATATAACTGACTATGCATATAAAGGATGTTTAATAAATTTTTAACAGTAATAAGAAAGATCTATATTAACCAGATGTTAATAAACAGCTATTCTACCGAAAGCCTAAAGTATAATATTTTAATATTATGGCTCTAAATTTGGCTAGTTAATGTAATTCTGCAGTTGTTGCTAAAAGCAAGTTGAGTCATATCCTTTTTCTAGCAGCTTTAGTTGATTTTATATAAATGGTATAAGTTTTTCCTTTTAAGGTAGGTCTGATGATAACTGGTTCCGTTCTTTAAAGATATGATTAAAATTTTGAAACCTTAAATGGATAATCGAGAAATTATTCATTATATTAAATAAAGGTTACAATAATTAAATATAATTATATTATAATGTATTTCTCACTGTTTATAAATAATTATTTCTCCATCAAATTAGAATTATTCTAATATACTCTCGATTAATTATGTTAAATGAGTGCTTATTTGGTCTTCAGTTACTGTATATTTATAGTTTTATTAGAATAGGTAATTGTTCAATATTTATAACTAATAAAATGATGGATTCTCCTAATATCGTTGTATTAAAAATGACTCAGATAGCATTTACATAAATTCTTCTATATTGGTCTCCATATTATCTTAAAATATTTATTAAAATCTTAAGTCAAGTATTGATTCTAATGTGAATATTGAACTATCACTATCTTGAAATATAATAGAATTTTGAAAGATAAATAGTGAATCAGAATTAGATATGTTTCGCCCATATATTAACTAATATTGTTACTTTTATAAACTCAATTCTGTTTTATAGTTTATATCCAAATCTAAGTTAAATAGTATTTTTTGGTCAACAATACCAAGTGTTTTGCTTATTTATATTTTATCTTCTTATTTTAAATTATCAGATAGGATAAATATATTTTTACCTTGAATATCCAAAGTTTATAATAATGTAGTTAGCTATTAGATATTTTAAAATTTGTATGATTTTTCTGATTTATTAACTGGTATAAAATATTCGAACATATTAAATCCCATTAATTATCTATTACACCCTTAATAAATTAGAAGGAAAATAGATGGATTTTGTTATATATCGCATTAAAATTCAATGACTGTTCTTGCAGAGGGTATAATGTCATTTATTAATATATCATAACCAAATATCATGTACTTGATATTTTTGTAATTAGTCATATGAATTGTTATTCTAAACTAATTATCATGTATTGGCTAAATTTATACGTCAAAGGCAAATTTGTACATTTCTTGACAAAGCCTAACCAAATTCTGTTGCCTTTCATTCAGATCATCAATTTTATTTTATTATATAGCTCTTACTATATCCGAATGTAATTATATATCATCATTTTTTAATAATATGTTATCAGTTTCTTCTTCTATTTGACATAATTCCTGACATGCCAAGTTGCCCCAATAACCATTTTTGTTAATAATGCAAATCTCAAAAATTAGGTTCAAAATTCGATTCCATTCTTCTATAAATACTTATTTTTCTTATTCAAAAGTTTCAAATCGAATATTAGTTTTAGCTAGTTTGAAAAGCACACCAATTTTTGAATGATAAGTAGTACTAATAAGACTGATGATATCCGCGAATTCCTACATCTAATTATCACTTAAAATACTATATTTTGGCATAGAAATCGTTGCAATCTAAATTAGACCACTCATATTATGTTAGTATTACTTCATTAAGTTTGATAATTAAATAATTAATTTAGGTGATTGATATAGTCGTATGACACATTTTCCTAGTCTTGTAAGTCCATTTTAGCCTACAAACTCATATTTTTATAACAACTATTCAATATTGATTATTAATTCGTTTAATTATTAATCATTAAGTTTATTTTAGTAACAGAACAATGAATTCTTAATACCTTCAATTAAATTAAATCCTTAATTTCTAAATATAATTGCCGACCGCAAAATATCGTCTAAAAATTATGATTCAGCCACTTCAATAACAATCTCACGCGTTTCCCCCACAATTATTGCCTCACCATCGCGGTCTCTTCCAGCTCTGCCACTCATTTGTAGTAAATCGCTTTATGTGAAATGCAAGCTATCATAAATAATAACATTATCGGCGTGTAAGTTAACACCATAGGCTAGTGTAGTAGTAGCGAATAGGAGTTTAATAGCATTGTTACGGAAGAGATTTTCAACTATTTTTCTATCAGAAGAATTGAGACTAGCAGAATGGAATCCTACTTAATGGGCTAAAGTTCGCTTCAAAATATTGTTTTAAGGTGGTTATATTAGTGTTATTTTTGGAAATTTCTAAGCGTATTCAATAGCTAAATCAATAACTTTTTAACGATTTCTAACAAAAATTATTGTTGAAAAATTTTGATTAGAATTTTAAATTAATTTTTCAGATAAATTTAAACTTTTGCAAAACTCAGTTTTAACATGAAATTTTCTATGTTTTTCATCAAATTAAAGAAGCTTAAAGCCTATCCAGGCAGCTATTTCTTTTGCATTTTTAAGTGTTGCAGAGAGACATAGAAACTAGTTATTTTTATTAGCTAGGAGACGTTCAATCACATAGCCTCGCCCTTCGAGACCTATAAAATGAAATTCATCGATGATGATTAAGGCTTTTTCAATATTGGTTTTCTATGTTAAAATATCGAATTTTTCATATGTCAGGACTTGAATAAGCGCATTAGAATTAATCTTTTTGTCTCCACAATTGTAGCCTACAGTACCAAAAATAGAAGTTAAAAATTCATGTACTTCACTAGCTAGAGCACGAGATGGAACAGTGAAAAATGATCGTTTCTACTGTTTATAAAAAGTATCAATCAAGAAAGCGCCAACAAGTGTTTTACCTGCTGAAGTTGGTGCTGTTATTATAGCTGATGAGTGTAATGCTTCCGTAATTGCAACTATTTGAAGACTATTTAGCAGAAAATTTCTAAATGTGGGAAATGGGGGACTTGCTGACTAATTATATACATCTGGAATGATGTTAACCTTACGCTCGTGTATAACAAACTTTTTAACACATTTTGCTTGTAGTATAGCATCTGAAAGAGATTCTATGAATAGCTCTTCCATTTGGATATATTAATATATCTATATATATTTATCATATAAATTATTAATCATTACATTGTAATTTTGCTGAGGGAATCAACTTTTTAATTTAATTGGTTGATAATTTAGATTGTGTTATACTCAAAGGTACTAATACTTGTTGCTAATAATTTCGTATCTCTAGAAAAACTTACTTTCATATCATTAACTTACTTTTTCAAATCTGTAGTAGAAATAGTAGGACAATTATGCTCTATCAAGCTACTTTCAGTATTTAATAGATCAATATACTTATTAAGATTATCAATGGTGTTCAAATATGTATTAGTTGTCATTTTAGAAGAGAATATAAATTAAAGTATATTTATATAAAGTAAATAAAATATAACAAATTTGAAAATTCATTCAATAACTTTAATTATCACATTAACCTTTTACTCCAAGATATCAACTTAATCCAATATATTCTTCTCAAACTAGAATATTTCACGACATAGTTATTATTTTGCATTTGTTATTTATTATTATAACTCTTCTATGAGGTAATTGAATTAAGTAACATCACATTTAGGATTCTCATTAAATACTTAGTTACTTTTACCTTTAAGTAATGAGATATAATCGTTAAGGTTTTAAAGAGTTGCAATTAATATTTATGCTGCCATTATTTAGAAACGGAATGACTTTATTATTATATTATATCATAAATTTAAATAAAAATAAGTATGCTGTAAAGTATAAATCATGCTATCATTTGTAATTTTTAATATTCGCCATTGTCTAAATGTTTGGTAAATGCCCAATAAATGTAGTATTACCATATCGTCGCCGAAAGCCTGGTTGATTTATTCTATCCAATTCGTATTTATGTTTTTTAGTCAGTTTATCAAGGTCAATAATAAGCTTAGTTGGAATCAGCGTTAACTCTTTTTAATTTAATTTTATTTCTTACTCATCAGCATTTTTTTAATAAAACTATGAAATGTAATCATTAGTAACACCAAAATCAGTAAATTTCACACTGAGTTATTTTTCTGAACAGTTTTATATTCTTGTGGACTAATAATACTATCTAAGAAAGTTTTGTAGATAAATCTAACTATCAGCTTATTATTATAAAGAAAAACTATCAAATGGTGTTTAATTTGGCACCAAAGGGTGTTACTTGTTACTAATGCTACTTTTTAACTATATCTCTGTAATAGGTAGATCTTATAAGTATTTATTTTAAATTGCATTATCGAATTAAATTTATAACTAGGAAGCTGGATCCGGCACATTAGATTTGTATTATCTTAATCTAAATTTAGGTGGAGGTCTTGGTTTGAGAGACTTGCTTAATATTGCACTATTAATGGCATCTTCTGATGGCTCTTGTAAAAACATCCGCATTTATTTCTGGAGTATTAGGATCAGATTACTATATAATATATATTATATGACTAATTTTTTATCACAACTGTTATAAAATATAGTTTAACACGCATAAACATACATGTGAAGTCATATAGTGATAATTACTAAGAAAATTCTTCAAATCATTAAAATTCATCTATTTTTTCATTGTTATATCTCTCCAAGTAATTTAACAAAATTTCTTTCGCATTTTTATATTCATTTAATTTGGCTTATACTTATTATTTATTTTCTAATTAAGCTATTTCCTATTCTATTTCACTTACTTATATAGAAGCTATTTCATTTAATTTTTATTGGATATTTTATTCGTCCATATTTAAATTATATATTATTAAAATATTTTGTTATATCTAATAAAATGGACTTGGATCTTAGGTAATCGGTTTTAGATTAAATGATATCTTAGACCTAAAAACGCCAAATTAAATATTAAATATTAAATAATTAATAATTGAGCTTACCAAAATCACTTACTGTTACCTAGCTATACAATTCACTTATTTCATAACGACTAACAATATAGGATGTAAACTTAATACATTTGGCTGCTACAGAGTTAAAATAGAAAAAGTAGTCAGAATATTGGAATACATATCACTCTCAAGTTATACAGCGACCAAACTCTGTATTTTAATATAAACCTAATTATAAATTACAACCACATGTTATTACAATGCCTAAGTAGAGAGTATAAGTCTATGTAAATTAGTATCAATTAGACGGGTGCAACCATCATACTTATTTTAAACCATAAAATATTTCACCTTAAGTATAGTTAAAAAAGCATAATTCTGCTAATTTATAATGAACTACATTATTTTTATTTATAAGAGAAAATCACTTCTCAACCAATTTGCTTACTATTTTACTGAATGTATCATAGTTCATTTAACCATTTGTTGCCAATTTATCCATAGCAAATTTGATGTCATCTTTTTGTACTGAGCCATCAAGTTTCTTTATTATGAAAAATAATTCCTCAACATCAATATTTCCTGAAAAATCACTATCAGCTGCTAAAAATAAAATTTATGGGATGTTTTTAGGATCTGCATTCTCAAAAATATAAAGAAAATGAACAAATTCTTATCTATTCATTGATGGCTTGTCACTAACATTTACTATCGATACTAACTAATTTAAAGTAGAATCGCCCATATTTATATTTAGCTAATTTAGAGCGCACCTTAGTTCAACTAAGTCAACCTCGCCAGATTTATCTGTATCTATTTCGTCAAAGATAGAATGATAAATAGGCAGATTCTAAATCATTTATGAAATTAAACTTTATATATTTTATATTATTATTAATATATTAATGGAATATTTTAATTAGTATTATATAACATTAATTAATTTGTATAGTACAGTAACAATTGTATACTATTTATTATTTCTCCATATACTCTAAGTGTATCTATTATTTAGTTTTCACTACCAAAAATGCTGCCCACGGCACCGACGCTAACTGATGAAATACTAGCAAAGCCTCTTACACTTGCATCTATAGATTATCTACTGAAGCGCAAAAACCAACAGTTTGAAGATGCAATTTTGTACGACAAATCTGAGCAGATTACGCTTCAAACAGTAGGCCGAAACGTTAATTTGCGCGCAATCATCGAGTTCTCAAATGCATGTGCTCTTGACTGTGACTATTGCGGTATTCGTAAATCATCCGACGTTGAGCGATTTCTACTGGATCGGGAAACTATCCTTGGCCTGGCCTAGAAGGCGATAGATATGGGATATCCAGGGTTGTTACTATAAGCTGGGGAGATAGTCACGTAAGGAAGAGTAGATTTTGTGGCTGATCTCGCCCGCGAAATCAAGAAAATGGCTACCAAGCAGTACAGTAAGGAACAGGGATTCCGGATTATCGGATCTATTGGTGAATTATCGTTCGGACAATATAAATAGTTGAAGGATGCAGGAATTGATCGATACCTTCTTAGGATTGAATCGAGCAATCCAGAACTTTATGCGAAAATACACCCAAAAGAGTAGCGTTTTTACGCCCGGGATGCATGTTTAGACAAGCTTAAAGCACTTGATTTTATGGTTGGAACTGGAGTTCTCATTGGGCTCCCAGAGCAGACGACATATGACTTAGCTCGGGATATAATGTATTTTAAGCGGAAGGGGGCAGATATGATTGGTATGGGGCCTTATTTGCCTGCAAAAGGCACACCCTTGGCCGAAAAATATGACAGAAAACAAATTGAAACTAACTTACATACCGAAAACCTATTTGATACTATTAAGAGGATGATAGCAGTAAATAGGATTTACAATCCCAAGGCTAATATATCCGCTACAACTGCGATGGAAACTATTTAGGCTAACGGAAGAGTTGAGGCAATCAAAGCTGGTGCAAATGTGGTGATGCCAGTTCTTACACCTTAAGAAAATAAGGTGAAATACTCACTTTACGAAGGTAAAAATGATGTTAAAAGCTCGCTAGATATCTTAAAGAATTAGATTGAGTCTGCTGGAAGAACAATGGACCTTACGATTGCAGGGGACCCATTAAGCTGGGTGGAACACTTAAATGCTAAACATAGGTCTAAATGATTTGTTAAAATTAATCTTAATCTAGTTATTTAGTTGAAAGGGAGCAATTACTATTATAATTTATATTATAGCTATTACAATAAATATTACTGTAATTAATATGATAGTTTGTATAAATTTGTATAAAAGATAAAATTTTACTATAATAATAACTCAAAATTAATCTTTTGAATAATATTTTTTGATATGATTTTAGTGTTAAAATTTATCAAACTAGAGTAAAAACGAATATAAAGAATATATATTATCACTGATCTGCCTTAGAAAATTCTTTGTAATTGTGCTAAATTCTATACACTGCAATTTCTAACATGTCTTTATCTGATAGCTAGACATTATCAGCTTACATTATTTATATCTCTTTGAATACTAATGCAATAAATACTGATCCAAATTCTGATAAATATACATATGACTCTTCATCCTAAACTTCAATTGGGTCCGCTGTTTTATTAAAATCTAGTATCTTTTTAATTTATTTTACATCTACATAAGAATGACCAGTATCTACTTTCACTGGTTATTTTCTATACTAAATAGAATTTGACTACCTAGGGTTATAAGTTTGACCAGCTGTGTCATCTGACATTAATGCTAAAACAATATAAATTATATATTACATAAATATCACTAAAAATATCCTAATTTTTTCATACTTTTAAATTAATCAGGAATTTCTTGCATCATTGCAGTAGCTAATATAAGCTCCGGATTTTCAGATTTAATACACTACTTCTCTAATTTTGTGAAATTAACAAACTAAAAATTATCAAATTTACGGCCCTTCATATCATCGAAATACTTCATTTTTTCAAATGGACCGTCTCCGAACCCTAACGCACAAAAAGATATCGGATAGTTAGAAGCTTCAATAATAGCAATTTTGTCTCTTTACATATCTGAAACATCACCATCTGTCATGATTATTATAAATAAATGCTGCTTATTATTATATGCTTAGCTGATTTCAATAGATTATTAGATTGCGGGTGCAAAAGTAGTCGGCCCAGACATGCAAATCGTTTATGCTACATATTGATATGCTTCTTTTAGTGGGTGAATTCCAGCAAAATGTGGGTCTTATTAAATAGGAAACATAAGTGGGAGAACTCTCCGATCTTTTGTATCTAAGCATCCAAACTTGAAAGCAGGTAGAATACCATCATCATCCAGCTCATAAATTAACGGTTTCATTACATCCATAGCATGCATATATGGATTGTTAAAAGATATATCATGAAGCGACCTTCCTTAATAAGTTTTTTCACCTGTCCAAGTGTTGGATTTTGAAAAATCAAAAAAGAATACGCTTTATAAACTTTCAATACCAGCTTATTTAAGACCTCTTTACAACTGGTCATAGGTTTAATATCTATCTGGAATAGGGCTTCCTAGTGTGGTGAAAGATGACTTACTTGACCCCATTATGAATAAAGAGAGGATATATACATATAATGATAATATATAAAAAGTTTAAAAATTTAATATTAATATTCACTACTAAGAGTGATATTATTAGTTATTGTATTCTTTGCTAGTGCACTGCTCTGCTACAATCTCTTTTTAGGCAGTTTATATTTCTTCTTATACTATATCTGCAAGTTATTTAATTTTATCATTTTCATTATCATTTTACTTTAAAACTTTTTTGAACTACTCGTTCCTATTATTAAACTTTGCATACATATTAAGAACTCCACGTTCCATTACATCACTTATTTCGCCAGCAATTTTTCGACTCAACCACTTCATTTTTTCTAATGCATTTCTTACTGTCTCTATACTTCTGACCTCAAAATCATCAAGCGACTATTTTGCATCTGCAGGATTTTTTTATTAATTTTTACTAGTGAGTGCTTTCGCGTATTATTACTTCAACTGGTCATGCATTTTTACCCCTGGTCTAACGAGATCAGCTAAGAACTTTCTCTAAGTTTCTGCCTCATGAGCTTGAGACTTTATCTGCTTTGCTATAATTTCAAACTATTATTACAGTGGCTATAATAGTTATGTGTAGTGTGGTAAAGGGAATTTTTTCAGTTCGTATGGTGGTTCTTTATGATTTATCTCTGATTTACTAAAAGAGCAAGAAAATGTGTGCAGGTGATTACTACATTCTTCTAAATATTCTATCTGATCAGTAACAATCTTTTTAGACATCCAAAACTCATGCATAAGTGTATCAAGATCTGTCATTTTGATTTAATAATGTATAAAATAGGAAAAGGTTATTATACTTTTACTTATCTTAAATATATGATATTAAAGATTGCATGTAAACATTTAATAATATATTTTATTTATAATTATTAATTTTTGGTCTTAGATAACGCTAAGTAATTTGTTTAGTGTATTAGTTTTCTTCTAGTATTTATTATTGTAGTATATGTATTTATATCTGCGTTTCCTCTGCAATTAATAAATATTTTTATGAACTTAAGAAAATATACTACAACGACAATAAAATTAAATATTAGATTCTTATGTACAATAATATTAAAAGATTAAAATATCATAAATAATCCACTGATGTCGCAATAATATATAATATTGTATATATTTTTAAATCTTAAATGGGTGGCTCTTAATCAAATAATAAAAGTAATTATGGTAACCCTATACCAGATAAGTACAAGACCTTCTAGGAGTTAGAATAAGCACTAAGAAACGCCGGCATCGAGTCCCTGCAGTGTGCTTTTTTCTTTGATTTTTCAAAGTCTAATACATGGACGGGGCAAAATACATACTAAGGAAGATCACTGCACGATACAACGTTTTCTAACCCTTATATTCATGCAATGGATGTTATGGCGCCTCTTATTCCTCGTTTTGACGATGACGGTATAATCCCAGCATTCAGATTCGGCTGCATGGATACAAAGGATAAAATTGTTACTCCATTACTTTTCCCTTAGGTTTAAGATCCTCATTTCTCTGGAATTGATGCTCTAAAGCAAGCATATATTTAGATATGTTAATCGGTAGTGATGTCTGGTCCAACCACATTTGCTCCTTCAGTCGAGCAGGCAATATAAATTTCTGCTGCTTACAAGCACTAATAGCAACTTTTTGTTATCCTTATGACGGATGGTGATGTCTCTGATCTAGAGAGAGATAAGCAAGCTTTTATTTAGGCTTCAAATTACCCTATTTCATTTTGCGCACTAGGCTTCGGAGATGGTCCATTTACTAAAATGTAATTTTTTGATGACATGAAAGGTCGCAAATTCGATAACTTCTAGTTTGTTAATTTTACTAAAATAGAATGTGAAAGCCGGCGCACGGAAAATCCAGAGTTAGTACTTGCAACGGCCATGATGTAAGAATTACCAGACTAGTTCAAATAAATGAAAGCACTTGGTGCTTTGAAAAATAATAATTTATAGTGATATTATATTTTTACTTATTATGCGGATAAAATGAATTTTATAAAATTTGCAGAGAATTATCCTCTACGGTAGGAATCAGATGTGCAGAGAATGCAAGTGTATACATCAGGATTTAGTAATTCAGAAGTCAGGGAAACATTACTGCAGCGGTCCTTAGTTACTCCTAAAATTTAGAGAGTCACATTTTCACGGTTATATTCTTAATAGTAAAGAAAATAATAAGATTAAGGTTAAAAAGAGGATTAATTATAAATTGATGATCTATTGATTTCAAAATAAGTCTAATTTCGACCAAAGTCATCTGGAAAGAGTTCACTCAAAATATAAAATATAATACAAAGTTAAAAGATTTATAATTCACCTGATAAATCAATGAATAAAATGACTAAAAATATAACACTGGACACAGAAGTGGTATAACACACAATCAAACGTTCTAGAGTATTAGATTAACAATACTTAGAGAAGATTAGGCCATTTGATTTAATTAGAGAAAAACCATAAAATAAGTAGCCAAAGAGAGTACCTATATAAAGTCTTAAGTTATACTAAGATAAAATAAAAAACGACCATAAAATTTTTTCAACCAAATCTTTAATAAGTTCCTAAGCGAGTATAAGACCCGTTTAATAATCATAGTAACCGCGAAAAACTTTATGTAATAGTGTGGATTTCTTATTTTAAGATGTTATTAAACAGAAAAATGAAATTTTATAACGCTTTACTCCTGTTATTAATGCAAATTAGAATTATAATACTATTTTATAACATTGGAATTTCATAAATGGTAAATTACCAGAAAAAATAGAATTTGCATAACTAGTTAAGGTAACATTGGATTGAATTCATTCTAAAGGTGCCCAAGGAGGAAACATTTGTCCTAATCGTATCTCATCGATACTTCTGTTTATTGATACCCAATATTATTCTTCGATATTGCTACAAATATTTTCAAATATTTTCATAACTATATCAGTTTTATTTTTAGAAAGCATGGTTGAAACTGCAGTAAAACTGGTTAAAAACATATGTGAATTTTATTAAATAATTCTCAGCAAATTTTAAGAAGTTTATTTAAATCTAGATTCAAATCTTGCAGGTCCTAATAAATGTATAATGAATGGAGTTAATCGTATGTCGCATGCGTCAGGAATTGGCAAATCTTTTGCATGATAAAAAATAGCTTCAAAATCTATATTATGAATAGTTTAAGTTACTGGGTCGAACAAAATATTATTATTATGTCTATCACCAATTCCTAAAAGAAAACAAATAACACTCCAACATGCGATTGAATCTATAGTTTTGTAATTGTTATCTTATTACTAACCAACACTGCCAGAATCAAATAATGAAAATCTAATTTGTGATAATGTTAGTTATTTTTACATTTATTCTTTTAAATATACTTCACTGTGCTATGGAAAAGGCTAACGATATTAAATTTTTGGATAAGTATTAATAAGTGATTATATAGATTATAGTTTTTATAAAACTTCGACTAAGGAAAATTTATTATTTCCAGCACAATAAACTTATCCTACGTAATATATTTTAAATCTAAAGCTTGAAAAACTCATAAACTAGTTTAAATTATCTAAGTATTCCATAAGACAATTATCTGTTCCGGTAAAATCATCTGGTTTTAATATCAATTATTCCTCAGTAAAATTTAGTTACACATTAAATAGTACTGGTTTTGCTTTAGAATTATAGGTTTTTTAGTATTAAAATGATTTGATATAAAATTGTTCTAATAATATTTCATAGTCATCTATATTTGTATTATTTTAACTAACTATAATTTATTTAGAACAGTTTAAGAATTTAAATGAACTAAAGCATATCTTTTTGTGTAATAAATGTTTTCTTTGTTCCATTTTATCGCGTATTTAAATTAGTTCTTCGATAAATGAACTATAATTTACCGAATACTAAATATATTTGCTTACAATATCCGTGTACCCTTTACTTTACTGAAAAGATTTAAGAATTTTGAATATTACTTGCGCTACCAAATCATTAGTGGTAAACTTTTTCTAAGTTTTGCTTACAAAATAAATCCCTACTTATCTTAAAAATAAGTCAAAATGTGCATAGTGCCATATTGAATTTTTAATTATAACTTCTAATAAACCCTCACAATTAGTTAAGGCTTTAGATGTGAGCTGTTAATAGCCATTAAAAATATACACAAATTATTCTAAAATTTAATATGGAGATAATTAGTTAATAAAATCTATTATTAAAGTTTGGTTAGCTAAATATTAGCTTAAAAACGTCGTCTATGTACCTTATTCTTATAATGTTAAGTAATCTCTTATTGATTATTATAGCTCTTATTATTAATTATTTTGTTATGTAAAAGATTATTATAATTAACATCCTTCGATCCATATTATAAAAAATATTTTATAATATTATGTTATTAACGAATTTTTCTCATTAAATATTTATAATATTATATGATGAGTTCTTAATATAATTTCTAACTACAAAAGTTTGCTATTTTCTTATTTTTATGCCTGTGTTTTTAATTTAATGTAGATAGGTATTATTTTGTTTAGTAAAAATATTTACGACTAGTTATCTTAAATAAGATCGTATAAATTGTTAAATATAGTTTACAATGATTCATCGTTTAAAATTGAAAATTCAGATGAATCATCTAAATTTTATAAAAAGATTGATTAAATACCTTATTATTTTAAAATTCCTTAACTTTACTGTGGCTATGACATAAGTATTCTGTTTAAATTCAGTTAGGATTGAAAATGTTAATTTTGCAACTTACTTAATGAAATTTTATTCGTATAATAAACTTTCAATAAATGGGCATATTCTTTTTTACCTAAATTTTTTGATTGAGTTTCTTCTTGAAATCCATATATAACATTTATTCTTTCAAGTTATTTTTCTAAATTAATAGATAATTATTATTTATATGGGTAATATGCTACTAATTATTGTTCCACAAGTACAACTTAAGTATTTCTTTACAATAATTTTATTAGCAAAGATTTAAATCGCTAATCAATAGATAATATGCAGTTGTGTATATGGTTATGATGTAGAATAAAAATAAATTATTCGTAAGCTAATTCATATTATTATCCAAATAAATAAAAATCGATTAAATTAATATAAGATTAATAATTTGCCTAACTATAAGATTATAAATCTTAGTTTATAATAATTCTATCCTCATTACTTACAAAAAGATATTTAATATTTATATTAGCCTACAAAAGAATATTGATATAATATTCAGCATATTCAGAAGTTATAACTGAGCTTTGAATGAACATGTTCTAATTAGACTATCCTCTTAAGTAATATAAAATTTATAAAGAAATTTATGATAATATCTCTGAAAATAAATATTTTTCTCCTTAATCTAAGAATATTTTTTGTAAAGTAAAAACAAGCATTGAAATTGTTAATTATAAATCAACTAAAAAATGAGGTTAGATAAGATCAAAAATAGATGAATATATTTGTCCTTATGTTTTTTATTGTTATGAGGTGATTATCTTTTCTAAGATCAAATAAAAATATTCGGATATATTTTAAGCGTCTATCTTTGTTTTAACCTTTTACATATGATTAGTTTAATAAGTAATTTTTAATCTATGAAATCTTTATAATTAATTAAACAATTCCCCATTAATGATTCTTGTTCTATCGATAATTTATAAATTATTTAAATACTTGCTAATAGTAGACAGACTGACTAAGTTATGGGTTGGAAATTAAATATTTTTCAATAAATACTCTGTAAGAAATGAGAAATATTCTTTGTATGCAACAGTTTTTTATAGCTAAACTTTTTAATTTTAATAAAAATTTAATTGTAGAACATAGTTTCTTTTTGTAGATGCTTCAAATATTATATGATATAAATCATTGACCAATTAGCTTAATTAATTTATATGCTAGAAATTTTATTTTACATCTAATATAATTGATAAAATTTTTAACAAATACTATACACTTACTATTTTATCAACATAAAAATTTTAGGATTAAAATAATATTTACTATAACTAAAACTGATTAAACTTTTAATAGTGGATAAGTTTTAACACTATAAATTATTTGAGTCTCATATCGCTTTAATTCATAGTCAATATAATATTTTGAATATATTATAAATCTATTTCATTGTAAAACTAGGTATCTTTAAAACTTTAATAGATATCTTATTGTTCCAATGATAGATACGGAAAAATTTATTCTTTAAGTATGATTGAAGAAATTAACATAGCTGAATTATCATTTTTATCGTTTTTATTAAGGTATAGTATATGTTGTAAATCATTAGAATAATAAGCATAAATTAATGCCTGTTAAAATAATTAATCAAAATATCTAGAAATTATTGTATTATCTAAATTTTCTAGAAATAGATAATAAAATAATGCTTATTTTAACACTGCTTAAAATACAGGCAAAATTACACATTTTTTCTTGCTATCAATAATCGAATCTTTTAATTAAAACGAAAATATACAAAATTATTAAATTTATTCCTAATCTCCTTATATTAAAATATTCATTAATGTGTTTAACTATAGAATTAGTGAAGTAAGTGTGTTTTCTAATTCTGAGCAAATATAAATATTTTATGGAGTGAATATAAATCCTAAGCTAAAAGGCTATATGTTGTTATAATCTTCAATTACTAAAGAAATTACTTAAATAGCATCTAATATATATAATTATGACAATGATATATCAAATACGTCGAAGTTATAATTATTGGTAAAATAACTCTCATATAATATTAGTGTTTATTAAGATGTTGTTCTTTAAAATCCTACTAAAGATTACTAATAATCTTTATCTTTAATGGAAATAATTAATTATAAAATTTTAAAGGAAATTTGTGGGAATTTTATAATAGGACCGTCAGAAGATTAGATTAGTTTTAGGCAATCTAGAATATAGCTATCAATATAAAAATGAGAAATAGATGAATTTATATTATGTAATAATGATAATCTATCTATAAGTTTTATAGACTTTTATCTTACCCAGATAACTTATTAAATAATACTATTCATATTTACTTTATTCTTATAAATTTTAAAATTAATATTATCTACATTCATAGAATCCTGTACACATTTTAGCTAAAGCAATAACTAATAAATCTAATCATTAACACACACCATATTCTCTAAATTAAGAATATTTAAATTTTAGTAAAGGAAAAGTTCTAGTGTAGTATAATGCTTAGCGCTAAATGTATCTACTCTTTTTAAAAAATTCAAAATAAATTCATACAACAAGTCCTTGTCACAATTAAACCCTGGATGTGATGAAACGAATTTCCACATATATTTGTAGTACTTCGTATTCATTCCAAGTAGATTTTTGAATAGTAAAACGTAAAAACTACCTAGCAAAATCTCTTAGTTAATTTTTACAAAACCTAAAATTTATGTAAAACTAATTTTTCGAAGTTCAAGGTGTTCAATAGAATTTTCTATTTAATTTAATAATTTACCATCTAAAAATTATATCGTATTACTTATACAGAATTCTAAAATATCCTGATGTTATTGTTAAAAATTATTATATGTTTATAAAATTGAAAGAATTTCTAGTGAATTTGATGATTACATCTCAAAGTGTTTAATAAAATTTCTAAATATATCAACAGTCAAAAATTAATAATTTTTGTTTTTGATAATATCATAAACAATATTTTCAGTATCCAATAAAAGGTAATGACAACATTATTTGCCAAAGCCAACTTCAGCTAATGTTGTTAGTATACTAAATAACTCCAAACCTTTGAAATTTAAAATAAATCGATCTAAAAATTATATAATCTAAGCAATAATTTATTATACCGAAAGTTCGTGTGTCACGAAACGAATTAATTATTTAGAACTAATAAGATCCAACTAAAGACAGCAGAGAAAAGCGATGACTCCTAGGGATGATATTTGATGATTTTGAAGAATTACTAGTTTTCTAAAATTATTTTCATTTTAAATAGAAATTAGAATTGATGATGGTGAAAATAGTAAGTGCACATCAGTCATAGCAATAGTCGTTAAATTATTAGGGATTGTAGTAAAGTTTAATTATGACTGAGGAGATGACAAAAAAGTGAGAAGATCCGTCATTTTACTAATGTTAATATATTATAGTCTATATAAATTAAACATTTACATCATTTCATTCTAATACCATGTATTCGTTTATCAACTATTTAACAGCTATTTTGGCTGCTCCCTAAGGCACTAAGTCAATATATTATTATTTAAATTATGCATCAGACTTTCTCCAAAAATCATTCATTTTTTTTAATATTGTTGATTTATTCTTATCATCAAGAACAAATTTGTCCTCTAATAGTTTTCTTATATGAGCTACATAGTAAACTAGCTTTTCAGGCTCTCTTATGAACGATTTATATACTCTTTCCTATTTCTTCTCCTTTTCATAGTCAGGATAGGATTCACGGAAAACTGCTATGTCTAGGTCATATTACTATTTAAGTTTGTGAGCTTCGTTCTCAAAATATTTTTTAGGCTCTTCGTCAAGTTTATTCCATAATTCAGATACTCTAATGCAAAATTCACTTTAAGGTAAATCTATCAATTCAGTTCGCATTTTTGATGAAAATAAAAAATAAGAGTTAGGAGGACGCTTAGGTACTTCTACGAAAGGTTTTTATTCTGCCATTTTAAAATTTGGAATGGAATGTAAGTGTATTTATATATGCAATATATAAAATAGTAAATTATAATATGTAAAATAAACAATCTTTCACTTAATCAAACCCTCTCTCTATCAAGCTATTTTTTGTGTTTTTCGTTCAAAGCCCTCATTTGATCTGCTGCTTATTTCCTGTCTTGCGCAAATTATTGCATTAGTTTTGCCCTTTCATCGTCACTCTACGCGTCAGCTAACTATCTTTTTCTTCCTTATTCAGCGATCTTTTCACTTTACTAAAGTGTTTACATCTCCTTGTTTTAGTTTTACAAAATTTCGGTTTATGATTTCTTTGGACCACTTGATTAACGCTAAACAGCACTTTTCTAGGCGCTTGGAACACTCCGCATTGTCGTCGAGGATTTTAACTACTAACTTCCTGTTCCAGGCCTTTCATTAACGCTGCTAGGTGACTTCTTCTTAAACAGCCTCTCGTATTCTTCTTTTAGCTTCATGGCCTCCATTCTGGTTTTAGCTTAGATTAGTCCTAACGTTTGCGCTTTCTATTAAGCCTCTTTGTCTGAGATTAGCTCCAATCTGCGTTGCATTGCCATGGATTTTTACTCACGCTCGAACTGCTCTTATTGAGCCAAACGAACTGCCCTTTTGGCACGTTTATCGTTTTCGATCAGTTGCTAAGTTTTTCTCAATTTTTCTTGCATCAAAACATCCTCGTGGTAGACAGAATATTTGATTTCTGCATCGTGCTCTTTTTAAAATAAATTTTTACGTTTGGCTTCTTGCTGCTGTTTCAAGAGTGCTGCTGCTTCTTCTATTTTTTACTATCTGATGATATCTTTTTCGTGCAAAATTATCATCTTTTCTTCCATTGTTTTTGCGTAGTATACAGAAGATTACTCCATTTTCTCTTAGAGAGCAATAGATTGGTCTTGCTTCTTCTTAGCGATTTCCTGCTCATTCTAAATTACTTTTTCTTGTATTAACTATTATTTTTCTGCTTGTTGCTGTCTAAATGACTCTATACGTGCGGTAATCGTCATTTCCCGCTCATAAGACCGCTAGTCCTCTTCTTATCGCTTAATTTTCTACTTCTCCTCTTTTTATTAGACACTGGCTAAAAAGTGTTATTATGCTTTCTCTTTACGTTCCTCACGTTACAGTCTTTTTAGCTCATTTTCACGCTGAATATTAATCCTAAAGTCTTCCAAACGTGTTTCAATTATCAACATCTTCTTCTAGCTCTATTTCCTGATTTCTTCTAATTTTAGCTGAAACTATTAATCACGTTGTTATCTTTCTTCTAGGCTTTTCTTCTGCTTCTCAATGCTCATAGTCATAGCTTCTTTTATACGCTTCTATTCTTCTGCCTCTCTTTCTGCGATACGAAGCTAAAGTTCTTCATTTTTTCTGACTCTTTCTTCAGCTTTTTAAGCTTAAAACTCAGCAATAGCTGCAAAACGTTAATTTGCACGTCTAATTTCTTACTCTGCTCGCTCTGAAGCAGCATTAACAGCTGAACTATCCACTCCTAGAGGCTTTGCAAACTCTTATACGTATTTTTCTAGTTATTTTGGTCTTCCCATGATAATATATTCTGATTCTGTTATTCCGTTTGAGTTTAGTTCTGAATATGCTTACTTAGCATTTTATAGATCTTACTAGCGGTCCTATTCGTATTCATTGAAATATAATTCCGCTATTTTCTAATGATGGTGCTTTTAGAGGAAGGCTGAAAATGGAATATGTATTATATCTTCTGGGAATATACCAGCTCTTTTACAGGCTAATAAAGAGCGTGGGGTTGTCGGTGGATTCGTTGTTTTATCTTCATAATTCGATATTGAAATCGACGTTGTGCTTATCATTTGGGCGGAATGGGAGTGTTAGATCATTGAGTTTATAGTATAATAATTGAAAAATTTGTTTTCCATAAATTATATTTTTGTATAATATTATAACAAAATAAAAATAAGATTACATCAAATATCAAACAGATTACTATTATTTAAAATCAGCTTCTAAATCAGATTTCAATTAGAAACCTTTCCTAATAGATATTTGATATTCATTGAATTCATATTAAATAAACTTATCTAATTTTCTATCTTTTGATGTAATTGCTTACTTTGGACAGTTTTGTACACAATTAAAACAACAAATGCAGTTATTTATATACTTTTCATCATTAAATAGTTTATCTTCGTAGCTGAAAGAAACTTTCCCATCAGTAGTCTTAATTATCTACTGTGGGCATATATCGACACAAATGTTACATGATACACATTTATCTTAATTCACTACTAGTGGAGATCTGATCATAGCCAGTTATCTAAATTTTGGTCTCAAATTCAAAATTGCTCTAACTGATTTTAATTTAGCCTTCTAACTCAATGATAAGCCACTAATAGGTGATTTCATGTTAATTTATTTATGAACTTACTACAAAAATAAAGACAGTATTGACTCGTAATTAGGGTTTATGGTTTCGACTTCTTCTTTAGTTTTAGGGTAAGTAAGTTTATAATAATTATTTACATATTTTTAGCTTAAATTTCCATAATATAATGTACTAGATAATCTATCTTAAAAATCTAAAGCTGTAACTCCTGGATCACCGCCATTTGAATTAAGAGTGAATGTGGGTTTCCCTTTAAGAAAATTATCCGGAATATTATTAATAAACTTTTAAACTTATGGTGGAAGTTAATAGCAATCTGTATAAGAAGAAAATACCAGCCCATCACAAGGAGCTAATTACAATTTTTAGTTTTCTTCTAGTTGATTAAGTAGTAAATTTATATCAAATACTTCAAAACTATATGACATATCTAACTATTTAAATTATTAGATCATTTTCTTTACATAATGTTAATTATTACCAGTGCAAGAGCAGCAATATACATTAAATTTCATTTGAGGTATACGATCATATATTTATTAATATATATTATTATTAATATTTTTATAATTCTAGCGTATAAGTAGTTATATTTTCTCCTGATATATTTTAGAGCATTATATTGTTGTTTAATAATTCATTAAATGCATAATAATTCAGATAAATGAGAAATAAAATATATAATTTAATGTTTGACTTCTTAAACTAGGATTAAACTGGCAAAGATATATATTATATATTTAGTTAATAAAGTGATTAAATAATATTTGGGATAGGCATACTGTAGTTAGTGGTCATTCAGTATTAAATAATATATCCATTAGCTCTATGGATTAATTGGCTTAATTATTTCGTATTGAAATTAAGAACACAGTATTTATTGTTAAACTAAATCTTGGTCAAAACAAATGAAAATACTAAATTTATCAAAAATCTAAAGTCTTCTATGATTAATAATTATTTTAATATAAAAATTTATAATGCGAACTAAACTTTTGAGAAATTTAAAATATATAGTAACAATTACTGTGGTAGATTGTTCGAAATCTATTTTAATTTTAGTACTCGGTTGATATAAAATATACGCTTAATTTTCTTGCAAATATAATTATAAATACTTTTATATATAAATTAAAAATAAAATATACTATTAAATAGAAAAGAATATATATATATAATAATAATATATATTTTTAGACATTTCAAATTATATTTATATAAATAAACTAATATGTATATTTGTTGAAATATAATGACAAACATATGTAAGGCATTCAATGGGTCGTATGAATACTGTTAAAATATTTCCTGTTACAGTAATGGATGTGCTGTATTCACTGGTCGAGGGCAATGCAATAGCGTGTGTCGAAATTCATGTCAAAATGGTTAATACGTTGTGTGCATCAATAATAAAGATACAGGTTGTACATTACAAGATTTAGCAGGATAACGGCAAGGTTCATATGCATGTATTGCTCCTCTTATTCCAATTTGGGCTATTGTACTTATTGTATTAATTAGCTGCATTATCACAGCAATTGGTCTCTTTTTTTTATTCAGACATTTGCGAAAGTAAAAACAGTTAGATAAAATAACTTTGTAAAATGAAAGGCGGCAAAATAGATTAAAAATGCTTTAATAAGCATAATAGTTTGATGAAACACACATTTTAGAAAAAATTGAAGACATTGATGATGGGCCTCTAATGTTAGTCGGAAGAGGAAGTGGTGTATTTTGATATTAAATATTATATTATTTATATTAACATTATATAGATGAAAAAGAAATATATTTAGTTAGATGAAGTGCATCAGCTATAATAATCAATTTATAGTTTACTTTATAGTGGTAACAATAATTTATAAAAAATAATATATGAGATAGTGCAATCGTAATCTCCATTCTTATTTCCGGATTATCCATTATTTTTTGTAGACTAATCAAAACTATTTATAGAAAATGCTTTTCTCAGTACACAAAATTATGAATATCTAGATATACACTCTGTAAATACTAGATAACTTTTAGCGAGTATAACTTCATCTTCGGCAAAACCTTTAATTTGTGATATACCCGGACAAATTTATAAAAATATCATCATGAAAATGTCTACAAGAAAGATAATCTTTATATTAAATATGTTTTCTATAGATTAAGTAATCACAAGATAGGAATTATTCAATTAAAAAAATGTTAAATATTTTCCTGAAATAAAAAGATCAAGTTTTCAACATTTGATTTAATAGCTAAATTTACATCCTTTTATTTACTCCAATTCTTAATCTTGTGATATTTACTATATTCTTCATAATTTTTATTACTTCGGTAGTTAATCATGGTAATTCTAGCCAAAAGAATTAATCAGCTTGCAGATTATAAAATCCTTTATTTCCCAAACTACAACTAAATATACGGAATTTGATAATGTATTATTAGAGAGAGATTTAAAATAATTGATATTTCGTACAACGAAAAAGTAAAAATCATCGTTTCGATAAATATTTAAGCATGATAATTTATCAGCGTCGCTGCGGATTCAACTCGGGGATCGTAGATCAGTTCGAACAATATTTTAATACTTTCCAATAGTTACATAGAACCTTTATGCTCGCACTTTTATATCAGAAATTCTTAGCTTTAGTGAAAGATAAGATAATGTTAACCTAAACAATATAGAACTAGCACTCCGTGTAGTAGAGCCTTTAAAAGAAAAATGGCCAACGGGAACAATGGATTTAATAGATATTTGGACTGGAAATAAGTAAATCTAATACTATGTTCCAGAATGCCTTTAGCACTTAAATTTAAATGACTCATTCGACTCTAGCTCATTCAGTTGTATAAGTGACTAAATCTGAGTAAGAGTTTGTTGGTGAGTTTGGCGATGTGTTATAATCTATGCAAGAAATAGAAGCTTTTCTTGATGATTCAATATACGAGGTGAAATTAGATTCTTTAATCACAGAATTCAAATCTTTTACTTTTTCTTATGTCTTCTACTACCTTCCCTAGATAAATTACTAAATATTAAAAACTATGCAAATACTCATTAAAACTGCTATAACAAAAATACCTGCTGCTGTTCTGGTTTTAATATCAATCTATGAACAACAGTACTAAAATCCATCAAATTAACAACTTAGTCCACAAATTCTCCTGCAAGGCAATAACGACTTGTAACATTTTTTCATTTAACTTAGCTAATTACTTTATATATCATATATTATTCTAGAACACGAGTTTCTTTTTGGACTAAATCCCTAGCATTATCTACGTCGTTTTCGTTGTATTTTCCACGTTAATACATGTTATACTAAAAATTGATAAATACGATATTCTAATTGATTTTTGAGTTCTGCTTTTGCATATTATACAACTTGATCTGAGGCAAAAGACTAAAAACTATGTCATTCCGCTAGAAATCAGCCCGAAAATCGACTAATTTTTGATAATTCCTTACTTTACACACCTACCAAATATTCTGAATCTCGTTCCTTTAAACGCTCAGAAGCTCCAAGTTTGGAATCTCCATTTAATCCAAATCGACAATTTAGCATTCATCCAGATAAAGCTGTTTGAGATGTCCAGAAGCTAGCTGAAGACTTGATAATGGGTTTACAGACAAGTTGAGCGCAGTTATATGTTAAAGTCCTTAAAGCGAGAAATGCGTCAACTCGTTTGACTGCAAATCGGCAAAGACGAGCGACCCAGGAAGCTCTAAGCGCTGAACTGCAGAATGGGTGATGCTGACCCAGCGCAACGCAGGGCAGTTCGCCAAAACCACCAAATTCGAGACGTCGAAAAGGGCGAGCTTCTGCAAATATGGTAGTACTATTTCCCGCGGCAGTGAAACTGACGAAAGGTCCAGAAAAACCACATTTTAAAGCAAAAACGGGCAAAAATCGATATTTTAGGCAACTACAGAAATTAAGGAGTTGTGATTTAGTGCATATTATATAATATTGGAATTGATATTTAACGATTATGCGTTAATGAGTAATTTATTGAGTTTCTAAACCGATTTACACGATTTAAGCGTCAGTTCCTGCAGCTCCTAAATAGTTTCATCGTTCAAAAGCGTGCAATTGGTCAAAACGAGCTTTTTGACCTGCTGAAAGTTCAGCAAAACATGCAGGTCGAATTTAACGTTTTCTAGCGAGCAAAATTGTGTATGAAATTACAAATTTTGCAGGTACTTGAAGACGTTTTTATTGCGGGAGTAGCAGTCAATGATGATGAGATTTAGCAGATTGATTTCTTTCGCCTTTTGGATGATTGTGGCTGGAATCTCCCAGAGTGAATTTTGGCCGAATTAGGTGAGAAACGGGTTGATGGCCACAAGGACTGGAAGGCTCAGTTCTGTAGAGCGGCATTAAACTGAGGTCGCCTGCTGCTACAGGGCCTTGAAAAAGTCATCGATATGTTTTATTTTTAATATTTTCATCATTACATATCTAGAATAATATATATTATTAGATATAATATTTTAATTTTCAAAAATGAACATTGAAAATTTGACATAATAAAAAACTCAAGGAAGATTTATTGCACTTGAAGAGCTATAAAAGTAGCTTGTGAAGAATATTTATCCCGATGAGCCTTAAGAATTTATTAGTGTATTGCTTTCTAATTATAATGACTCAAACTTTAGAATAGTTTAATTATCTATGGAGTGCATTTAACTACTGTATCCCTAAATTAAATCGTAAAAAGGTATTCATTAGAAAATTTTCGCTGATACTATTATATAGTTTAAAAATATACGAGTTTAAGTAAAAGAAGCTGCTCTATAACTTTCAATTTAAGCTGCATCTTGTATAGATGAAGATACTATTTTAACATATATTAATGGAAATATTAGCGGGAAGAATCCTGGGCAAAAAGTATTTACATTACTTTTAATAAAGGAATTGTGTACTAACTCATACATACAAACAAAATAAAAGGCTATCGTAGTTGCAAATAAACTTCTAAGTGATGCTTCTCCAGATGTTAGATAAGAAGCTCAGAGTTTGATATCATAGTTAAGTGGTGTTTAAGAATCATCTAAATAACTTGACTAAGCCGGATAATAGTCAAACAGTAAAAAATAAAAAATAGGCAATAAGCCACATGTTAAACATAATCCACAAAACTCGCTATTTATTCCTCCAGAAAATAGTGATATCTAAGCATAATCGTAAACATTCAGCTTATTGCCACCTGAACCATACAGTTATTATTCATATAAACCATTATATTGTTATGAACTTCCAAGTTCGATTAAAATTATTATTGATCCTATAATACCATTTAAAGAATTATCAGTGAAAAAACCAGAATAATTAAGACCTTACGTTGAAAAAGCATTTTCTTTTATATCAACTGAAAAAGATTGGATTTAATAAATGGTTGGTATATAGTTTATTATAGGTTTAATTATATATCACTAGAGTACAGCAAATATCTAATTCTAAACATAGTTAGGATAACTATTATAAGAACACTGTTTATAATATTTACAAAATGTTGTATAATGCTTAACAAGTCAAAGATCAGTTTTATAACGGGAAATGGCTATATTATTAGAAATATCTTTTTAAAGATATGGTAAAGTGTTAATTAAGCTATCTGAGGCTTTACTCGATGCATGTTTTTAACTTTTAGTTAAGAAAGGAGTATATACAGAAAATGCAGCAGACTCACTTATTAAAACTATAATCATTCATTCAACATCCAAGTCTTCTTTATTAAAAATGATCAGTCTAATTAAAACTACCAAAGTTACATTATTAAAAGCCCATATATTAGATTATCTATGCATGTTCTGTATTATATCAAATTTTGATTAGAAAATACAATTTTGGTAAAATTATTAAGATCTAGAAAGTATTATAAAATAAACATTAGCAGATGCAAATGCAAGAACAAGAGGTACTGCTAAAGCTTTTGCATAATTTTTATCTCGAGAAAATCCTTAAATGTATAAAAAATTATTAGCGTCTAATTAAATTTTATAAAAATCAACTAATATGTAAGCTGGATTTTTGAATTATGATTAATTTGTGGGTATAGAAGTATAAGATGATTAGTTTCCTGGATATTTTTTGTAAGGAGGGGCATGTAACTCTGAAATTATACCCTTAAATTTTGATATCTAACGATGGAGGTTAATGCTTATTAGCGGTGAAGGATTTTAAGTTTAATATGGTGATTTAGTTAATAATTAAAATCTAATGATGATTGTAAATCAGGACGAAATATAAAGCATTTTATCAATACAAATATATGACGAAGAGACAGAGTTCAAACCTTAGATTTTAGTAAAGTAATAACCACCACCAGTTATTAAAAAGTAAATAGAATTTTAACCCAAATAAAAGGTTTAATTTTTAGATATTCCAGATGACTTTGAAAATGGGCTTGAATTTGCAGATCCTAATACATATTAAAAACCATAATAATAAGTTTCATAATAGTAATAATAATAAATATAATAAATATCTAAAGTTTAATATAAAGATTTATCAGATGAATAAGATAGCGAGGAAGATTTAGATGATATCGAATAAGCAGTATCGAAAGTAATATAAACTCCACTATATCAAGAAACAGTATAAGATTTTTAACCTATATAAACAGCAATCAATCTTAAAGAACTTCTATTACAACAGTAGCAATAATAGAGGCAAAAACAACCAAATACACCAGATGAACTATTACAGAACTTAGTTGATTCACTTACTTAAGATGAAACTGATGTTTCTGAAGTAATTCCCTAGATTTCGTAATATATTACGACTAATACTTAAGTTTAATTAATAAAATCACTATTAATTTTGCTTCTAGATTTTGTTTAAGCACCAGAAATTTAATAATAAACAGTTAATTTACTGATAACTATCGCACAACGTTTGCCTTAATCTTTTACAGATCTATTAGATTTTTGTATACCTATTTTAAATTCAATTTTTAGATCACCTAACTTAGAAACTAGAAGACTGGTGAACTAGCTGATACTTTTACTTTGTGCTTCATAACCACCTTCAATAATATTTGGTGTTTTCTCTTCTATTTTAAAAGTTGAATCTGATATTTTAGCAAACGCATCATTACGATTTTTGGCTATCGTCGCACGCTAGTTTAAATATAAAAAAGAGTTAAAATAATATGTTGATTACATTTGTCCAGATGTTATAAAAAATTTTGATTCTGAAGCACCTGAGATCAGAAAAAGTTCAACAGCTTGCTTTATAGATTTTTATTTTTTACTAGGAGAAGATTTTAGTAAATGGATATCAAGTCTACCTGCTGATAAATTAAAATTTATTGTACTAAGAATGAAATCAATAAGAGAGAAAGGAAAGTGAACTTATTATCTATCATTATGTGCCACTTCTTTAAAATTATTTTACAAAATCTTATATTTGTTGGATTTCTTTGATTGTTTACTCTTTTTAATCATCTAAATAATTCTAATTAACTTAATCAGTTTATATTTAATATTCTTATAGCAATGCTTACGTGAGTATTTAAAACTCTTCTTTAGTAAAAAGTTCTTACTCTCCCAATATTTCCTATATCTATTCCTGAGTACAACTAAAACCAATGTATTATAAGATATAAAATATATCTTCTTGATCAATAAATCCCTCAAAATTTGAGTCAGATACATAAAACAAAATTGATTTTAGATCCTACAAGTTAGCATATATAATTATGTAGAAAAAATGGCAAAATTATTCAAAATTTACTGTTGATACGACACCAATCAAATGAATAATCTCCAAATGTGATAATGACTATTCTCTTGTTTCTGGGAAATCTAATTTACGCATATGATTAATAATTAAATCTGGATACACTTCTTGATATACGTTTCCTGTAGCAGAGCTCCAGATTGATTTGAGTAAATCTAAGTTTAATTTCTAATCCATTTTATTCTTACTAAGTAGTACTACAAATAGTCTATTGTATGTTGTATTATTTATTATAGTATAATATATCATTATATAATATGTGTATTTAATGAACCTATATAAATTTATACAAAATTTCTTTAAAAAAATTATAAATTTAGACGTTTAACCATTTCAAGTTGAGTTATAAGAAGGATTTTTATTGCCTTTCCTAGTTTAGTAGATTTATCCTGGTGTTTTTATTCCTGAACATCCAAATAAATATTTGAAAACATTATACGCTATTTAATTGCTTAAAGAGAATAATTTTGAGTAATTACTACTTCCTTCTTAATCTTAACTTTAAAATAGTAACTGTTCCTTGTTTATATATCGACTTGTAGAATTATTTTTTAAATAAAAATTTCTAAAGTAAGTAAACTTTAGCACCATCTAAACACATCTATAAGTACTTAAAAATTAGTGTTGTATCAATTTTATCAATATATTTTCAAAAGATTATATTTATTCATTGGAATCTCATACTATTTAGTTTTATTATAAATAAGGAATGGTTCAATCTGATTAGTGCATTACCAGAAAGTAGCTAAATTAGTTTTAAATTGAAAATAATTAAGTATTATTATTTAATAGTGATTGTTAGGAAGAAGTTACAGAGTTTTTAGATGACCAAAATTTGTGGCTAAATTCAAATCTTAACTATTCATTTTTGCTGCTTTTCGAGTTTTTATCTTTACTAGATTTATTTAAAGTTTCTCAAGACATATAAATAAGCGTTTAAAATAGAAATAAAGAAATATAATATAAATACAAACCTATTATATGACACTCATTTTTTATAGAAAATACAATACCAATTATCATGGTCATAATATTCGTCTTACATTTCAGTTTGTCCATATATTTCTTCGTACAACTGTTATCCCATTTTTTAATCAATTTGTAATCCAGCACTCTTTCCCATTTCACTAAGTTCGCCATTTAAAAAAAAATGATAAAAGCGACCTTATTTTTTAATCTCTTACCCTTTAATTTTATCATTTGCAACATCAGTATCATCAGTAAAATGTAACTTATTTTGTAATTATTACGTCCAAGGAACTAGCATATCTGTACCTGAAACCCCTTATTCAACAGCCCATGCACATACCAATGCTCTGCCACCTACTGTAAGACATCTATTTATTTCCTTCAAAGCTTCTACACGCCTATCTGTACTAGCTAAATGATGTATAACTGCGATGCTAATAATAATATCAAACTTATTGCTTTAAAATGGTATCCGTAAAGTATCTCCAACAACTATTTCTGCTGGTTTATTTAAGGCTATTTTAGCTAAGTTATGAGAATAATCAAATGCAAAATTGAATTAGTTCTGATGCTAAAGGTACTTACCATTTCCACAACCAGCATCAAGTATAAATGAAAATGGATGTTATTTTATGAAATTAGAAACTAATGGCCAAGGACGATTTCTAGTATTAGAAAAGTGGGATGCTATAGATTCGTAAACTTTGTGCACATGTTCATTCTCTAAATCAATTGGATTTTAAATTGATGTAGGAGTTGATTTCTTAATAGCTGGAGCAACTTTAGTTTTAAGTTTATTTGAATTTCTAATGTCCATTTTATTACCTTAAAGGAGTGAAAATATATCATATATAAAAATCATCATTCATTAATTTATTTTCCAAAGTAAAACGAATCCAACCAATTCATCAAAGGTCATTTATTTCTATCTATCAGAGTATCCTATTAAGGGATCAATTGTTTCTAATGCATCAGTCCAATACTAAGCTGGAATTTTCATATTTTTGTAGCATTGTACTTTTTTTTCCACAACCTCTTAATCCAGCGCATTATCAAGTTCAAAAACGCTACCGATCAGTAAATCAATACAGACTTACTAAATCTTATGATATTCCGAACTATAAAATTCATATTTCTTCTAATCAATCACCAATTATATGACTTGAACTAATGAATTTTATTTTTGGACTTTCAGAGATTCATAAAATACGGTTTTCTTAATTTAACCAAAAACCAAACCGAATTTCGTGTTAAAAAACTAGTTATTAAAAAAAACATCAAATTATGACATTTCTTTACGATTATTTTAGCTAAATATCTTTAGCGCTAAATTAAATATACTCACAATTTAATTTACAGAGAATAAATTAGATTAAACTTTATTATCTTTTTTAATGAATTATGAGCCTTATAACTTTTAGTTTTCAAATATATTAGCCTTAAAATCTTCGTTCTAAGCCTAGTTTTTCTTAAAAATAAGTAAGTTAGACAATTTTTTAAGCTTTGACATAAATTTATTGAAGATCTTCTGGATTCTTACTATTTAATTACGAGTTTCTATGTTTTTAGAATTTATATGATGTAATGAAAGTTATAATGCAGCATTAATTTAATAAATTTCTAATATTTATTGGTTTGCGTATAACAAAGCATGAAAATTAGTTACAGACTAAATGGAGGCCTTTTGATGAGTAAATGATTCTTTTTATAGAGTATTTATCTTTATTTGAGCGTAAATAAGCTTAGAATTATGATTAAAATCAGATTCTTCAGGTTTTTCTGGAACAAAATCAACATCAATTTTGTTTGAAGAATCCAAAATTGAAGAAATAGATTAATATTTCAGCTTAATTTAGTCTAAATTATCATCAAAAATCTAATACCCAGTACCAATTTCTTAATTATGAATTAATTAATTAACTTCGTTATGGAACTATTAAATTATTAAATTTAAACTGACTTAATTAACATTCTCAACTTGATTCAACTAGGTTTTAAACTCATAAAATTATTTTTATGCATTGTCATTTTATTAAGGTATAGCGTTGTCTTACTTTGTTAAATGTTTCGTTATATCAGGAATAAGAGATTTTATTTAAATCGCTGATAGTATATTGGTTTTTGAATAAGGAGTGGAAAAAACCTTTATAGGATCTTAATGAACATACTCTGATTAAATAAGCAGCGAATTTCTTTCTTATTGTATTTATTCACAAATATCTGAAACTGAGTTGTTTAAATCAATTTCTTTGTCATCTTCAAAATCAGAGATATGTGCCGATTATTTTAATCTCGATTACTATTATGATAAAAGTACATCTTTAAGTAAATTTTCCATTTCTTGATCACCAGGGGAAAGAATATTAGAATTATTTACAGACAAAATCGAAGAAACTTATGATTAATTTATAATTTCTGATGCACTGAGAACATCCGTATTAGGCCGGATTGGTTGTTAATTTATTTATAGCAGATCTGCTAACTCAATAGTCAAAATAGAACTACTAACTTAATTAAGTAAATTATCACCTAAAAACATATATTATAGATTTTTAAATTAACAAAGTGTTTTTTCTAAATCTTAAGATTAAAAATAGCAATTATAAATTGATAACATTTTAATTTACATTATACCATTAAACTGTTTAATATTAGAAATATCACAATTTTCAATAATAATTTTATCCACATCAGAATCAATTTTATTCAATAAAAGCTAAACTTATCTAGAATTAAGGTTGATTAATTTTAATAACTTTCCATCGTTCTATAAATAATCTTCAATCTTAAGATCAGTTTCAGAATCTTCCAGAATTTATAAAATATCTTACATTTCTTCTTCTTAATCTATAAACTAATTATAATTCTCAAGTTTTTAAAACATTAATCCATAATATTAATCAAGATTTTCAGTATCTAACCCTATAATTATGTCATTAACTTTCACAATATCAGGATTTTCTAAAATTAATTGTTCAATATCACAATTTTAAATACTGTTTATCTTAACTATTTTCAATTTTTAATATATTGCAAGTTTTGATATATCAAAGTTAGTTATTGTACATTATTATAAATCTAAATATTCTATTCCCAAAGGAAAACTAGCAATATCTAAATCAATTTCGCAATTTCTAGACATAAAAGCTTTGAATTATCTTGAAATATCTATCTAATTTAGAAATTAATCATTATTTAAATCACAGACGAAAGCTGCTTCTAATAGAGATGCATTATCCGAAATTTATAATTCAAAAGAATCTTAATAATCCATAAATTCAACCTCCTAATTCATTGCACTGATCTGATCATTATATTATTCTAGAACCTCATCCTCATTAAGTACTAAATCATCTAAGACACGTAAGTCACCCACAGTAGCAAAATCCATTAATACATCATCTTCAGCTTCAGCATCTAAAAGTAAAATTTATAATGAGCTGAAAATTGTGAGTGATTTTGCCAAATCAGAAAGCGATGAAAAATTATTATCTTTAAGATTTAATAATTGTACTTAAGCGCATTTTTGTAGTAAAGATTTATTAATACTAGGAAAACATGTCAAATTTTACTGCTGAAGTCTAAGCATATGTGGAGTAGCTTTCAATTAGTTGGATATAAAACTGTTAAAATCCATTTAATGATGATGAATGATAGATTATTTATATTATTAAATGTATTTTTTTATTAAAAATACTAAGTTCTATATATAAAAATAATTACTAATATTAAAGCAGATTAATGATTAATACCCTTTAAAGCTAAACTTAGGATGTGTATCCATAGCATCTTCGCAATGGCTATAATATACTAACTGAACATAATAATATTCACTTGAAGACGAATACGGCATCTTCACTTTTTCTAAGTAATGAGTTTGAAGTAGAAACACACCATCATGCTTGCATATACAAGAATGCTAACCCTTTAACAACACTAACTGAAGATATATGTATGAAAAAAGGAATCGATGGCACATTTATTCCTAAAAAGAAAAAACAAGTTCACTTATATACTCTACACTCAACAAAATAGTTAAATCAATAAATGTAGCAACGAACTTAACCTAATTCAAAATATAAATCTAATTCAATAGGAAACTATCTTTAGTTTCGTCGGACATAACACAACACTGTTGGTTATGTTGATGGTAAAGTTTACCTAGCTTCAAATACAATCGGTTTTATTGGGAAGTGATATGTATACTTCATTCAAAACTCATTAGCCCATATTCTCTAAATATTTCTATAATATCTTCCATAAAAAGATCTCCATTCTCATAACAGTTCTAACAATATTCAACTAAGTTTTATTCTTAACATTGAAAAAGAATATCTATATTATTTTGTATCTAAACTATACTACTAAATAGTTGAATAGCATTCATTCTTCTGTCAATTACTGATGACTTTATCCCCCTTATCACACTTTTTGTTTTAATTTTAATTGATGAATCTAATTGCAGTATTGCGTTTAATATTTAAAAATCTATTGATCTTAATACCAAATTTGATTAAATT
Organism: Spironucleus salmonicida; assembly: GCF_000497125.1. Classification (NCBI taxonomy): domain Eukaryota; phylum Fornicata; order Diplomonadida; family Hexamitidae; genus Spironucleus; species Spironucleus salmonicida. Next base: position 1,432,381 of record NC_090600.1, read on the forward strand.
TTAGACGCAATACTTTTCAAGAATATATAGTCATCAGATTAGCTCTAAATTACTTCTATTATCACTTATTCTATATATCTAAATTTCCTTACAAGCATTATATTATTGTCCAGATTTTATAATAATGGATTAATAAATAAACATTGATTTAATAAAATGTTAGTAATATTGATGATTACTTAGTATGATGTGATTATAGAAATGAAAAACTCTTATAAAAATGTTAAATAGTTAACAATCTCAGGTGGAGCAAACAACCCTCTAAACTAAAATGACAAGTTCTACCCTACTCGTGTTAACTAAATTTATTCATCTACAGTATATGAATCGAACTAGTCATAATATTAGCCAATGTATGTCAAATAGATAAATAAGTATGACCCCCATTCAAGTGATACATTTCCAAAAAATTTAAGAAATTTAAGATTTTAGGCTCGTTAAAATTATGCTATTCTCAGGCAATATTACTCTACAAATGATTATATTTGATCAATATTAAACATAAATGATAGAGAATTAGTAATAAATTAATTTAATATTTACTATTGCTATTGCTATTATTTATTATTCAATAAAAAGAATGATTAAGATAACTAATAAAATGAATCTATAGTATCTACTGTATCAATTTTATAATTGAAAGCTTTCAGAAACTAATTAATCGTTAATGAACATTTTGTTTACATATTAAATATTAATCAATTATTATATAAATCCATGTCAATAAATTTTAATGTAATTATCACACAAAGATATTATTTCATTTTTAAAATCTAAAGAAGGGGAATAATACGACTAACAGTTAAATAATATATAGCTAAAACGTTCTTCAGTATCATAAGGATATGAGATAGATATAACAAAATTGATGAATTAATAAGAATAATAGGAAAATGATCAATAATCGTAACTTATACAATCACTTTCATCATCTAGTTTTCATTAGACTACGGTTAAGTTTAATGATCTATTTGATGAAGCATCTAAAAGTTTAACTTCTGTTTTACATTCATAAGTTGAACCAATTTAGGACTAATAAGAAGATACAGATCAAATGAAGTAATCAATTAGAGATTATTAAATCGATAAGTTAACAGATAAAATTATTCAGATTCAAGCATAATATGATAATATTAATACAAGCAGTAATTAAACTATTAAATCTTTATAACAATCATTAGAAGATAGTGAACTAGAAATTTCTAAGCTTTAACATGAACTAAATTAGTATAAAAAGGTTAAATAAAATTTAGAATAAAAATTATGTCTAATTCGTGCTGAATCAGACCTAAAAGTTCGTGAAGCCACATGTTAACTTCAAAAACTTGAGGGTTAAAAAGAATCCAAAGTAATATCTACAAAAATTAGAGATCTATAGTAGATTAATAATGACCTCGCAATGAAACTTTCTACTTATTAGAATTCTTTCCTTAGTTTGTAGAAAGAATCTACGAATAAAATACAAGAGTTAAGAGTTGAACTGCTTGAAACTAAATAAGAATTCTTATAGTAAATTAAAAATAAAGAAATGGACCTTCGTGTAAATATAATTCAGCTATAAAATACTCTTACTTTTTTCTAAGAAAAGTCTAGCTCAATTGAGCTGACAGATAATGCATAGTAATCAGTTATAAATTCATTAAAGTAGGAAAATCAATCGTTTCAGTTTAAAAATGAACACTTACAACAATAAAACAAATCGGTTACTATCAAAAACTAATAATTATAAGTATAATTAAATTAAATTGGTAACGAAACACATAACTCATAAAACTTAATTAGTCAGATGAAAACTGAGTTTGATGGTCTGTTAAAGTAAACACAATTTTTAGAAGCATAGAATAAAAGAGCTATAATGCTTATCAGTTAAAAATTTAAAATTTAACCCTCCAAATCTATTATAGAAATGATATAAAAGACGATTTAATAATAATACATGAAATGATTTCATTCAATGTCAGTTTAATTAATTATATTTTCCCAAACATAACGTTAAAATAACTTCTAAACGGTTTTTTCTTATTAGCTTAACTCCCATGTTTCTAAGCTAGTCATATTTTCTATTGATTTAGTAGATTTAATAACCACAAAAAAGGCTTAAGATAAATATTATTCATAAAATGGTATATTGTCTGGTAATGTTATAATTTACTATATCTCGGTTCTTTGTAACTAATATTATCTTGTTACTGCTTATTATATCGTCTCCCCAGGCATAACCAAGCTTCTTTGCATAGAACTTATGTTATTATCACAAATAAGGATGCTAAGGACATCTGTTGGAAGTTGTAGTTAAATTTCTTTTTCACAGTCATCACAAAATAAAGAAGTTTTTAGAGTTTTAAAAGGTTTGGTTTTCTGACCACACTAACTGCAAAATTTGTATTCTTTAATAAACTTTTACGTTGCAAAAGCAGCATAAACACATTATGATACGCGATCAATATCAGCATAAGCTAAAGAACTGAAGAACTCAAATCCTTTATGTTCTAATGTAATTACAAGAGAAAATATAGCAGCATCCCCTAAAAACCCATGTAATGCGGCATTATTATAAGAAATGGTAGGAAAATGTTCTTAAAGTGCACGCTTAGAATGAATATAGCAAGAATCTAATACAAGAACAAATAGAGAAGATTTATTAAGAATAATAAATTTAGACAATGCCGAGGTTAAAAGTTTTTCTCTTTATTCTTCAGTAATTTAAAGTGATATACGATCAAAACCAGGATGTGTATAGTTTAATTCCATGATAAATTGGAATGTATATTAGTTATACATCGTATTATTATCTATAAATATTTATTTTAAAAATAATATGCTAACTACTTAATTAATTGACTATCGGGGTTTCTGTATCGATATTAAAGAAAATTGTAATAATATGGTATAAACGTATATGATTAGTTATAAATATATAATATAAATCACTATGGTTTATTACATTAATATTAATAATTATTTAGGTAAAATTGAATTCTACAGACATTTAGAAGCAATATAGTTTCTTTATAGTTACTGTTAATAATTATAATATTCAAATCTATAATCAGCATATGTAAAGCAAAAATCATCACTGTGGAATATCAATAGTAGGATTAGAACTTCGAAGTAACTCTGATTCAAGTTATCTTAGATTATCAATTTACTTTTTTAGTTCCTCCGTAGACATTATATTAGTTTCAGGTTGATTTGGTAGCTGTAAATTTGGTTAATTTATACTTAATATAGCTTATGTAGGTAATCGCAGATTTAGTAGTTAGTCTTCTTTATCATCCATAAGTGAATCATCAAAATTATATCTTGGAATACAAATTTTTGGTTTAAAATTAGCAGTATTCTTTATAATTGGCTCTATTTCTTCATCATCAACTAATAACATTCTAGGTATTGGTATAGCTTAACTAGGTCCAGGGATACTTTCTCCTTCTTAAAATAATATACGATTATGTTAAGGAGAACCAATAAACTATGTATTTTAATTTACTTTAATCTGTTAACTTTGATTTTATTGGATTGCGGGTGAAATAGCTGTATGTTCAAATTATTTAGTAAATTATGGACTCTCAGCTTCCACACAAATGCTATCACCTGTATGTAACGTAACAGTTTTTTACATTATCCCAGATGATTTTTACGATTTATCGGACTTTAGCTGTTTCTTATTTCCCTTTGGACTTTTCACTCTATTATTTATATTTTTAACGCCTAAGACAGTCTCTATGTCTCCGCCTACATCTAATCCACTAAACCGGCGAGCAACACTACAAATCACATCATTTAGGTTAATTTCATTTGCAGATTAATTCACAATTCCTGAGTATCCTAACACTTTACTACATAACTTCGCACTACCTACAGCAAAATTAATCGCAAAATCTTTAGCTGCACGTGCTCTTTCACATTCAAATGCTGCACAACCCTTAATAAATTCTATATTTGAGTCTTATGATTGTTTTGTTGCTTTAACTGCCTTTAATAGAACATTTATTGACTTAAATTCAGGACCAACGTCAAAGTTTTGTGCTGCCTAGCCAAAGTTATCTGTTGCTAAATTAATAGCTTATTAATAATAATTTGTAAGATTCTTGAGTGATTGAAATGGCTGTTTTAATGCTGTTGGACAGGCGTACTATTAAGAAAAAATTTCAAACTAGAGCTCTAATTATTATAAAGAATTTTATGCATTAATAAGATGTTTAGTAAATTATAAAAAGTGTTTGTTTGCATTTTAGTAGAATTTTTGTTGCTCTTTTAAAGTCTAATCATAAGATTCCATTGAATTTTGTAAAAGTTATATAATAATATAATTATAATTAAATAATAATTAAATCAGAAAAATGCATCTAGGTTGACCTTTTTATTCACATTTGAGGCCTAACTCTCTAGCTCGGGGATATCTATATCAATATTTGGTAATATTGATTTTTTAATTGGATTTTTTGTTTTTTTGTTGTCTTCTATTTCGTCATCTCCATACAAATCAAATTTTTTAGTTTCTTTCTTAGTCTCAGATTATTTAAAAAATCCCTTCTTAGAATTTGAGGAATTCGATGTTTTAGAAGGCTCTGTATCAGATCTTTCTGATACGGGTCTTTAAATTTATTCGGGTTCCGGTTGTGTAACGAGCTATTCTTTGATAGAATTATTTTTTAATATAGATGACGACTAAGAATTATCTAAACAAATCGGTTAGACGATAGAAATCTACTATTAAATAGGAGATTTCGCTTACTGATTAATTTATGTCTATAACTCAGTAAGTTACTTCATTAGTTGTTCTTAGCTAGGATTTTACTACTATGGTTATTAAGTATTTTATAACTGACTAGGATCATTTAAACTTTAAATACTCGGAATTGTATTAATCTATTATTAGATCGCCGAAAGTTACTATTAATAAAACATTGGGTCTGGGGCAGATACTGATAAACCTTAATGATCTTGTGTGAAAGAAGATTACTAGTTTGTTAAAGCCTATTTCTATAAATGATATGTTCCTTAAACATGTTAGGATAACTATTAATGTGTACTAATAGATTGGTTTGCTAATAAATATTTTTCTAATACTGATAAGGCATCTAATTAGCGTTGTATGTCCTCTGGTGTTTTCAATTTTCCTGGGGAAGGAACATCTAAAAGAATCAAATTATCTTAATATACTTCAGCTCTAATTTCATCTTCAATAGTTGACTCTTCAAATTTATAATTACAACTTCTAGGTTATTTTTTCTTATAAACAGCATTTTATGGGCTATATTATACAGTACTTTATATTTATTGTTTAGTTTAGACTTACTCTTATACCTAATCCTACTCCTGACTGTTTACTTATCCTCCAACCTAAACATACTACTATTACTAAAGATAACTAGTCTACTATTAAGCAGACTATGACATTGGAATTATTTATATAAAATCATCTTACTTAACCTATTTTTAACTCCCTATCTATCCACTTGTTTAACTTGGGCTAGTTGCTACAGTTCCTCCATATACCTAAATTGGAGACTTATTTCTTTTTTGAGTAGATAATTACTTTTTCTTTCCAGAGGTCTAACCCTTAGAAATATCCTTTGATTAGAATCGCTGAGTCCCCGTTCCATATTAACGTCCTCTAACACCTAAAATATCTACAGTTTCCTTTCCGCAATCAAACCCTTAAAATCTTTAACTGATGCCCAAAATACCATCGATTTCATCAATTTCATCAGAAATCTAACTTATTCCACTACTCTTTTCTAAAATTGGAGCTGAAAATTTAAGAATTCCAATTCCAAAATTTTTGACAATAATTTTTGAATTTTTATATCTTTTTCGTTCAAAATCACCAGCAGCAATTAAAAAATCAGTATTTGCTTACTATATGAAAGGTATTTTTGCCATTTTTGATGCTTTAAGTGCATTTTATATCATTTTTATATCATCGAGCAAGTTTGATGCAGATAATACTGGTTATAAACTAGCGACTAGATTTAATGTACCATTTGAAAAAGTTTAAATAAGTTATTAAAGACTTTATAGATGTGACTTCAAGTTTAAAGCTGAGTTGCTGGAAGTAAAAATTCCAATTTATTCAGCTAGTGAGGTAAGCGCTTGTAGTGATTATTGTTATGATTTAATAAATTATAAGGTAAATTTATTGAAATTTTAGTAGAATTTCGATATGTCTTTGAGATGAATTTCGAATGATTCCATTTTAATTTTTAGGAAATATACTAATAATATTATAATATATAAAAACTATTGCATGAAACTCTGATATTACTGATAAAATTAGCAAGACTTTATGTACAAAGTAATTTATACTAATTTGTTATAACTCAGTACCTTAAAAGAGTAATGTAAACCTGAAAATATATGTTATTTTAAAATTATTATTTTCTAACTTAATTAATATAAATATCATAAATCTAATAATTTATATTGTTTAAATTAAAATGCCTCAAATTCCTATTTTAGTTTAATCTACGCAGGATTCGTTTCTGGATTCAGTTATCATGAATTTAAACAGTAAATTATTAGCATTTATAAGGGAAAATAACATTAGTTCACGTTTAGCAGCTCATAAACCTACACATGCTATACTTTTTATACCATTATATGATAGTCCTAATATACAAGAAGTTATTGATAAATTTTATGATAAATATGAAGGTTAGGTAGGATAGTGTATAAGCTATATTATTATATTTCCATTTGATAAAAATAAAATTATGTAAGCTCCATCAAGATAACATAAATAATTTGTTTAAAAATAACCAAAAGTTATTTAATAAATAATGTAATTCAAGTAATATAATGAGTTAGTGTCTTTTGTTGCTTAATTAGAGTAGGAATCTTAATAAATTTTATATTAGCAACACAGTAAATACTACTTAAATAAAAGTAACACTATAACTTCACATTATATAGAAAATAGTATTAATACAGTCGTATACAAATTATATTTTTTATAATAATTCTAAGAGACACTGCTTACATAAATTGATCTTATTCAAAAATAGCTTATTAATATATAATTTAAAACAGAAGTACTTCTTGCACCATAGATATTTTAATGTCAAAATCAATTGCTCTTATTAGGATTAGACTATACCTATAACATTTTTGATTCAAATAATAATAAATCTCTCTTTATTTAGGCAAAATAAAATTTAAACAAATCTGATTCATATTTTGAATCTTTAATAATTTAATAATTTTTTAGGAAACTAGATTAAAAATAACTTAGTTTACTTGATTTATTAATTTTCTTTACATAACTGCTTTTCTCCTGTGAATATTTTTCAGAAAGTCTCGTTTTAAAAATTTATAAATAGGTCATACATATATTATATCCTAATCAGAATTAAATGTACTAGTTTCAACAAGAATTTTCTTAATATATACTAACAATATAAGATAAATTATCACTAAATCTTAAATCTTATTTTTAATTTTAATTACTTACTTCATTTATATCAAGAATTAACCTAATAGACTACTAGAAATTATAAATTATACTAGATAAGGTATAAGCTGAACCTATGCCTATTCAGTCACTCCTAGTACAATATAGTTTTCTATTTAATGAATACACTTCAAAATCAGATATTTCATTTCTTTATAATTATTAAGAAGTGCGCACCTTTTAAGATAAATTTTTATTTAAGTAAAAAGTAGATGCTTAATTAGATATTCTTGTGATGATTTCATCTTAAGGTTAATATCTATCATTTAATTAGAAATATTAAATACTATGTTTTTTATAGTTAGACTAAATCAGTCATAATTGTGCTTTTTTGAAATAAACATTTCAGCAGCTACGGTAATAAAATAATCTATAACATAATATGGTTATTATAATGTTAGATATGATTTATAATTAACTGTGTGCTAATTGTAAAGATAGTCTCTCATTTAGCATAAATCGGTATTTATTCAGTTTACTACCAGTAAAGAAAACTTATGATGAGCTTATTTTAGATAAGGAATATTTATTTGAAAATATCAATTTGAAAGTAATTAAATCAGACTTGCTTGGTATTGAAAATTTGCATATTGAAGGTGCTAAATAATATTTTTAAGACCACTGTAGATATAATATTATAACATCAGATAAAGAATAGCATATATATTTTATCTTTAAGAATACTTAAGACTTGCCATTTTAATTTATAAAAATCAAAATTCATTATACTAACTCCTTAGAATAAATATAAGATGTAGATTAAACAATAAAAATAGGTGCTAATCATATTAATTTTACTCCTGAATACAATATTTCGTAGAATAATCAATTTCTGTATATTGATTAGATTCTTATTTCCACAAATAAGAACACCTGGTTTTTAGTTTATAAAAATAATATAAAATATAATTTATTACTCTGTAAGTAAATATTTAACATTAAAAACTAAATCTAATAAACCAATATAGATAATGAAGTATTTATTGTTTAAGTCCCAAATATACATCATTTCAAATTTAAAATAATAAATAAAGATTATTCTTCTAAGCTTTTTATGAATTCATATTAAAATATATGTATTGAAGTGGAATAAATAAAAGATATTTAATAAAAAATTAAAATATCTGGATCGGAAGGTTTATAAGTTTTAGATCATATTAGCATTTATGATGATATTGATTTTAAAAATCATATTGATTGCAATTGCGATAATGAATATTTTGAATTAGATTTAGATAAGTTTTATCTTAAAATTCCTATTTTTTGTCGAATTTCGGAATCAAAACTTACATTTATTATTTAAACCTAGACTAAGCAATATATATATTAAGAATTGCTCTAGTTTGAATAACTATTCAAAGTAAATCTACGTGTAACGAGTGGAAGATTCTCAATTTAATACTTTAATTAGTAATAATTACTTTAAGGACAAACTTCACTGCAATTATCAGATTAACAAAAAGTAATTAGAAACGAGGATTATAAGCCATAGTAACTTAACTGTCTTACTTAATCTATTTCTGCACCAGTTTCGCCGATTAATTTTATCTTTTAAATAAAAACAAAAAATTTTTTATTTGAAATAAATGCTACATACCAAAATAGATCTTTAGTAGAGAATATTTAACCAATATCATAGGTCAGATGTAAGCAATCCGTTACTTTATAATATAAACTTTATGCTTCTCTTAAAGCTCCATAATTATTCAAATTAGCATTTGATGATTTTTATGTGAGAGGACCAGAAGAAGTCAGCCTTGCAGCAGGTGAAGTGAAGATTATATAGTTAACGATTGTAGCTAAGAAGTGTGGTTAACTTTATATTCCCACTTTTTACAGCACTGAAATTGAATCAATTAATGGGTGTGAATTATACAATTGCAGAAATAACATTATAAATGTTGGAGATTATATAGTTGACCTAAAATAGTGAAATAACTAAAGATTATTTATATTTACACTATTATTTAATCTTTGAAAGTGTAAGTAAATTAACAATAGCAAAAATTATAGATAAGAATATTGTTAAAAATATTTCCTTACTATAAATTTGTAATATCTATAATATAAACGTAAAAACCAAACTATATTATAAATCCTATTATTAAAATATAAATCTGTGTTTGCTATATCAAATATATTTTGTTAATTAAATAATTATTGTTATAAAATGAGATTTACGGTTTTTAACTAAAATTTATCAATAGGCAGCACAACATAGTACAAACATAATTTTATAATAAATTATAATAGAAATATCATTCTTTAACAATTATTCGATCTTTAAATGTATTTCCAGTTTTAATTCGAATACCAGTTTCAACGTAACAATTTTCTACTTTACTATTATCTTCGAAAATTACATTTTCACCAATTATAGAATTAATAATTTAAACACCATTTCCTAATAAGATTCCTTTCTCTAAGCAGCTGTTTATTACAAAATGTTTAGACTATATAGTACTTAGACAATTATCAACATCAAAGTTTTACATTATATACATATTACATTTTATTAATTGCTATAATGTTTAATTCAAGCTGTAAAATTATGGTTGAATAATTGCATTAGGAATTATTTTTTCTTCTTATAAGAATTCTCGTCCTAATCCTATAAATATATCTACATTTTATACTTTGGAAAAATTTTCAAAGGAACAGTACAAATCAAAGTCAAAAGTGCAAAATAGCTATCCTGGATAAATAATGAACTTTTCCTCTGCAAATAAAGCCAATATATTATTGGGATCGTTACTTAAATTAATCTATACATTATACATTTTTTGAAGTCCTTTAATATATTAATAATATTGTTTGGATTCATCAGTTATTAGATATACTTATTAGATTTTAGCTGCTGCTAATGCACAAATTCCATATTCTATTATAGGGCGATTTGATAATTTTAATAATGAGAGTTCTAACTAAGGTTTTTACTCAGTAAGTTAAACTTTGTTGCAAAGGATTATAGCCTTGACCATTTTTAATAATGTAAATATAAACATGTAGAGAATAGATTTAATAGATTTTTTTCTAAAGCAAGGGTAGAGACTTAGTAACATTTACAATCATATATTATATGAAATTTACCTTTTAGCTTACACGTATAATAACAAAATCACTAACTTTATTTGAAAGACATAATAACACCTAACGAATAGCAAAACTATTCTTTTTCTACTTAGGTTGCAAAAATCAATATAATTTTTTCAGAATACTTATTTTATAAAACAGCGGTTCTACTTTTCCAATTTAGTATGTCAAATTATAAAAATTATTATTAAATATCAAACTCTTTTAAGATTTAAACTGGCACAAACTTCATATAATCTCCATTAAAAGTAATTTTAATATTTTTCCTAAAAGTATAATATAATTCCAACTCGTTAGTTTAGTAATCAAATAATGGATTTAATGATATTTTAATATGTTTCAACCTATTATAAGAATAAATTTAACAAATCATAGGCGTTTTAAGAATTTTAATGCTTTATTATATAAATGTAAAGTTTGTTCTTTAGTTAGCTTTAGAACTATTCATAATTAAAGTTCTAGTTTAATCATTTAATTGTACTTAATATTCATCTTAGTATGACAAATTTGTGCCTTCTTATATTATATTATCAGTATTTTATTTTTCGTTTACTAAAACAGCAATATCGGGTTAAGTAAGAACTGTATTCTAGGGTTTCTTGAGAGTATTAATATTAGGTTAAGATTAATTATCTTACAATTTTTACTAACATATTATATTATTTTTTTGAATTTGATAATATAAGAAACTAAAGTCTTTATCTATATCAACAAACTCAACTGGAAGAACATTTAATTATAAAGCAGTAATATACTTTTTGAAAAATAAAAGGCCATACTACTAAACATAAATTGCAAATTTCTCATTGCTTAATAGTAATTATTCAATCAATAATTTATTTTCATAATTATGGAAATCAACTAATAAATCTTCTATAATAAATATATCTGACTTCTTATCTATTTCAAGATTCTATATATATGATTACAGCATAGCAGATCGCTCAATATCTATATGACTTGTGCTATGAGAATTATTGTTGCATAAATAATCTTTATTGTTAAATTTACTAAGGCAAGATTAAAAGAACTAAACTAATTTTATGAATAGATTATAAAACTACTAATCAATCAAATAAATTTAAGAATCTTTATATAAAATATGATCATTACATACTTTTAAATCAGTATACTATACAAACTAATTACAAATAACTAGCCCATCATTATTCAATAAAATATCATTGAAATTTTATGTTAAAAATGAAATATCAAATTGCTTAATATTTAAAAGCATTGCAATAATATTATCTCTGAAATTTGAATAACAGATATACGTGTTATTTATCTTAAGTTTGAATAAATAAGCTGTATTTTTATCTATCGAAACAGTAACTTATCTTATATCGAAACTAGTGAATTAATCTTTATAATAAACTCTCATATATGAGGCATTTATCTCTAAGATAAGTTAGGTTAACTTTCCATTGCCAGTAAAAATATAAATAGGAGCATAATTCATATAATTTTCAAAAAAATTATAATATATTAATATATAAAATCATCATTTCTTCATATGTTTCTTGCAATATATTTTTTTTTCTTCTTTAAAAACCAATCCAGCACTCATAATACAGTAATAATGTGCTGTAAAAGCACATGTACTATCCCAACACCCTATAACAGCTCCAAACTACTAACAAATAGTACATTTATTGTTTATTCTATCTTGTTTTAATGCTTTCCTTAAAAATTAATAGATTTCAGTTTCCGCCACGATCAAATTCCTCCTGAAAAATCTATCTAAGATACAATATTGCACTTCCCAAGGATACTTTATATTTATATTTACGCTGTCTGTAACTTCTTCATTTTTGGTAAACTCAGCTACTTCTGGAACGAATCTAGCACAATCACGATGGAATGCTATTAAAATCGGTTATCCTAGAACATCATTGGTTTAAATTAAACTATGAAGGAAGGGACCTGCAAAATGTTCCTAAATCTCTTTTCCGCAAAATCCACATCGTATATGCTTATATGACAACACAAATGATAAGACTCGTTATATTGATACCTTATCAATTATAAGTCTGTTGTTTGATAAATATTTTTCAGATTCTAAAAATTGTATTAGTTGTGCAAATAATGGTTGTTAATAGGTAAATTCTATGTTTTCTTACATTTAATAACAAAAATTAGCATCAGAATTGACTTTTTGTGGTCGCAATTTTGCGATATTTCCATTATCATCAATAATTTTTCCTTATATAAACCAAAAACTACAATTAAGAATCTCTAAAGGGGTTGCTGGTGAGAGAGTTTGGTTACCTTTTTTTAACTAAAGACCATCGAGCCATTAGTAATTTAGACCTAAAATAAGATCATCAGCGGTGGGTAATAGTTGCTCTTCTTCTTCTAAGAGTAAATCTAATTAAAGGTTTGTAGCTAACTCAGTGAAAATAATTGCTAAGTTTTTAACATTAAATGAATTTTAAGATAAAACTACTGTTTCTAGGGGGAAAATAACTGGAAATTCAATATTATTGTTTATACTCACACCACATGCAAGGTATTAAGTCTCATTCTACAAATTTTTGTAGGCAATAATTTTTTATAGTTAAAATAAATAAGAAGGTTAGAGCATTGATATACAAAACTAGTCTAATTAAACTAAATTTTAGTTTTGATCTACAAAACCACAATAATCACAAATGAACTCATTTCCAAAGAATCTCTATGAGAGGTTTGTAGGAGCAGTTGGAAATGAACCTAAAAATAATGGATATGGTTATTAGAATTGTAATATATCGCCTACTAGGTCAGTTTAAGGATGTTAATTGAAAAAATTCGATATCTCATAAAAAATTGAATTTGATACCACAAGTGGTACTTTATTACCTAATATTTAATATTATAAAGCATTAAGAGGAGATTTAATCTAATCGATTGTTATAACATCATATGAATATTCATCATCTTCTTTAAATCTAACAGTAAAAGTAAGCTATCTACTTATTAATTAATTAAAAAGAGCATTTTTTATTTTTTATTACAGTGAATCATAATTTACTAATGTAGCTGTGTAATCACCATCGTCATATACTACAATAATTTGTTATCCTTAATTCAGCATTATATAGTTATTTTTATATTTTTATATATAATTACATATAGAAGAAATGCTGTTAATTATACTATAGAGTTTAGATAGTGATAAGTAGTTACTGACACAATCAATGACAATATATAATAAATTATTAAAAGATATAAATAGTAATCTGAATACTTCTATATTCAACTTCATTCCATTTAATAAAAATATTTATGGAACGTAGTTTTTCTAAAATTAATCATAATTTGTACATTCTAAGTTATTATCAGTAATTTAAAGTATCAATAAAGCAGATTAAATATTAGATCAGCCTTTATAATTATGCTAATAGTAGAATGTTAAAGTGTAATAAAATATAATGTATGGTGGTAATTATGTAAATATTGACTACTATAATACTAATTCTAGTAATAAAAAATGCTTTTAAGATATTTCATAGATTAAAAAAGCTTATAATTAAGTTTTTCCATTAGATAAACCAGAAAATAGATATACAAATATTTATGGATAAATGTATTTTGGAACATAGGAGTAGTTTTTAGTTTATCCTTATTCTGAACCCTACATTGATTTTACTGAAGTATTTGGTAGTTTCTAATAGATGGACGAAACATTTTTTTTACCAATAAATTTTTAAGCATAATTAAATAAGTCCAAACTTGACGAAAGAATATTATATTACTAATATTAAGAACATAATTATTCTAAATTTTAATAATATAAGATATTTAATGATTTTTCATGTGATTAGATGTGTCATTAAATTACAACATATCTTTCAAAAGTTCAAAATGAGTAATAGGGAAGAAATATAGTCTCATATAATAGCTCACATTACTATAGCTTTAGCGCATAATCTATATATGGAAGACCAGATAATCTTATTAATTGGTATTCTTAATTATATTCAAATAAAAATAAAACAAAATATAACCCTTATATTGAAGATATACTAGAATCTTTAATAATTTATATTAATTCCTTATAGACTACATACTAAGGGAATAAATAAGTATTTACTAATTAATAAGTATTTGGATCTAACAAATAATATCATATTATAAATTTATTAGTTCCAAATAGTGTCATTCTATAAAATACAAATAAATTCTAGAATGTTATTAAACTCCTTAAGCATGATGTTTTATCGAAAGACAACATACAATTAAATATTATCTCCTTGCCAAATAGTGGAGCATTTGTAAGTTACCTAGTTAATAAAATAAATTGTACTGTTTTATATTTAGACAATATTAGTTAATTTGCAGATTAACTTATTTAATTTCATATTTAACGTGTTAGTACCTTAAATTAATATAATTATTCAGTGTCTATTTAAGTTATTGATGAACAGCCCTTTATGTCAATTAGTAAACATAACTTATAATCATAAATACTTACATTTTTAATTCCATTGCTAACCTTAATTGAATAACCAGTCAACGCTAATAAAGTTTCTGGTATTTAATTAATTAACACAATTGATAATCATATAGTATTTACTAATCTTTAAGATATACTATAACAAGAATATAAAAAGTTAGATTTATAAGTAAGAATTTATTTGCTTGCTAAAAATAATGCATGTTATATATCAGATACACTTTTGATATGTGTATAGTCCTTAATACCCTTACCTTAAATATCAATAATCTTTATCACTCTTTAGAAAAAGTTGCCATTTTTACCTGCTGAGGCTATTTATACTGTAAATCCTGTAAATCCAAGCATCGACTAATCTTTATTCTGTGTATAGAATTTAGATAGGTGTGAAATCGTTTATTCAATTTCTTAGTATGGGTTAAATGGAAAATTGGATTTTGGTGAAACTTATTTATATGGATTTGTATTTAACACTACATTTTTCCAGGAGGTCATGACTACTTTACTTGCTTATAACTAAACTTATGAATTTTATTAGCAAACAATATTTACTTTAAGTGGCCTTAACGAGCCTAGAATCAATATTATGTTATCTACTATTTCCACACACAAAGCGTTTTATTAATAATATTAGTATATAATTCAAAATATAACGAAAACAAATCCTACAGTAGATAAAAATTTAATTCATTTTTGTAATTTTTATGGCTATCATTTATTATAGTGTGCGGATCATAATTATATAATTTAAAGCACAATCGATGATATTGCTTAGGAAATGTATTCAATTGTTGCTTTAAACTTTTATTATTAAGAATTTTTCATGAAATGTGATTAAATCTATAATATATATGTCAAAGAATAAGTGTGCATTGTTATAGCAATTAAAAGTAGAATTAAAGGGAAATACTTATTGAATTCTTTTATATCTATGCCGCTAACAATATTCATAGAAAATTATATTATAAATTTCCAACCAAAATTTTTAGAACTAGAACATAAGTTTTCTACTATTTAACTATCTGCTAAAAAGTTTATAGAAATATCACTGGATTTAAAAATTGCATATCACTATTTATTTAAATATGGATATATATTTTGCGATTATTAAATTATAGATAATATTGGTAACTACAGTAGCTAGTTCTCTAATTCTTTCATGAAAATTACATAGCTATAAAACGATGATATTTTACTTATTAAACACAGTGATACAATGTTTATAATACTATTAAACACTGAAAAAATAGAAAACTATTTCGAATGTTCAAATGCAAAAACTATACTAATGTACAACACAGATGCATCATATATTTCAACCAAAAAGTTTATATATCAAAAAATTTAATCTAATCTAAGCCTAAGTCGCATTAATGTGATTTATCCCGCTATTGGATTCTCACTCATCATATTTGTTTCTTTACTATTATTATACTATAATTTAATGTGATTTTATTTACTTTCTACACTAAATTAAAAATGATTATTGCAACTTTCTCTGGGGTTAGATTTCTTACAGAAACTACCCCACCCTTAGTTGCTCATCAATATACATCTGCATTTGCACGTTATCTGAGGGTCAAAAATATTAAACATATTATTATTGGAAGTGATGGTAGAAGCTCTGCCAATATCTATCTACCTTTTGTTATTTCGTCTCTTAAAGATTTTTCCGTTGAATATGTAGGAGTAGTACCTACACCTACAATCCAATAACTTGTATAACTCTCCGAAGTTGCATGCGCAGGAATAATTTGTACGGCATCACATAATAATGAGGACTGGTGCGGGTTAAAATTTGTAGACTCAGATTCAATTTTCTTAAATCCAACAAATTGTTAAACTGTTTATGGAGATCTGCAATCTGAGAATGTGGATAGCTAAGATATTTAAAATGCTTCAGAATTTGTTTAAAACACCGGAAACCGATATAACTGTATATTTACCTCTAATACTATTGCAATTCAACGACATATAAATGCTATCCTGGCTTCTAACAAAATTAACAAAGATATCATCCGCGCAGCTAATCTTAAAATATCTTTTAATGGAATGTGCGCTTCAGGAAGCGCATATATCGAGTAACTATGTCAATAATTCAATATTATATTGGTTGAGCCGTTCAACATGAAACTTGGTAAGTTGCCACAATTCCCTGAGCCCACCTTGCAAAATCTGAAGGAATTCGAATCGCATTGTGCATCTCTAGACATAGACTGCGCATTTGCAGTGGACCCAGATGCAGATCGCTGCGTTCTCATAGCTGGTGGAAAAGTCATTTCAGAGGAGCTCACTCTAGCTAGCGCAGTAACCGGCTATCTTTCCTTGAACTCTTCTCCATACGTCGTTAAAAATGTGTCTACGAGCCTCGCAACCGATGCGGCTGCAGCAAAATTCAACACGAAGGTACTTTAAACAGCCGTTGGTGAAGTGAATGTCTGCATGAAAATGAAGGAAGTTGGTGCTAAGATTGGAGGTGAGGGAAACGGGGGTGTCATCATGGCAGACGCACATTACGGCCGAGACTCCATTGTAGCCATTTTACTTATTTTGTAGTGGATTTCAATAGAGAAAAAGACACTTGCAGAGCTAATTCATGGACTAGAAAGCTTTGCAATTCTAAAGCTCAAATTCGATTACCAGATAGAAAATAGAGGGTGTATCGAGACTAAATTAACAGAATTTTCCAAATTATAAGAAGCAAAGGGTTTAAAAATAGTACTTGTAGATGGTGTAAAAATTGAAAATCTAGGAAGCTGGGTCCAGGTCAGATTTTCTAACACAGAGCCGATTGTTCGAATCTTTGCAGAGGCTGAGGATCTCGCAACAGCAGAAAAGCTAGCAAAGGAAGTCTAGGAGTTTCTGGGATGGTGAGCTGTTTAATCTTAATTTGTTGTATCACTTCAAATCCTACAAAATCGTTAGTTACTCATCTGAATAGTTACCACTAAAAATAGGAAGAGTTAGAGATTTGTCTATTCGTCTGCATATAACCTAGGTAAACTCCGGAAAACTGTCGTAGTTAAGTTTAATTTTGTCTGTAAATTTGATTAGACTTTATGTTTAGTTTAGGGTAAGGCAGAAATCGGTCTAATTGAGATAAATGTCAATAAAAATTGTTAAAAGTTTGTCTAAATCTATTAAAAATGGATCAATCGTGAGTTCTATCTTGTTGAGGAGAATGAATACATCATTTTATTTTTGATAATCAACTGATTGCCTTAAAAAGTCTACTAGAAGTACCAAGCAAGTCCGTATATTAATATCTTGGTTTTTAACATTAATCTTATAATTTTCGATATCACCAATAACTTCGATACAATTAATCCAATTTAATACTTTTTTAGATACATTTTCAATGCTTAAGTTTAGTAATCCGAGATCCAAACAGTCATTCACCGTATTATCGTCTAGAACTAGTCGTAAACTGTTTATATCGCTAATAGTCATTTAAAATCCTAAATTAATCCACTCTTATAATATACAAGTCAAAATAACTATTTATGGTGTCCTATTGGCTTTGTAGAATTAATTAAATTTCGATATGAAATCTTTATTTTCCATCCCATTCAAACTATGATTTAAAGCTTATGTCGTCATCTCTGATACTTTTCTTTCTTTGTTAGTAACTGAAAATAACTTTTATCTAGCTTAAATACTCAGTTTAATCACTGAAAAATCATCTAACTCAATAAAAATTGCACTTAATATAGCCGAAATTGATCCACAGATGGCTATTTAATACACATGCTTGTTAAGGTTCATATTAGATATAGATTATTCTAACATCGGTATTATTAAATTTCTACAATTTTTAATAGCTAAAAATATTTACTTATAACAAAACTCAGGATCAGAAATAAAAGAAGATATACCTTAAGGGAAAAGAGCCGAGAACTTTAGCTTGAATCCAATTCGCTAGTCATTTAGCAACCCTAGTATATGTGGATTAGGTTACAATGCTTAAGACTAAAGAAGTTAAATATATAATTTTAATGCTGATGAGCGTACAGATGAATTATCATATAAAAGGTTCTCGAAATTTTTCTAATTTAATTTTAATAAACTTTCAGCTTATTTGTCATTATTAATAATTATTGCTAATAGGGCTTGTACCGTGGATTTTCTTACTAGGTTATCTTGATCAAATGAATTTCTAAATAATAGTTATAACATAGCCTCTTTGTTGGGAATGTCATTGAATTTTTAAATAATTTAACTTGCTGATCCAGCAGACACTGCTCTAACTACATTAGATGGATCATCTAAAGATTTTTGTAAAAAATTAAGTTATGCAACAATAGCATTGTCTTCTTGTTGACATAACGGAAAATATTTTAAAACAAGCGTACAATTTCTACGTATAATTGGATTTGATGATGTTAATAATGATGCAAATGAAGATAAAAGAGCTTTAGAAGTTTATTTATACTGGTGATTTGAATCAATTAAGAAATATTCAAACTATGTTAGAACTTTCATTAATTTATGTTGACTATTATATTCAAGCAGGCGATCGAAAAATAATTTCAAATGTTACGGATAATAATCTAAATATTAAAATAAGAAAATATGTTATGGGTTCAACTATTAATTAAAGCTTATATAATATAAAACTTTATCTATTTAGCAAATTTAGAATAAGGAAGAAGTAATATGCTTAACTTGATCGCTACCAGAATGATTCACAATAAGAAATGCACAATATTACTAAATAATATGCAACTTTTGTAACTATTTTGGATAAAGATTTATAATTTAGCAAGCTATTTTAATATTTTTCAGTGTAACTTATGATTAATTAAGAATTTCTTTTAATGCGTCAATGAATGTATTCTCACAATATTAAACAATAATACCAATCATTGCTTTTGATAATTCTGAAAGTCTAGCAGCATAAATAGATAGTCCAATAAATTTTTACTTCAAAGTAAGTTATAACTAAGAATTGATAAGAAATGTAGAGAATTCTAAGATCAAAGACATATCAAACTTTTATACTAGGAAGAAATCAACTTATTCTGCAATTTAATTAAAATCATTACAGTTTTATTATATTTTTATGCATGCTATAAATTCGGTTAACGTTAATTTTTACATTATTAAAAAATATACTTAATAATATTTTCATATAATATTGCTACAAGAAGCATATAACAAATTTTATTTTTGATAATACACTTTAAAATATCGGGTTATAAATTAATATTATATGTTATAAATAATGCCCTTAATAAAATAGTAAAGATGAATACACTTAGTAATTCAAAAAACGTGCTTCTATAATTAGATGTTGCAAACTAACGTACTTTTTTTCTTGAGACATAACTCTTGAAATTGTAAGATGAAAATAT
Source organism: Spironucleus salmonicida (assembly GCF_000497125.1). Taxonomy (NCBI): domain Eukaryota; phylum Fornicata; order Diplomonadida; family Hexamitidae; genus Spironucleus; species Spironucleus salmonicida. The sequence continues at coordinate 1,452,719 of NC_090600.1, forward strand.
ATCTCTAAAGATTTAACTGCAGTCTTTTAAACGATAATAATCACGAAATTTCGCAACATAGTAAATAATGAAATTTGATGATTTTTGTATAAAAATTAAGAACCTAGTTGCCTAAATCGATGTTTAAGAATCAAACTTATAAAATTTAGAGCGTGAATTGGAATCTCATAAAGAATAATTTAGGGGTGGAGCGATGTTATAGGAAGAAATAAGCGGAATTAATTAGCTTATATAGCATAGTATAAATGTTGTTGGATAAAATGTGATACAAGTTCCTCGAGTTTAATTTTCAGAAAAATTATTTGATTTTAGTTGTTAGGATGTTACAGTAGTAACATAAAATTTTGGAATTCAAACAGATATAATAGAATAAATCAATAAAACTGATACTTCACTTGATTAATTATCTCTTATTTAACTCTTAAGAATGAAAATTGACGTTCTTGATGGTTAAGTTAGATCAAATTAATTTTAAAAAGATTTTTTACCTGACTTTATTAGACTCAATTGTAAGATACAGACGTTACATGATAAATTGGAAAGTATAAAGTAATAGCCGAAACTGAAACTGAATGTTTATGAATCCTTAGAGGAGTCTATATTGAGTTATTTAAATAATCTTAAAACAAGCTAAAAATGAGTGAGGATTTCAGTTGAAACTTTAAAAAATATAGCATTACATGATGATAATCTCAATTCAAGCATATTATAGGTTGATAGTTCATTTTTATAGCAAAGATAAAATATTAATCGATGAATTTTTAACATTAACTATTTAAATAAACAAAAACTCCTATTTGCATTTTAAATTAATCCTTCACTCTTTTTACCACCAGCCCTTGATGCCTTTAGCAAAATTATTAACCGCTAAGCTGCATTCATCAGCATGCTAGAAAACGCAAATTCCATTACTTTTGAAGAAACTTCTCAAATCATTAAATTTTCTGCCGCTTTCAATTGTAACTACGATATTACTTTCTATTTCGTTTTATAATTTCACCACTAAATTTGCAATAGAGTTTGGTTCGTCTATGAAGTTTCTGGTTGATATTTTTTAATTTATTGTTGAAGCTATCATATGTGTTTCTGGTACGATTGAGATTATTACAATATTTGACTCTTTGGAAATTGACTTAGCAATTTCATAATACGCTTCATCAGGGATCATTGGTGTAGTATCGATGATTTCATCGATATCAACAACATTAGAAAGTTTGTATTTTGCGAAAAATGATATAATTTCATCCTTGATAACTTTTGAAGGCTGTGTAAGTTTTAAATAGTTATCTGAATTGGCCGGTAGGAAAAGATGGTCAGCATATACGCATTTCTCGAACCCTGCGTTTGTCACTATGCCAAGTCTTAGAACGTCTTCAGTATACTCTTTATTAACAGCAGTTTGAGCAAAATAAATAGAATTTTCGAACTCCTGCAGCGAGTTTGTACAAATACCACCAGATGTCGAAATCAACTGATAAAACATATCGTAGCTCCCAGATAAGCTTGCAGTGTGACCTGCAGTGGCTTACGAGCCCTATGACGTCCTACCAGATTTGTAGACATAAATAAGCTTGCCTTTGTTTCTGCAAATTTCAAGCAATCTGATGAGTCTTTGACCATCGTTCGGGTTGAATCCTTCGATATACATACCAATTACTTTTATCTATTCTTTTTATTTGTCTAAATCGTGCAAATCAGGCCTTTTAACCTCGAATTCTTTCTCAAATTTTGATGCCGATTATTCATCCAAAATCCACTCCAAAAAATCAACTGCCGAGATGTCAATTTGATTTCCCACTGACATAGAAACAACCGGAGACACCTTCTCAGCCAAATCTGAGAGTCTAGTGATCATGAATGCCCCTGATTAGCAAATCAAACAAGTATTTTATATCTTGTTATCAATAAGTACATTGTTATCATCATATGCACTCGATTTCTTGGAGTCTACGAAGATCGTGTTAATTTGGTTTTTCCAGGTGTATCCAAGGGTATTTGCACCGTTGATTAAAGGATAGAACTTGTTGTTGGGGTATAGCTCTTGTTTCTACTTAAGTTTCCACCTTAAATTTTACTCATACATTTTACCTTGCTCTGTTTCTCCAAATCCTGCGCTTAGGACAAAGTTTGTATGTGAAAAGCCTGTGTCGATTATTGATTCTAACATTTCATAAGCCTGAAGTGCAGGGATCCCACAAACGAATAAATCTACTTATTTTAAGTTTTATTAGGCTTCTTGAAGAGTTTTAAAACATGGAGCTCCAAAAATATCCGCTGCAGTAGGGTGAATGCAGTAAACTTTTACATTTTTATTGAACTGCATCAAATTCTGCAAAACTACAGTGCAAGGATTAGTTATAGATTTAGAACTAGCTCCTACTAATAATACCGATTGGGGGCTGAAGAATAAACCAGTTTTAAAGAGTGGTTTTAATCCTATCTTTTACGAAAGTTAAAGAATTTATTAGGGTATCGTATGGTCATTAACCTTTACTACTCCGTCTAATGCGTAAATCTTACCTTCAGAAATAACAGCAGGGTTAATCTCGAGTTCCGATATTTAAATATTATTTTCATAATACGCATTCATTAAATGTTGTACCTTGGTAATTAGAGTCAAAATTTCAGTAAATTCACACTATTGAGGTACTCCTCTGATTTTACCAGTCAGGAACTATGTAATTGGTAGGTTTTCTAATCTTTAATACCAACCTGGTGAGGTTTTGATATCGATAGAAGCAGGAATAAAAAGAACAGAATCTGTAAAATTCTCTTTCAATTATTCAACAGTAGTACCACCAAAACCAAAACAAACTAATGGTCCAAATGATTCATCGATTAAGCCAGATATCAATATTTCACCATTTGAGGGAGATTTGGTACTGAAAGAAATCATCTCAGCCACTAAAATACCTTCCAAGGTCAACGGTAGTCTAGATACAAAGCATTTTACCTTTTAGTCTACATTATCTGTTGTAATGAATAACTCAACACCCTAGACCTCTGTTTTATGGAGAACTCCTGGAATTTAGCACTTAAGTACATAATTTTTCCCTGGTTATACAAACTATTTAATGTGCTATATTTAAGACAAAGGGAAATATTTACGGCAAGGAGTATTAATACCTAAACCGTCAAATAACTCATAGGCTTCATGTTCATATAAATACTTATCGGTTCTTAAAGATGCATTTTTTAGTAATTCATCATACTTTTAATCAAGGGTATCTGAATGTAGGTGGAACTGCATTTTTAAAATCTGAATATAATTATTAAATAATAAATAAGTGTAATTAAAATTGGATTTGTTTTTAAAATCACAATTAATAATGATAATGCAATATTATAATATAAATAAAATTATTAATTTGAACTAGAAAGTTTTACTGGTTTCCGGATAATCATTATTCTGATCGAAATTCATCTAGGTTTAAAAATTAATTTGGTATATCATGTAAAACTATATCCAATTTCCGGTGGTTGATACATAATCTACCATTTGAAACAAATACATGGAGATTTTAACTAGCTTTTTCTAGGTCTACTTACTGGTGATCTTCTTATTTTATTTTATAATTTATATTCAAAATGTTAGCTAATATTGTCATCGCTATTTCATCATTAACATGATCAAGTGAATTTACTAATACACCTGCCAGTTAACATGATTTATCTAGGCCTATATATTATGCTGCTGCTAAGAAATTTCTCATTTTTTCAGCTTTAGTTAAAGGTATCCTAATACTCTTGATCATTATATAATTACCCTTATTCCATTCTAATTACTATGTAATATCGACTAACAATATTCCTTGATTAAAATATTCTAATAAACAACTGAAGTCTAAAGGGGGATTATCAAAATTGTAAGGCTGCTTTTACAACACTCCTAGACACATAATAGTAGTAATTATCTCATGCTCAATCTATTTGCTTATTTTAAATTAAGATTAATGAATCAGTTTTAGATGTGGAAACCTTGACATAATACGATTTATAATATAATAAATTGTCTACTAAGACGGTGCTTATAACTCCCTAGCTGAATCTGTGAATATATTGTTCTTGGCTAGAAATTCTTAAAGAGATTTTGCATTTTATATTATTTAGAAAGCTTATTTACTGCACTGGAAAGGAAGTTAATACTTTTAATCCATAACAAGGTTAATAAGAGTTTAAAAATGCTATAAATTATGCCATGATGGGTCTTCTGCAATTGGAAGCCTATAATGATTTAAATATGCTTCCATATCATGAAGAGATGACTAGCGCGGTTTTCGCATTGGGTTTACAACTATAATTTCTTGAATGAGCTTAGTTTATGGACGCGGAAAATCAACATCATTATACGGAATAACTGTGTCTTTGTTACATTTTGCATTGAATAGAGTTTGGGCGTATACTTCTGCTTGCTCTAAATTTTGGACAAATACTTAACTAATTTAATCTAAAAGACCAAAAAATACATCAGAAAAATCTTGTTGCGAAGTAAGATCGTTAATTTTAAACAAAAATTATGTTGGTATACGCACATCTTCTTTCAAAACTAAAAATGCTCTTTTCCAGTTATTATTTACAAATCCTTTCTAGGATTCATTTATGGCAGCAATTTTCACATCATATAGTTATGAAATAAATTTAGTGAATACAAATCCATTGTAACAGATTTCAAATATAATTTTCAACGAAATAACTGATTTGTAAGATTTTCGTAACAAATCTGTCAACTTATTATCTTATTCGGTAGTAGTAGCTACAAAAAATAACCACAGCTTATACTCTTTAAGATTTGGTTATGTTCTATTTGTTGTAATTTTGATATTTTTTTTCTTTTACAATTGATTTTATTAAATTGAACAGTTATTTTTTGTATTAATATCAAAATCATAGGTATAAAAATCATCTACTTTAAAGTTTTCAAGAAACATTGTTGGTTGATTAAGTACAAATTCTGGTGGAAAAATTTACCACATTTTACAATAATAATTATATAAATATAATAATAAATCAAATATCAATATCAACAAGTTCTACCATACTCCCTTTTTCTAATAACTTCATAGAAATATCATTCGGCTAAACAGTCTAAATGAACTCATTATTTATATATACATCACAGAACTAACTTGTCAATACAAGTTTTAGAACAGACTAAAAATATTTACTACCTAGCTTGAATTCCTAGCCTCCGATTAAAAATATACTTTCTCCACCTAAAAATTATAAACCTATCATAGTTAAAGTTTTTTCTTTTACTTGGTTATTAGAATAAATCAATATTTTTGGTTTTTAACTTGTTTTACCATGCTTAAATCCTGGCTATATCTTGCACACTATTTATTTTGTTGTCTAAAAAATAAGCTAATCATCATCCTCATCCTTCTTAAAAAGCTTATTTAAGAAATTTTATTTCACAAGCTCAACTTTTGCTTGTTTTTAGTCATATGAAAATTCATCATCATTATCAGACCCTTTCTCTTAAATATCATCTTCAAAATATGATTGCGGATTTTGCTCTTGAATAAATTCAAAATTTTTACTAAAGTGAAAGTCTTCCATATGGCAAACCACAGGTGGAACTATACATTCAACACTATGTCCTTTTTAGAAGAATTTTTGCTAATTATTTTTGGTAATTGGATTGTTCTTTAACAGTAAACTCTAGTTAAAACCAATAGCAGCAAATAATGTGCCTGTTAATATTGTTTTTCCACGTATTGTAAAAGTATACTGCCACACACCTGGGATATCTAAACTAACCATAACGGAGTAAATCTAGCCCTAAAACTTCCCTGCAAATTATTTTCTGAACATGTTCTTTATTTCAATATTATCGATATTTTAACCACTACACTTAAATTACGAATTGTCGATTTGCTGAGCAGTATTAATCCCCACAAGTTAAAATCCGTTAGAGGTTTATGTAGAGAGTGGCGAAAATTTTGGAAAAATAACTTAACCTGATTTATTAATAAGTTATAATTCTATTTCATAAGAAAATCCTTGAATTTACGCTTGATCACTAACAATTTTATTCGAAAATGTCTTAATATTCATTACAAAGAGACCCAGACATTCTTAGTTAACTGGTAGTACTTGAGGATGGACAAAATAATATTCTGAATTTATAATTGATGGAACAAATGGGTAAACTGACTTCAGTGCAGTTTTTAGGCTGTCGATATGCTCTACTGAGATCTAGTTAAACATATCCTGAGTATTATGCTCAATCATTTAAGCATCAGATTCTGACTGACAAGTGTTATGATTTTATTGTTAATGTGGCTTAGCTAGAGAAATTTCATCAAAACTATTGTTCTATTACATTTGATTTTAATAAAATTAAGTATGATAATTATAATATAAAATAATTATCTGCATATGAATATCAACAAAAATAAACTATTATTATCGTTATAATATAACTAAAAGGCATTTTAGTAAATTGAATGGGAAGTTCAGAGTCTAAACGTGGAAACCCTATTCCAGATAAGTACAAGACCTTCTAGGAGTTAGAATAAGCACTAAGAAACGCCGGCATCGAGTCCCTGCAGTGTGCTTTTTTCTTTGATTTTTCAAAGTCTAATACATGGACGGGGCAAAATACATACTAAGGAAGATCACTGCACGATACAACGTTTTCTAACCCTTATATTCATGCAATGGATGTTATGGCGCCTCTTATTCCTCGTTTTGACGATGACGGTATAATCCCAGCATTCAGATTCGGCTGCATGGATACAAAGGATAAAATTGTTACTCCATTACTTTTCCCTTAGGTTTAAGATCCTCATTTCTCTGGAATTGATGCTCTAAAGCAAGCATATATTTAGATATGTTAATCGGTAGTGATGTCTGGTCCAACCACATTTGCTCCTTCAGTCGAGCAGGCAATATAAATTTCTGCTGCTTACAAGCACTAATAGCAACTTTTTGTTATCCTTATAACGGATGGTGATGTCTCTGATCTAGAGAGAGATAAGCAAGCTTTTATTTAGGCTTCAAATTACCCTATTTCATTTTGCGCACTAGGCTTCGGAGATGGTCCATTTACTAAAATGTAATTTTTTGATGACATGAAAGGTCGCAAATTCGATAACTTCTAGTTTGTTAATTTTACTAAAATAGAATGCGAAAGCCGGCGCACGGAAAATCCAGAACTTATTCTAGCCACTAAATTGATGCAAGAGTTGCCTGCATAATTTGAATAGATGAAATAGATAGGTATCATTTGAAAAAATCTTGCAGTGATGGTATTTATTTAGCGGTTGATATCAATTACATAATTTACTTTAGTGCGCGCTCAATTATGAACTATTATATTATAATATTTATTTTTATTTCTTAAGCAAAACGTAGACTTTTTACAAAATGTTAATCTTATTATGTTAAGTACAACCTATATTTTATATCCCAAGTAGCCTCCTAGTTATTAATTTACATATATAAACTAGCCAGTAAGATGAATCATTTTATAGTGTATCGTATAATAATTAAAACGTCACGTTTCGTTCTTTTTAACAAGCCTAATAACACATAAGTGATAATTTTCCCGAGCAATTTTGTTGGAAAGACTGCTAGCAATCTTAAATAATAATAAATGCTCCAATACATGATATGTAATTATTTGTTAAATCAATTTATACTATTTGGGATTTAAACTTAAATTACGACATTATTTACTAAGAGAATGAATAAAGAAGTATTTAAGTAAAATCAATGTAAAAGTAATATTGTGATAATTTTAACTAATGCAAGTAAAAATTAAGTTATCTGATAGAAGTATTAAAAAAGGAAAAAACAATTATGTAAGTCAATGATAGTGAAAGGTTATGGATAATATAACTAACTGGATAAAATAATATGGTTTTTGAGAGACTGATATAAAATTATGATTATTTCTACTTCTGCAAAGATTAATAAGGGCTTTGTTCAATATAGAATAACGGAATTATTTTATAAAACTCAAATAATACTACCTATAAATTAAATTAAAAAAATATATCAGATCTCAAAAATAGTATATAATCTCCATTACAAGTTGAAAGATCAATGTCGTAATTTGTTTAGAAATTTATAGATAGAATGTAAGAATAATATGCAATCGAGAAAAAGAAAAATTATGCTTAAATTAATGGCTGGTTTTTCTTTTATTGGATTCTTATTATGATAGGTTTCAGCTTAGCAATCATTGTGACATTAAAAAATTAACTAAAGTGATAATATTCAATCATCAAATTTTTCCTCAGAACTACTTTCAGCAATGTTTTATTCCGTTTACTATCTCAATTCATTTATTCCACTTATTTATTACATAGGAGTTAACGAAATTTATTATGAATCAACTTATAAAATTTGAGTCTGCTCAGCATATTAAGAATCTTTCTAATCTTGTTCTAATTAATCTTCATCTTCTTCAAACTCTTCCTGGATCTCCACTATTCCTTTGATGTATCCAATTTTTATTTCTTCAATTTCTAGTTTATCATTTATCTCCCTATACAAATATACTGTTAGGCTTTTGTTTTTAAATAAAATAACGGCAAAACCAGGGACCTAATCAACACCAGTCAAGCTACCTGATTTAACAATCACCAAATCACCAAATCTTTCAACACCTAATTATCCACTAGTACACAGAACGTGGCATCGATGTTGTTTTGCAAAGTAAGATAACTATTTTATATCATTCTATGGCACCATAGAGAAACCATTTGTTACCGTGATATTTAAGCCTTAAAATGCTCGAGAGTCGTATGGTAGAGATGAAAAGTCGTCTGCTGGACCTTAGCAATACAATAAATTGTCTGAAATATCTTTTAATATAGATATAGATTCTTAAGATGTAAAATTACCAGTACAGACAGCTGCTTGTACGTTACTTTTTGAAAGTTTAGAGCTGATTGTATCAGACAATGATGCAGCACGTGAAGGAATAAACAGATCACCTGTGACTAAAATAGTAGTCATTTGATTTATAATGATTTATGATATTATTGTATTAATAGAATAATATTATCAATATATTATTAAAATAAATAATATTATTATATCATTTAATAAGTTAATTTTTTAATGATTATCATATTTTAGTTTTATTAAAATTACACAAATGAAAAGATAAATCAATATAGATATAAAAAACAAATCATCATCTTGTATCTCTGCAAATTAAGTAAACTTTTTAGCCATATTTAAATTTGCTTACTTACTCAACATCACATGTCAATACAAGTAGTAAACCACCAAATGATATACTTAAATTGACATTATTATCTTTTAACTGAACAAATTCAAAAACGGTTCCACACATAGCATAATTTACATCAGGAATAGCTTTTTGAATTAAAAATTCCCCACCATAAGCCTTATCTGAAGCCTTTAACGTTTTAGTATCATCAACACGTAGTTCACAGCAAACAGAAAGGTTGGTGGATGCATCAATATTACAAATTTGAGGGAATAATTTATCATGAACATCTAAAATAGCTGTAGAGGTAGAAGATTCCATTTCAACTCTAGTTATACAGTCATACTCTTTGCTACAATCAATCACATTTTTCACTGTAAATTTTGCTGTAAAAAGAGTCTTCTCCATGAATGAAGTGAAAAATAAAATAATTATTATAATTATATAATTTAATCATTAAAGTTTAAATATTAATTTTGATATTTATATATAATAATTGTAAACGTGAGAAAATTATTAATTATATTTGAGTTATTGACCAACTCATTAAGGCATTTTTATTATACTAGTTAATTTTTACGATTTCATCTTTCCTAGCTATATTTATCGGCTAAAATATTCTAGTATCGTGGCTATGTTTTAGAATACATATTTCGTTTTTATTAATAGTTTGCTTATTTATTTATATCACCAACTTTAAATATCTTTATGATACATAGTATATGCCTTTAAAATTTTATCTTTTCTGATTTTCTATCTTGCCGCATACAATAAAATATACATGCAGCTAATTAAAAACAAACAAGCAAAGTAATATTTATATAAAATCACTTACGTTTTAAAATAAGTTTTATTATATATTAATAACAATGTTAATTTGTTATAAATAAGCTAAATGTATTTATAATATAGAATATGATAAGTAAAATATGCATTATATAAACATATTAGAAACGAAAAAACTATTTTCATTCTTCGTTAAAACTCATGAAAATACCAAACGATGTATCTTCATGATAAATATCTTTAGATACTATTAGTTATGTAGCTGTCTCCGGTGCAATGTTGATAGATTTACCTTTTTCTCGACGTTTTATAGTTTAATGATAATGCACTACACACTATTTCTTGGTCCGCGTCGGTACTTAGTTTGCTACTCTAGTCCAATTTATCCACGATATATCAACAGTTGATAATGCATTCATAAGTTATGTAGTTTCACTTGAAGTCCAATTCTCTTGTTTCATCTTATGGAACGGGAATCTATAAAATGCATAAATTATCTCTAATTAAAGTATATATTAAAAATAGGAAATTGACGTATACCACAACAAACTCCACTTCTAATATTATATAATAGTACACACTTATTACTATATTAAACTTTTCAAGATTAATTTTACACAACGTATACAATACCATAAGAATTATCACAAAGCTTTCCAGATATCTTTGAACATGAGAACATCATCATCCCTAATTTCCTGAATATCCATAGAAATAGCATCCGTAAAATTGTCATTGTCTATTTCTTATTCAGCACTTATATCTCTTGGTTCAAGAAGAATTTCCATTAATGTCATTCCCAAAAAATGTTAGATATTATCTTCATATTCTATAAGAATTACACTCAAAAATTCTTAAAACTCTATCTCTTTTATGTATAGTTAGTATTCTAAAAGCTCCAATATACATAGTTTGGCTATAGAAATTCGCTATGGTATGAAACCAGTTATCTTACTTAGATGTAGTAACTTTACGTCTAAACCATACATATCACATGCAATACTATAACAGCATGCTAAAATCAAAGGTTTTGATGATTTTCTATTATTTAGTGTCTTAAGAACATTTTAAGTATATAGCAAAGCTAAGATTAAGGAAATTCTTTAGTTGATTAAACTAGAAAAACAGCAGGTAAAATCAAGAAATTCATTATCATCTGAAATCATTTATACATTATTAACTATAAATTCTGCAAATTTTCTTGTCGGCATGCATTTAATAATATCCAGTTGTCGGAATAAGACTGGATTTAATTAGTCTTCTTCTGTGTAATATGACATTTATTAATTTGTTAGAGTAGAGTAGTTTAGCCAAAATGAAATATATAAATTATTATGTTATAATAAACATATATATTGTAATTATGTTTATAAGTATTAAAATATATTAATTTATTATGTATATTAATAAATGCAAAGATTATCAGAGTCTATGGATATATTGTTAAAGGCATTCTTATAAACAGACTTTGGTGGTGAGTTAACTCCAGTACTATCAAAATATGAAGAGTCGTTTTAGAGATAATAGCGAGAAGAATTTGCAATAGATTTTTATCCGACTTTATATTCAGAATTTTTACCAATAATGGTTATTGATTAACCAGTATAGTAATATTATCCGCCTGTGAATATTAAATAAAATCTTAGTTTATAAAATAAACTTAAAGTTTAAAGGCCTTAATCTCATAAATCGAAAGTTATTAAAAAATTTACATAAGTAGAGTTTAAGCTAAACGAGAGCGAATTAGATGAAGGCTAAAATTATCCAATGTATCCTTCTATGACTTAACAAAAAAACTATATGCCATTAAATCGAATATAGATGAAAAATACGTTACCACTACCATTAGTTTAACCAGATAGATAGTTGGAAAAGTCGACAAATTACGATGTAGAATTCGATTTTGATGAAATAGAAGCAGGTACAATTTTTCTTTAGAAATTCTGTAAAATGTATTTTATAAAATGTAATTACCATAAATAAAAATAATCTGCTTTGTTTATTTAACGATTATTCAAAGTATTTAATTAAAGAAATTAATTTTTAAAAATTTTATATGATAAAACAGCCGAAAATTAGGAACAAGGTATACTATCGTAACAAAATGGGTGTAAAACAGTTATGTAAATAAGCTCTGAAATAAAAATACGCAATACAGCATGTTAAAAATTTTTTACTGAAATTTTTGCATATACTATTCCTAAAAATTAATTTTTCTTCCCAATTGAAATGTCAGACTTGTATTCTGTATTTTGGGAAAATAAATTTGAAAAATAAATTATTTCCTCCCTCAATATAAGCGAAAGTAAGCCTGAGCTTGAACCAGTAAGTAATGTATTAAAATTAAAATTTAATTTTCATGTAGATCCACTTATAGACTATTTCTTAGTTTTATCTCCAACAGTTGATGCTTTTAGGGAAAGTTATAGATCTACTGACGTTTCACCAGTTTTAAGTACCTTATCTTTAGCATCTGGTTCAATGGCAGGTTCTTTAGTAATATTATGCCGTAATGAAGTAAAAATAGCATACCCGCAATAACTACTACATATTACTGCACCAATTTGTATTATCAATGTACTTGAGGAGTATGATAATATTTAAAATTTAAGTTTAAATGAAGTTGATACACTGTAATTATTTTTGAGCAATGAAAAAGCTTAAACTAAATTTCGTAAATTTAAAAATACTTTATTTCTTTAAAGAAAGAACTTCAAAAATAGATATGTGTAATTAGGTATGTTGACATCAAATTTTTATACCTTTAATCCGATTATATAATAAAAATAAATTAAAATTTTTTCAGAAAAGTTTAAAATTCCATTGTTGTTTAATGATCCCATCTAAACTAATTCGCTATATCTTGAAATATAAGATTACTTAGCTTAAAATTCAGAATTTTTTAAACAGATTGAGATAAATGATTCTGATTAATTATAATAAAATGAATAACGAGTGCTTGTTAGAGGCCATGGATTCCCAGATTTATTATAACTTTCACATTCTTCTATAGATTCGTATTTAGTATAAGTTAAAAAGGTTACTAAAATTTCAAGAGAAATGAGTTCATAGCTACCAACAGGAAAAAAATCAAAACGTGTTCTGACAATGTCTGGACTTAGAGCAAGAGTAGCATCAAAGGATTAATAAAAAGCAATACAGTAATCTGAGCCAGATAGAGATATATAAATTGAAGTTTATGATGGTGACTTTTTTATTGATGAACAATCAGTAGAAAGTATCAAAATAATGGGTGATTTACCGGTAACTAATTTTAACAATGAAGAACTTAATACTATAATAACTATACAAATGAAGGCTTTACTCCCAATCAAAGATGTGGATCTGATTGATGATAATATTAATGAAAGAGTTACAAAGCATATACTTAATAAAATTTCATATGATTAACTTACCATTAGAAACCCATAAAATTATAGACTAATGTCATTAAATATGGAACTTTTTAAATATAAAATACGTCAAGAAATTATTACTCAAAAAACAATTGAAAAACAGATATTTGGTAAGAAAGAGACAGCCATTATTAATTTTAAGAGTCTTGATTAGTTTTAACCTCATGTTCCTGATTAATTTGAAAATGAAATTTATGAGTAAGTTGAAGAAATTATAGAAGAAAAACTGTCTTATACGTCATCATTGGTTATTTTTATTGAGAATAATAATAACTCTGATATTTTAATTACATATATAACATCTTCTTAAGATATTATTGAGCGTAAACACTCTATTCCATTTAGATCTCATGGTTGGGTTTTTCCTGCCCCTATTTCTATTTTTAGTGATTTAAAAGCTGCTGCAATTCCAATAATAAATTTGCTTGTTAAAGATAATTTTTGTGGATATGCTACTATATAATTTTTAGTAGGTCCAAAAATTGAGCCTTTTAATGTATTATTTGGTATAAATTAACATTTGTTGTAATTTTTAAGCATTTAAAAGATATGCAGTCTTAGATTTGATTAAATAACTGGTATGATATAATAACTTGATAAATTTGGAGTTTCAACTAAAAATATAGATTAAAAAAGTATTTTATGTATTGATATTTGTCATGAGTTAATTAGAAGAAGTAATATTTAACAACTTAAAAATCTAGTTTTAAGTAAATTTGCATTTGATAATATTGATAAAATAGGATGGTTATATGATTGGGCAGATGATATTTTTGCTATAAATGTAGGAAACAATCTTGATATATAGAAATAGGAGGCTAATAATCTTGTTAAAACTGTTTTAAAAGTTTTACATGCCTAATTTTCAAATGCTGTAACAAGTATTAGTTAAGGTGTAGATAGGTTCAAATAAATGAGTTACCAGTAGATACGAAATGTAGAAATGGGTAGTAACTGTATTGGTATATTGAAGAGTTTAGAAATTAGTAATAATAAAAAGTGAGAGTATTTTATGTTAATATATGTATTTCATCATGGAATTTATTTTACAAATGAGTTTTACCTAGTTTATTATGTTATAGTTTAAGTTAAAATATATATTAATTAGTGTTTCCATTCAAATGGTAATTGCAAGTTTTTTAGTAGATTAAAATTACAACATGAGTGATTAGGTTGGTGTTTTATAATGCAGCTGAGGAACCAATTCAAATGTAATTAATATAACTAATTTTATACAAATATTATATTTTAGTAATATTGTTTATATATTAAAAATTAATAATCAAAGTTAGGGAGAAACAAATATTAAATTTTAAATATATAATTTTTATAGTTACCCTTTCATTTTCATTCCTCCATTCCATTAAGACTATGTCAGAAACTAAAGTAGAGGGAAACCAGCATTTAGATCCAGTAACTGGAGAATATGTTTCTAAAAACGAGCTTAAAAAACGTTAGAAATAAAGAGATAAAGAATCAGATAAAGCATCTAAGCTAGCTAAGCTAGATGAGCTAGCTTAACTATCTAACCTACCTAAGCCATCTGCGGAGTAAAGCTTCTAATAAACTTCTGTAGCTTATTATGAATCTAGAATAGCCGAAATTAATGAACTAAAGAAGAATAATGTATATTCTGATGTATATCCTTATCCTTATAAGATTCATATTACAAGGTCTATTAAAAGTTTCCGTGATGAATTTTCTCCTCTTATTATTGAGAATAATAAATCTTTAGACAAAAATATTGAATCAATTTCTGGACGTGTGTTAAGTTTCCGTAAATCTGGCTAATCTCTTGCTTTTTTAGTTATTGAAGAGGAAGGTTTCTAGATTTAAGTTTATTGTAATAAGGATGAATGCGAATTAATTCTTTCATAAAAATAAAATTACACTACACAGCTTAAACCTAATTTGAATACTCTTACTATGGAAAATATTAAAAAATCTACCAATTATGGAGCTCTTACAGGTACCGCCTCTGATTATTTCAAGCAGCTTGATTCAATTAAACGTGGTGATATAATTGCTGTTACAGGTATACCTATGCGTACTAAAACTGGTGAATTATCTATTCGTCCAGCTTCTATAAATCTCCTAGCTCCTTGTTTAAGAATGCTGCCTAAATAAAACTAAAGTATCTCTGATATTGAGTATCGTTATAATAACAGATCAGTAGATCTTTTTATGAATAAGAAGTCATAAACCATAGTTAAAAGAATCAAATTTATTCAGTATATTAAAAACTTCTTTATTAATAAATATGAGTTTTTAGAAGTTGAGACACCGATTCTGCATTAAGTTAAGGGCGGTGCAAATGCTAAGCCTTTCATTACTTTTTATAATGATTTAGGTTAAGATGTTTTCTTGAGAATTGCTCCTGAACTCTATCTAAAATAATTAGTTATTGGTGGAATTAATCGTGTTTTTGAAATGAACAGAAATTTCCGTAATGAATCTATTGATAATACTCATTTACCTGAATTCACTATGGTTGAAAGCTATTGTGCCTACTGGGATCTGTATGATTAAATGGAGTTCGTAGAGGATTTACTTTCCAGCCTAGCAAAGTATGCTAATATCACATTCAATGGTGAAAGTGATAATGTTTCCAACCCAAATCTATACTTAATCAAGTATCGCGATTATAATGGTAAGGATTATAACATTGATTTCAGACCTCCTTTTGTTAGGCATGACATCATGTCATCTTTAACTGATATTATCTCTAAGAAGATTGGTGAATAAGTTAAAATTCCTAAACCATACGGCTCTGATGAATGTAACAAGTATTTATAAACTCTTGTTTTCGATAAGTTACATAAATAACATAAGATTTTATCATCATCAGACCTCCCAACTGCCCCTTTCACTACATCTCGTTTAATTGATTTCCTTGTTGGGGAATTCCTAGAAAAATTAACACATAATCCTATGTTCTTGCTCCACCATCCTACAATTATGTCTCCTTTAGCTAAACCTCATCGTGACGATCCAGAAATTACCGAACGTTTTGAGGTTTTCTGTGGTATGTTTGAACTTTGCAATGCTTATACAGAATTAAACGACTCTCAAATATAGAAAGAAAATTTCGAATCTCAGCTTAAAGACAAAACTGCGGGTGATGATGAAGCCTGTGATGTTGATGATAAATTCATTAAGGCAATGGAACATGGCATGGTATGTTAGTCAGGTCTTGGTATTGGAATTGACCGCCTTATGATGCTTATGTGTGGTGAAGCCTCTATCAGGGAATGCATAGCTTTCCCTCTTTTAAGATAGCAAAAATGATCACTCTTGTTTACACTTTTTAGCCAAAATTCGCCCTTACTCAAACAGATAGTTAAGTTGTTCATCATTTGCCTTACACTTGAATTAAAAACCACCTTTGTCATAAACTTCACATTTGCAGTTTTCAAGCTAAAGAACTATCTCGTTTAGTGCCTTCCAATTCCAGCCTCCGTTAACAAATCCGTATGCAAGTTTTCCCTTAAGAAGTGTGAGACCACGCAAATAACCTAAAGCTCCGTCGATAAGTGGCATCATTCCACTATTGAACGTTGGAGATGCCACACAAATTCCTGCTGCATCATAGGAATGGAGGGCGATTTGAGTGAGGTTTGTGGCTTTGACATTAGCTAATACAACTTAGAAATTCATGCTTCTAACTCCTTCTGCAAAAGATTTAACTGCTTTTGCTGTGTTTCCATACATTGTGTCATAAATAATCAAAATTTTATCTTTTATATGCGTTCTATTCGCATATGCATTATACTCTTCTAACGGATATTTTATAAACTCATTACGCCAAGATAGCCCATGTGCTGTTAAAAGATATGAAACTTTGAGGTTTTTCAATGAATCTATACATTTACGAATAGGTCCTGGAAATGGTCCTAAAATGTTAGCTATGTATTCACGCAATAAGTGCATAACTCGAGTTAACGGGAGTTCATCCGCCCATCGGTCACACGATGCTATATGTTAACCAAACCCATCATTTGTGAATATAATTTCGTCGTATGCTGAATATGTCCACATAGATTCTGGCCAATGTAACATTGTTTAAGGAATGAATTTTAATATTCTTTTACCTATTACTAATTCTGAACGTGCATCAATTATCTGAAAATCTTAATGTTAAATTGTTGGATACATTTTAATGAGGTAATCTTTACATTTCTAATTACAAACTATTGTTGCATTTTAAAGATAAGGTACTAAAATAGGAAGTGCAGATGTATGATCACCTTCTGCATGATTAATAACAAGATATTTTATAGCATCTAATGGAACTATTTATTCAATACGTGTAATTTATTCCATGCTAAAAGGAGCTTTCACCGAATCAATAATTGTAGGAAACTAATCTAAAATTAAGTATGAGTTATATGACGAACCCTCTGCAGTATCATAACCATGAAATTTACGTACCGACCAGTCTGTAGCTCCTACAAAATAAATATCTGGAAGCATTTAGTTTGTTGAAGTCTTCATTTAAACGAATACAAAATAAACAATTAATACTAAAATATATAATAATAATAATAATAATAAAAGTCAACCCATGAAACTATCTACTTAGAACTTCCAAACACCATTATTTGGATCATATTCTATCAATCTACCGCCATTTTTACCAGTAATTTCAGAAATATTTCTAGTATAATCCGCCACATCAGCACCTGGTGGACATTAAATTCCATATAAAGTAACTTCTGCAGGAACGTTGAGTTAGTATCCTGTTTGCTAAGTGAAAGTCAGATTGCATAACTTCCAGTCAATAGAAACTACAGTGTCAACATTGACATTTGTTAGATTGACCGGATATAGAAATCTGAGACTACCAACTAACTAATTATTCTCATATTTGTAAACAGCGAAATTCTGAACCTACTAAAGTTATTAATCTGTATAAAGTTGCAACTATTAAATACTCGGGAAAGTGGTGTAATTAGAACACAGTGGTGCCCTAGGGTTGATGAAGTCTACATGTTGTTACATAATGTTTACTTAGTGAACGCCAATCTAACCAAAATTCTAGTTAGCCTTATCTACGTGGAAATCAGATTAAAAAGCAGAATTTTATAGCTATGTTACCTAAGAATGGTCAATTTACGACATGAAAGTAGGTGCAGCAATCTCCTGTGACTTCTGCTGCAACAGTGCTGATTGAAGCGAATCCAGAAGCTTTTTAGAATTAGGTGAGTTGGGAGGTTGTTGTTATTATTATTACTATAACTGGCTTCCCGTCATGTCCTAACGCATTTTCTCAAGCAAAGTTCCAGTACGCAATGAGCGTGAGTTATCAAGAGCTGTTTACAAAAGATTTAGTTAGTCAATAGAAGTAATGCCAGGAGGAGGTTACAACACTTAATTTGGTTACTAAGTACCAAAAGGGTTTGGAGGCTGGCCAAATGATGTTTGGGATTGTGTACCAAAAGGTTGCTAGGTCTATCCGAAAGAGGGAATAATTGATTGCTAAGGTTAACCCCAGGCAGCTGTAGCTGGTTGCTATTGGGCCCCCCAACCTTACTATTGTTATTGTTGCTATTGTGCAAGAAATTGAGGGCAAGTGCGTTAGATGTAGAATTCTGACAGAGAGAATACTTATGAGTTGTAAAGATTTTATTGTGGTTATGGTACCTACGGTACCATTGCTTGAGGTTAAGCCATGTTATTTAAATTATTTCTGAACATTCGAAATTTTAAGTTATATTATAATTTATATAATATTTAATGTAATAAAAATGAAAAGGTAAATATTTCCAGTATAGGTTTAAAAATCTGTTATTGGTAACTAGGATTAGGCAAGTTCAAATATATAATCTAATGTGAAATTAGCTCCTAAATAACCTTAAGAAATAATCATTTGTTAAATCTTAAAAAATAAATTAGGATTTTATTTAGAAACTATTCATTAAATAGACGATTAATAGATCCCAATAGCCAAGTAGAAATTAGAAGATACCTCTGATATTGATTTTTAACTTATTGAACTCTAAATTCATAAATTATTTATTTCTAAATGTAGATTATAGACAGTTGAAATCTCATAATTTTCTAGCCTAATTTCTTTAGATTTATCCTTTAATAGTCTAACTGAGCTTCCATTGTTACCTTACTCCCTTTTAAACCTAAATATTAAATCTAATAATATAATTAATATAAATTTACAAAATACTAAACTAAATTAATTAGATATATCATAAATGTATCCAGTCATTACTACACTTCCTTCAACATTGAAGACGTTAATTTTATCTAATTTTTAGCTAAATATAACAGACATATCATTTCTTAGTAATTTAGAGTCCTTATCGCTCAACTAATTAGATATAAATTCGCAAAAACGTCTATAAGATGTTTGTAAAGAAAAAATAAGTATATATAAATATAACGAGGTTCAATTTGAATCGAATTTTAAACTTAATCTTTTTCATAACCCAACAGAAAAGTAATGTAAATTTCCTCAAAATTTACTCAAGATAACTGCCAAAAATTGCTAAATTATAGATTTCAAGCTAGGTAGTCTTTAAAAGTTATAAGAATTAATTATTGATTCTAATACTATCTACTGTGACGATCTAGAATTACCAAAATGTTTGTTGTCGCTATCAATTAATAGCTGTAATATAGATTCGTTCGACTTTAGAAAGTTAAATTTAATAGAGATAAATGCTTCAAATAATGTTTGTAAGACCTGCTTAGTACCTACTAATATTTAAAAACTAAATTTGTCGGGAAATATTTTCCTAAAGTAACTAAATTTTCCACTTTTTAATCTTACACATTTGAATTTGGAAAATTGTACGAAACTATATATCCAGACGGAGCAAATTGGTAAAAATATAAACTTCTTAAACTTGTCTAAAACTAGGATCCGCCACATTGATATCAACATATATACAAACTTACAAACCTGTATTCTACGGAATAACTCGCTCGATTATATGTTCGTGTACAAAAAGCGTAAAAGCAAAATAGATGTCTCTGGTACAGAGTTTAGACTCACACCCATCATTATTAACTCATCTTTAAGTGGACATAGTGCAGAAAATTCAGTAAAATTCCCTATCAATTGCCGGCGTCTGCTCCAAAATCATGAGATCCTGCGTAATGACTCTGCTATTGCACGGCGTGCTGAACTGGTGGTCAAAATCACTGATTTACAGAATAAATTATAGGCCTTAATTGATCAATGATATCTCACTTCTTACTCACTTTAACATCTCGTGTGTAGGTAGTGGTGTTGTGATGAGTATTTCTTGTTATATCTTCTGCAACATTCGTGACCTGAGTTATTGCTGAGTTTTGCTATGGTGAATGTTTAGCAGTATCTAAATAGTTTTAAAGATGATAATGGCCATGCATACCATGGATAGAAGTATAAGCGTGGGAATTAAAATCTTCATGCTCATAAGATTTGTTAGTAAACCTAGTAGGATAAAATATATTATTATATGATTAAAAGTACTATAGGTTTAAAATGTACTCAGGAAAATTGCACACCAATTCACCTAATAGAGTATTTGGATGGTCTAGATATGGAAGTGGTTAGGGTTCTTAAGTATAAAAAGGTAAAGAACTAACAACTTCAAGTTAATTAGTAATTCCTACTTACATGCGTAAATCTGTTTTTAAATCCTCTTTAGGCTTCCAAAAGAATAATATTTAGTCAAGAGATAGATTAGAATCATTTTAAATTGATAACTTGATAAAAATGGGCGCACCGATTGCTAGTAAGCTTACTACTAGTAATAAAAGTCTGAAAGTAAAGCCAGAAATTAAGGTTCCGAAAAAAGTAGATAAATTGATAACATATAATTTATTAGAAATATAAGGAATACTTAAAAATACGAAAAATAGAATTGACGTAATAAATTTAATTATAAAGTTGTCCGAAACTGAGTTTAAAAATAAAACTTTTGACTACAAGCCTCTTACTTTTCATTAGAAAGTATAAAAGAATTAAAAAACTAACTCTATACTTAAAAGTGAAAATGTAATAGTATCAAACGCAATTAATTAGTTTTATTAATAAAAGAAAAAACAATGCCCTGTTGGTGAGGATTTTGTTGATTATCTTAATAACTTAAAAATAGCTAATAATTATAATATAACTGTGATAAAGTCATTAGAAGATATTGCAAATGATATATTTTTATAGTTTATTCACCATTTTGATAAAGTTATGATTAAGGCAAAAGCTGAGAAGATGTATTGAGTTAGTTTGTTTACTTTCTTACTGAATCATAATAGTTAGTATACTAAATTATCAAATAATATTATATACAACGTTACAATTTCAAAATATATTCCTTGAAATCATTTCATATGAAATTATTTGCATACGTATTGTTTCAAATTCTCTATAACTACTTTATCATAAAATATCAGTAATTGTTTTCATTAGATTCATACGATACTATTCCATATCAGATTATGTATATTATAATTTACTACAACTTTCTAACCAATAAATGTATTCAACACCTACATATTCTAATCATTTATAATGATAAATTTGATTAAATTTAAATAATAAAGTGAATGCTTAAATATTTCTTAAACTAGTGACAAGTCAAGCAACAATATATTATGTGAGAGCATAAATCGAATTTAACAAATAAATTTGTATAAACAATTTAAAATTGATCACTCACCATGAGTTGCGAGTTCTAAGGTTACTATTTTATGGAACTTTCCCACAAATTATCACAACATTTTCGCTAAGATTTTACATAATCTAGTCAATAAATTTATAATTACCATTCAAACTATTTAAATGAAGTTGGAATATAACTTATTCTGCACCATTCCAAAACTAAATTAACTGAGGTCTTATTTATGACTCTTAAGTAATTACATCCTAAACAAGATTAAGCTACTAAGCTTACTTAATCCTCTAGTTTATATCTTAATTAAGTTAAAAAATTAGAACAGGTTGAATTTTACTAATAAGATTAGTCAAAAACACATGTAAAAACTAAAATTACTCCGTATGTTGCTGAGATGCTATAATATTAATTATTTATCCATCATTAAATGGAGATGTAAATTAATGTAAAATCTATAGTATAGCAACCGCATATCTATTGATATCAGATATTTCAGTTACTTATATAAATAGACCTTAAATCAACCCTAAAATATGGGTTGAATCGTTAAAAGACCACTCACGAGCTATAGATGATCCAAATATGGCAGATGTAGGTAAAAGTGTTTGGAATAATGATTTATAAATATGTGATTGGTGGAACAATTCGCAAGATGATAATTCGGATAGGGCCATCACAATGTATTTAGAAAGTATATAAAACTCTTTGCTTGGACCATTTTATAGCAAAGATAATTATATATGAGCATTAAATAACTGAAATAAACGAACAGATAACTTTTCAACTTAAGATTCTAAATAAATACTTGATGGTTCATTTCGCAGAGAGTAAATAAAATTTTTAAGTATGAAGATTAATTAGTTGAAATTTTGAACCTTGTTTAAATCGTTGTTGTAAAGTTCTTTATATTTTAAATTTTCTTAAGAAACCATAATTTCTTTTAAATTTGGTGTTTTTATTTCTAAATTTATATTCTTTCTAACCTATGGAGAATCAAATAAAGGAATATCAATTAATATATCCGGAAAATCAGCGAGTTCCTCGACTAAATCTTGCTAAGATTTATTTTATACATTTTAATTAGAAGTATTATAATCTATATGAGATTTATTAACAGAGAAATTCATTGGTGTATTTAGGTTCTTCTCATTAAAAGAAACAACATTTTTTGAAGTAGATTTTTAATTATTATATTTTCCTTGTGCTTGTACAGCAGATGGCGTACTGAACTATTACGGGTTATTAAACTGTCCTTAAGTTGGCTCTCTAAAATTAGGCTATTATTGAAATACTTATCTTTGATTCGTGTACTATTATTCAGGTGGTTAAATAAATTTCTATTGTTAGACAGGAATTTCTTAGTATGTTTGGTGTTATACATATCCTTCGGGTTAATTAAACTAGTAGGAAGTCGGCTATTACTATGAATTATATGTATTTTATTATGTTTATATTACTGGTTACTATACCTATATAGTAGATTTTTAACTTTATTATTGGTTATTTTAAACTGGTTACTATTATTGGATATCTTAATAATTTTATTTAGTAAAAGTATTAATTTATTACTATTTGACGGTATGTTATTAAACGTCATTAAATTATTACGTAGTGTGTATTTCTCTTTATTCCACAAATTTTAAAGCAGAGTTAACTAGCTTATCTTTGATTTCAGCTTGGCAGTTTTAAATGAAGGTATTGATCAAGTAAAGTGATAACTATTTTTAAGAAGTAATTTTAATAGGGATCTATTAAACAATATATGAATCTGTCAGCGAAAAATTTTCTGCTCCCTTGTAAACATAGAATTATTATAATGATACAATATGGATAGGCTATACGCTATTAAATAATAAATTTTATTATACAAATAAAGAAGCTAAGCCAGATATAAATCTTAAAATAGAAACCTTAGTAGTAACTTATCTTATTTAAATTTTCCAGCTTTTGGAGATAATATTTAATGAAAGTATTAGTAAATCTTCTAAATTTTCAGCAACAGATATCAATTTCTCTGCTGAAGTAAGAATAAGTGATTTAAGTTGTGAAGATTGTTGTTATTCAAACTTTTATAGCATTACAGGTAAAATACATTCTAAATCATAATAGTTAAGTGAAATTCCATTTTACTATAATTCGTAGACTAATTTATCTAATGATTCGCTAAATAATTTAGTTTACAATGGTGATGCCTATGACTTAGCTACAAATCCATCCGCTAATAATAGTGATAAATACCTTAAAACTATATCTTTTGATTCATTTAAATTTGAAGATAATAAGATAGGTATGTTTTCTTGTATAGATTTAAAAGTTCCTGATGGTCCAAAAGCTGAGGATATCACACCTTTAACAAATAACTGCTATGCATTTAAAGTAATGCTTGATAATTACTAATAAATTTCTTCTAACATTTATGGTGTAAGGGGTGCTTATTAATTACAAGGGTCTACTAAGAACTGTCTATTTAGTTCTTTTCTTTATTGGTAATTTTATTTAGAATTGCCTTGGCTTTTAATTGCTTTATTAATCTTTTAACTCGTTAAAACTTTGTTTACTGCTGTTACATCAGCTTCTTGGTATGACGGTTATTGTGCATACGCTTAACCTTCAAAAAAGCTAGAAAATGATTAAAAATCCTGTAGAAACTTTGAAATATCTTTAATAATAACTAAAATTTCATTTTTTCTACGGTTTCCTGAAATATATTATATAAAGACTTAATACATCTAGTTGTAAACAAATAACAGATTTTCATCCTACTCTGATCTTTTAATGGCATCATTACCCTCGGCTATATGAAATACAATAAACATAGCTATTGTTTTCTTAGATAAATCTCTTATACTTGCATTAGTATCATTTAGTAATTTATCCATAAGATCGAAAAACATGATGAATATGTCTTATTAAAATTATACCTGAAGATTAACTGATCCATCAAAATTGAAATAATCGATAAAGCATAACCCTTTTCCAGTCTTTTACCTATGAGATCTATTATTTAGTTGCATTCCATAACTTTTTTCACCATTCATTGGTATTTCTTCCTCTGTTGTAGGAAATATTGGACTAGGAAATGCATCGTTTGATAATATATTAATCTTACTATCTTCATCTTATAATTTGTATAGATATACAATAGAAGTTGCAGCAATTACCTTAATAACTCTCAAAAGCTCCTCTTTAACTTCTTAGTTTTTATGCGGAATCGCAATTGTAAATAATTCATAGAATATATCTTTAAATTAAAATGCTCTAACTAATATACTTTAGATAAATACATGATAACCATTAACTATAGCATATTTCTTTTCTTTTACTCTATTTTAAACAGTTTATAATAACACTTTTATACCAGTAATTGTAGAAATTGGACCTACTTTAATAGCGACTGATGAGATTAATTTTTCTGCCAATTATACAACTTAAACTTATTTTTCTTCCAAAATTATATTTTTTATATTAAAGATTAATTTAGGTAAATCATAACTACTTGGATCAATTCTTATTTGTTTATTTATTTGTTCTATACTCTCTTCTAATATCGCTTTTCTCTCTTTCCATTGTGCATTTTTCAATCTTTCTTCAAAGTTTTTAACTAAAGGAAATTTTAATGGTTTGGTTTCATCAAAAATATCATATTAATATTTAGCATTTTAATCTTAAATAATATTATCATCAATATTATCGTCTTATATTCCCTCAATTTCACTAAATAGGTGGCTAAATGTAGATATTTGTGCATCTGTTAATTTGTTTTACGTTAAAAGTTATAATATTGCCTATTTACCAATTTTTTAACCCAGAACAATTAAAACATCTACACACGGTTTCCTAACTTCCTCCTTGACATGTTATAATCCAGGAACTAATAATTTCACATATGTAGGACCTAAATTAGAAGATTTCTATAGTATATCGCTAATAATTAAACTAACTTCCATGACCACTTTTGGTTGCTTATGCGTTAAAAATCGGCTCATTATATGAATAGCCTCATCAAAATTTTCAATTGAGCTTAAGACCGCAATTTCCTTAATAATATTTTTTATTTACTATTTAATATTACCAGCGTGCTCTAAACTTAAAGATAAAACTTTGAGTGCAGAATATTTTTAAGATTGAATAAGCGCCAATAGAAGAATAAGTGATTTAGAGCTGATTGCTGCATTTTGTTCTTTAGCTAGTAAAGGTGCAAGCTCGGAAATCATAAATAATGGTTCGAAATTTTACTTATTCAGTTCTTACTGAACATAATTTACTAAATTTAGTCTATCTTTAATAGATTTGGATTCTAGGGCTGAAACGAGGTCTGTAGGACGCTCAAAATGAACTTCTTCTTCGGCATATTCTGTATCCATTTAAATTTTAAAAATTAAAGCTGAAATGAGCAGATAATTATCATTATTATTTGTTAATATTATTATATATTTTAAAAATTTATTTTTCTAATTCCACCTAGTAGCAGATAATAACTATATTAACTCTTTCTATAGTTGCCAACTTTACTAAGGCTCATAAATGAGCTCACCAGTTCTTTCTCCGTCAGATGATGGCGAATATTGTGTTATTTGCCAGGCTATAATGCTAAATTCTGATGTCTAAACTGCAGCTATCTAACAGCAAACCCAGCAATCGACTCTGCTCGAAATGCTCAAATACACGAACGCCAGTCCTTTGCTCTTCATCCATCTCTCGTGTTCGCACACTTTCCATCGTTCCTGCCTAATCAAATGGGTGCATTACAACAACACGTCCTGCCCGCTCTGCCGCAACCCGATCAACCTCGCGAACCTATCGAACTGCACCTGGAAAGTCCAAAACATTGCCGTTCGGACGAAGTGCTCCCCCGAATCCGTCCGGCTCGGCATGAAGCCAGAGGGTTGGTTCAATGTTCAAATACAGGTTAATCCGCCGAACAACGAGAAGCTCAAGAACATCAGATATTACTTCCACCCTGCGTTTTCGCTTAACAAACTTGAGCTGCGCAAGCAGCCCTTCGATTTAGTAATGAAATTAGTGTCCAATTCGGTTGAAATTGTGATCGAAGCGGAGACGATTTCTGGCGAAAAGTTCACTTTTCTGCATTAAATTTGCAAAGAAATGTGCGTCAGGGCGTACTATCAGGATATATACAATGGGACCGATGAGGGGTGTTAGCTGGAGCCGATTCAGTATTTTAAGAATTAGCTTGAGACATACAATAGGGAAAGTGACTATTACGAGGTAGAAATGCCTGTTCCAGTACGTTTTCAAGGGGCATAGGATCGCGAGCGGACGATTTTTACACGCCTATTGGGCTTTTTTCAGGGTTGAGTGAAGTTAGCGCGTCACTTTCAGATGTTATCTTTGATCCATTTGGCGAATTTCTATCTGAGCTCACCTTCTTTCTTCAAATACATTTTACAGAACGTCATATCAAGAAGCTGCTGTGCATTTACTCTTTAAGATACATCTTTCTCTAGCATTGCGTTGATAAACTCAACACAGTATTTACTATAGCCCATATTCTCGTTAAGAAGGGGAGCTGGGCCTTTAACGACAAGATTTATTGCATTCCAGATATCTTTTAATTCGCCATAAGGGAATCTTCCCATTAACAGTTCTACAAAACTCACACCTAGACTCCAAATATCGCTGCTTTCTGTATAAGTTTCGCTTTGTATTCTCTCTGGTGCCATATAGCTAATTGAACCAGCAAACGTCTATTGTGCCTAATTTTCATCATGAACAAGTACACTTGTTGCTACACCGAAATCTGCTAGTTTACAATCACCGTTTTCAGCTATTAAAATATTGTCGGGCTTAATATCTCTGTGGATAATTTTCTTATTATGAACGTAAACTAGAGCTCTTAATATATCAATTGCGAGAATTCCAATACAATTTTCATTGAATTTTTAGGATTTTAAACGCTTTTGCAGATCCTTGGCGGATCCATATTTGCAGAGTTCAAGTAATACGTTTACTTTCATACCATCTAGAAAATATACGTTAAATGTCTGAACAATGTGTTTGTGTGCATAGTCTAAATATGAGTGCAACTCTCTGTAAATATTTTTCTAGACTTCAGGATCCTCAGTGATCCTGATTTCCTTCAGCGCAAACTCCTAACCGGTTTTGTCTTTTACCAAATAAACTACACCAAAAGATCCATTTCCAAGTACTTTGACTTCCGTAAGGTCAGAAAATGGAATTGGTACTTTAGCATTTTTTAACCCATTCGCATCAAGCATTATGGACTAGTTTTGAGTGACCATAGCCTGTGTAGATAATGAGAAAAATGGTTTTCCAGTAGGCTACTCAACTGTAGCTGAAGAAATGGTAAGTCCTGGCTTTTTACGTAAGGACATTTTTACTTGTGAAGTGTAATTTGAAAAAAATTATTATATGTATCTAAATAAAAATATGATAATTACTAAATTTTGAGTAATGCATCATTTTATATATAATATAATAAATATAAGCAACTAGATTTAAAATGTCAAATTATGATATTTCATATAGAGAAAAAATAGAAAAATTTAAGAAGGCTAAGGAGTCAAAAATAAACTAATTGAGATAGTAAATGTATTAAACCTAGTAGTCTCCTGTGATAAACTAGACATCATAAAATATAGCACAATAAAAGCTTTTAATTGACGGAAATAAATCAATTATTGAGAGAATTTACACATTAAATTCACCTTAATCAAAAGATTAAAGGACTGAGTAGAAATAACTGGAAAACGCAAAATTATTTACATATAAACCAGAAATTACAAAAATGGGATAAGACTTTTAGCGTGATAAACCAGTTATTGAATCCCTTTATATTTGGAATGATATTGTATAAAAGAAGAAAGATACAAAAAGGAATCAGCAAAATATTAAAATAGATGAATAGTTGGCGGTGGGTGTAGAACGATAGGCTAAAAATAGATCTGACTTTTTAGCAAGCAAAAATAAATTTTCAAACATGAAGGTATAGGATAGATTAATTTTGTAGTAAGCAGAAGCCCTCAAAAAATATGTTGAAATACCATCTCCTGAAGTGTTAGGAACTTTTTAGCCATAAATTACAGCAAAAGCTAAGAGTAAACCTAGAGTTCCGCAAAATGTATTTAATAACTTATATAATAGTGCATTTAAACCTAATGTCGATAATAATATACTTCTGAAATAAAGTAAAATACCATCGGATTTTAGCTAATTCAGAGAAAATGATATTTTAAAAAGGCATGAATAATCTTTAGATAAACTTACGTTGAGTAGGTTAATAAAAGAAGATGAAGATCGTGAAATGCGTAATTTTAGAGCTAGTGACAAGTCATATGAGTATTTGTAGAAGAAGAATGAATCCATTGTTGAGGGAAAGCGTAATTATTCAAATAAACTAAAAGTTGAAGAACACGAGTTCTAACCAATTCTGAACTCTAAAACTATTGAGATCACTAAAGAAAGAAATGGAGATGCTAATAACAAACTTTACAAAATGGCTGAAGTAATCTAACAAAAGAAGCAGTAACTTTAGTAAAATCAAATAAAGCAAGATGGTGAGTTTACTTTCAAGCCATAAGTTGGTTAATATTAGGTTAAGACAACGTTTGAGGAAAGAAAATAAGCAGCAATTTAAAAGAAAAAGGTTATATCCAACCTAAAACCGAATCAAGATATCGATCCCGAATGCACTTTCACTCCTATAACAAATGGAAATACAGTTTTAGATTAGCATAGACGAATTTAGACTTCATAAAATGCTAAGACTTCTGAACTAGAAGCTAGGGCTATTAACTAACATATAAAAAGACTACAAGGCCCAAGTCAATAACCTCTAGAAAAGTCAGCAAATTGGACTATTGAGCCTACTGTTTAGGAACCATTTTGTGCTAGTCATGTGACAATCAATACTTCTGAAATAAAGCCTGATATTACAGAAGATGCTCTCAATTTTCTAGATATTTTTGATATTAATCTTTCTAAACAACATAATAATAAAGAAAGTTAACAACTTAATACTATAGTTATTGGTCAAAAGAATTACTTGACATAAATGCATAAACTTTTTTAAGGTATTGTTTTTTAACAAACTGAGACATAGCTATATTAGTAATTGCGTGAAGATCGTAATTTATAGTTTTACTTGGATAATAAATGAAACATTATTATTGATATTATATATTAATATATTACTTGTTAAAATCAAATGCTTAAATACCCAATTGTAAACTCAACTGTTGTTTTAAACTCATTCTTACTAGGCTTCACGTAGAAATAAGAATAATTAATCTAAATTACTACTAACTGTATTCATATATTGAATAACTACACACTAGATGTAGTGTAAGCGTTCATAATGGAGGAAACAATATAACTAGCCACACCTTTAATTCAAGATTGTAAATCTTATATCATCGTTTAGTTTAAAAATAAATTGTCTAAACTCTCATTCGATCATGCTTTACATTATCAGACTATAGAGGAAAATCCAAACTATTAAGAGTGCTGCTCTTCTAAAGATAATTAAGCTGCATGTTTTGTTGGTACATAATCTGTGTTGCAGCTTGGTTCATTTTCATAGAATGTTGATACCTTTTTATATGCATTTCCAAGGAAAGTTATCCTTGGAAAATTTGGGCTCGCTGTTCTTTTCTCAGATTCTCTTCATCAAGTATGGATATAATGCACGAAAGGAGATAAACTGTCAACTCCATAACAAGTTTAAGAGGATATTTGGGATCTTGTAGAATATTCTGATTAAATAATTGCCTTCGGAACTAGTATGTCTATACTTTATGATCCTTGGTAAGGAAAAAGTTAAACATTTGTATTATAAAATTCTAATGTTGTCAGTGCTATTTCATTTGGCAATTTAATCTTCATATCAGATACATGTGGTCATTTAATTAAAGTTAGCTATGACGGTGCAAAAATGATTTCTGAAATCATTTTTGTAGTTTCATAAGCAAACAGTATGACATTTATATAAGAGAATTGTATATTCTTAGGATCAAAATCTGGAGATTCTGTTATTGTGAATTTTCATGAAAAAACTATTTTAGCTAGATAGCCAACATTTTCACCTATCCATGATATTACAATCAAAGATTCATAAATTATATGTTCAACAGGTATGGAAAGAACCGGTGGCATTAAGTGGTTAACTAAAATACTGAAATCTAGTTCATTACGCGAAGTCGATTTATTATAAAATATTGATAATGTTTGTGTTTTATTTTAAACGAAGAGTAAAGTTTTATTTTAGGTTAATTTCAAGCACTAAGATACAGAAGGAAATAATTTATATTTTTATGAGAATAATCAATTAAAATAACTTTAGCCTATTAATAACGATATGTCAGAATACTGTAGATATTTTGGGATTATAATTAACGAAGAAATTTATATTGTGATTGTTGATGACTTTATAATTAAATTCTTCAACCTATCATGTGAGATAGTAAAATCTTATACTGTAACAGATTTCGCAGAAAACAGACGTATTTTATCTTGTACATGTTCACCATAGTATACAAAACTAATAGTTACACTAACAGATAACTTTATTTCAGTTATTGGTTCTTTTGATATACCTACGATTTAACATATATAAATTGATGAAATATAATAATAACTCCTTTCTGCAGCAATTAATGAAGATAATTTAATTGCTTTAATTTATAATTAAATACCCTATTCTATTCTATATAAAGATCATTAGACGATAATTTAATCATTAACAGATAAAGATTTTTCAGTGGATACAATAGATATGAATATGTTTTCTCTCCTAGATGGTAATATACCGCCAAATTGTACTAGGCCAGCTCTACTTGCATCACTTGTTTCGGGAAAATTGGCAGCGTGTCCATTTAGCTAAGATGCCTGCCAACTCTAGGTTGGAGTTATTTTTCTATAGTTTATTCACAATTAGTTAATTGTTGGGCATAAAAATGGTGAAGTCGGTGTGTATTAGGTACAAGATTATTATTGCATAGATTATAATTTTTACCAACTTAATGGCCTTAAAGGTATATAAATTACAGATAATGATATTTATGCAATTGATATGACAAATCAATAATTTTTGCTTAAAAATGATGTAATTACTTAAGTATTTGACGGAATAATTTTTTCCCATTAGGAAAACAACATAACTTTAGCATTTAACTAGTAGAATTTATTATTTATGACAGATATATTTAAATCATACTGCTTACAAAATATCTAAACAAATACATTATCAAAATCTGTATGTTAACTCCAAGATTACTTGGTATTTGGATCTGTTAAAACAACTGAAGTATCAACTTCTGTTGTTTAATAAGCCTAACAGTCAATTATTTAATAGTCTGGGTATTTAAAATAGATTAAATCTCTCGATATTTAACAAGTAGAATCCCCTCCATCCAAAAAACTTGTATCCAGAATTTCACTGTATGCAAATAAGTAGGAAATTTCATTCTTAGAATTTACTAATCATCATATAACCACACTAATTAGTGCAAGACTAGGAAGATTTGACTAAGATTTTATTTGTGCCGGTTTTGTAGTTCCAACAGAATCTAAAGATTCAGGACTAATAGTCATTTTTTAATTAGTTAAAGAAATTTTAGTTGAAAAGGCTAGGTTTGCAACAAATTAAGGAGTATATCAATTGTCTTGCGATAAATAAAGACTTTATGCTACTTGTGAACAAAATATTATCGCGTTTGAATATATGGAGCTGTAATCTGCTTTCCTTCCACAATAAATACATGGGATTCCATAGTAACTATTCGAAACTGGGTGGATATCCACATGTGTCTTTGCAACAAGTATTTCGACATGTGATAATTTAGTTGTTTTTAGTGATATTGCTAAAGGTATATTTGTATCTAATATAAGTGATACTAAAGTTAGAACTGAATTTAAAAACATAAAAAGAGTAAAAGGTAAAGGTGTCGTTTGTACTGATGGATCAGAAATTATATTAGCCGCCCCAGATGGAAAACTTACTATTTTTAATAATAAATTAGAAATTGAATTTACTGGAGATATTGGTGGCTAAATATTATGTATTAAATGCTTGTAAAAGGGAGTTTATATATATGGTACAATTGGTGGAGAACTTGGTATATTACATAGAATTTATGATGATAACCGCATAATTACTGCTAAAGAGATTGAGAATTTAGATGATAACTTAAAATGGAAGACTGCTTTATAAGTTTGTTAAGTAATTTGATGTAATTTACATTTATTTTATGCTGTGTTGTTTTTAACATCTTTTTTATCAGACTTTTTAAAATTCCTTCTTATTACATTAATAAAATATATGATATAATATTTATAGCAATCCGCACATAATGGAAACCTGCCCCTTGTGTTTAGACGATATTATAAACGATATATGCTTACTAGATTGTCACCATTAGATGCATTAAAAATGTTATGAGTTGCTCATTGCTTCATCGTAAAGAACTTGCCCAGTTTGCAGAGCATTATTACCATTATAAGAAAGAGCAGCTAAAGATATGGTTGCTTTTTTAACAACAGCCATTAGAGATTTATTTTTAGAGTACACTAAAAATGAATCACTCAAGATATCTGCTATAGAGACTGAACTCTAGACTAAAGAAACTATTTATTCTATTTAAAAATAAAAAACTCATTTTAGGGATAAAATAATATGTTTGAGAGATGCATAGGAGCTAGTATATGAAAGGATTACAATAGCCTAGAAAGATCTAAAACTATCATAATCAGGGAATATGCTATCTGAAGCGTAAGACGAACACGATAAGCTCATATTATATTTAAACAAATAGTCGCAGTCACTAAGGATTTAACTTTAAAATACATTAAAAATGAGTTATTACGATTAAAAAATGATTACAAGACTCAAAGTTCACTTATCTTCTAACGATTTAGAAATGCGTACTGCTACTCGTAAGATGTCATAGTTAAAATCAAAAATGTAAACAAGCAGCTAGCACTACACTAATCAAACAGCTTTTCAGATATAAGAGCAATTGATATCTTTAAATTAAAAAATTGAGTAATTAGAGTAACTAATAGAACGTACTTAAACAGAGATCGATCATTTAGAGGATATAGAATGTAAGCTAGAATTGCGACTTGAGAAAGTCATTAAGCTAAGAATATAGTATCTCACTAAGAGAAGGGAATTATATGAAGATAGGTTCTCTTGTGATGATCTTATTGATGATATTCACTAAGTTTTAAATGAGAAAGCAATTTTAATATAAACATTAGCTTCTAATCTTCAGACTTCATTTTCAGATCATAGAGCATCTGAATTTTCACATGAGACACGGAAATTTCAACTAACTGCTAGTCAGTATGCAGAGGATAAAAATGATTTTAATCGAATTTTAGTATTTTATAAGGAGGAAATATAATCGTGGGAGTTTACGTGAAAAATGAAATCAGACTGTAATTTGCATTATTTTAGCGGATGCATCACCAGCATAACTAAAGTTTCCGATGTCTTCTACCATATCATGCTTTTTTGCTTCAGAGATAATTTTACCAAAATGGTCTAAAAATTATTTACTGATAGATTCGTAGTCAGTATTGCTTTAAAATACAAAGAAGATAGTTCTAATATTTGAATTAATCATTTTTGAAAATTCTACGCCAACTGCAGCGATAACTTATGGGCTACAGATTGCGATTTCTTAAGAAAATACATGATATCTAGTTTCTAACTGACTAAAATTAAGTCTAAAAACAGGGACATTACAATATAAATCCATAGATTAGTGCATCGTATCAATTTAAGTTTTTTACGTATATCTATGGATTCCCCAAGTAGTTGCAGCTACCAAAGCCTTGAAATCATCTGCAGGATTAGGAGTTAAAAACATATAGTCTGCAAAGGTCTTTCCTTAATATAACTAGTTAGCTGCAACTCTACTCATAGTGTCCTACTAATTTTAACTAATAATTAAACCTCCTTCAACATAATAGTATGTGTTCTCTAAAGAAGTACATGTTGGCTTTTAGGATAAAATTTTCATTTCTCTGAGCCACTTGTCAGGGAAACAGAAATATCCATAAGTAAGCTCTTTTTTACGCATTTGTATTCCAATGCCACAATCTATATTAGACCATTTCTTATTAATAAGTACACAGTTGAATATCTAAGTGAATTTTTCTTATTACATTGCTTTTGCAGAAATACAAGTTACTTCGAGCATGTTACATAAGTAATGGAATGCTTTTGCAATTCCAAATATAGTTCCAAGCCCAGTAGATAAGCAACACCTAGAACAGGTTGAAGTATTCTAATCATTAACAAACGTAACGGTTCCAACTACAGTTTCGTAAATAACCTTTGCCTTTGCCCAATCAGAATTCATACCAGCAGTTGTCTTAATCCCTCTAATTATAGCATCAATTTTAGCATTATGATGTATAAAATCAGTAACTGGCATTAATGATACTTAAACTCCTGTTAGTTTACCATTTGTTAATTTTTAAATTAAGCCATGATAAACTAATTCTGGAAAATCAAGATCTAACGCCATTAATACTTGAGAACCTTCTTCTTTAGTAATTGCTTCAGATAAAGTACATACATCTTTATTCTCTTTTATGGTCTTAGCAATTTAAAATACTATTTACTATAGCTTTTATGATAACTACAATGTATTATATCTTAAATGATCTGGAACATTACCAATAGAGAATACTTTTGATTCTGCGAATGGATATTTCTAAGGTGCAGAAGCAACAAGTTAAGGTGGTGAAATTTAATAAGGTGCAGCAGAGGCTAGAGGATTCATTTTTAACTTTTGAGCAAATAATTTTATACAATATATAATAAATATTTTATGATGTAAAAATAGAAGTACGGTAGTGAATTATATTAATTAAATGTAAAAATAATTTACTTGAACCACAATCGTATGCCAATCAATCCTCATTAAATAAATCTTCAATTTAGTTTCCAATATTCATTATTTATCCTATTTCAGATTAAAAGTTTTCACCTGAGCGCAATGGACCTACCTAGCTTAGTAAAGGATTTACTTTGCTTCTTAAAATTTGCTATATATCTTATTTTTCTATCGTCTTGAACGGAGTATAATTAAGGCCAGTTAGGGCATGCTAAACGGTATTAGAATACAAAAATTATTGTTATTAGATTTTATTATTATATAAATCTTCTTATATTGGAAATTCAAATTCATATTCCATTGGAAGACCTTTTTAATTAATAAATTATTCGTAGCTGATAAAATCTTCTAACTAACTACCTTTAATAATACTAAGATCTCCAAAAACATACCCACCTTATTTTAAACTTATCCATTTACTATCCTAACTTTAGGAAATTTAAACTAGCTGATGTCCTATAAGTTTTTTAATTTTTTAATTGCTTATTCCGAAAATAGCTAAAAATGCATGTCCATTCTTTAAATAATTGACATTTTCTTAAGTTAAGTTCATATTTAATCCAACTGAAAAATTGATTTCAGATACTTAAATATTTTTACTTTTAGTAACAGGAAACGATTTTGAAGTAATTTATTTCTAATCATTTTTAAGGAAATTTCTATTTTGAAATCCTATTAAAGCTTGCATTTTAGAGTCTGGTTAAAGTGAAAAATTAACATAAATTTATGTAAATTCTTCATCTGATTTGAATGCGAGTTAGGAAATTCTTAAAATAATCTAAACCAATCCCACTTTTCTAAAATTTTCCATATCATTTAATACAATAATTTTTTAATCCTCAGTTTATACATTGAAATCTGAAGCGTTTGGTTTTAAAGCCTAGTATTGCTTAATAAGCGTATTGTTTTTATTAATAATGTTTTATTAAAATTCAATCAAATTTTAACCACCTGCAAATAAAATACATTCCAACTACCCTATAATAAGCCCACCTTGCGTCATAGAGTCTTGTTTATTAGCTTTAATTGAAATATGATACTTTTCTACAACGGAGATAGTTTTTCTAGAATATTTTCTTTTGTTTTATTCTGTTAATATCATATCATTCAATTAAATTTTAGTTAATATAGGAGCAGTCCCAATTATATATGATTCTCCTTAATCTTATACTTGCAATTATGCAGATATCTACTAGATCTCTTAAAAATCAAATAATAATGTAGGATCATCAGTTTGTGTATATGGAGGTTAACATAAACAAATTTTAACATTGTCTATAGAATTTGTAGGAGAAAGTGTAACCAAATTATCTGAATAACTAAATTAAGTAATAGCTAAAAGGCATAGAAATGGTACATCTTAATTAGGGATAACTAAAACCTTTTACTTCTATAAGTAAATTGGATCTATTTATTATTATTTTGGTACCAATGGTTTTTATTACGAATAAATAGTTTAATTAGTTGCAGCCTATGGAACTATTTACTACTAACTATCTTCTGATTGTGAAAGCCTTTATTTTAAAGCCTGCGCCCGCTCCATAATCTTTTTTACAGATTATGTCGACATTATAAAGTTTGAAAATACATTAGTATATTAATATAATTTATTAATTATAACTTTTAGCAATAATATTATATACTATATTACATATAAGTATCTATTACTTTTTAGCGTAAGATGTTAATAACATTGAGATTGTCATGTATGATACCACATTAGCAAAATTTATTATATATAATTAATTTCTATTTATTGTCAAAAAGAGAATATAATTTAATTGAAAATCATAAAATATAGAATTACATATAAATATTGATAACCGACAGTATTAAAGTATGTTCCTATATTTCTAAACCTAGATAGTTTGGTTTCAGTATGAATATAAAAATACCTGTTCTAGGAATCGAACCAAGGACCGACAGAACTTCAGTCTGACGCTCTACCATCTGAGCTAAACAGGCTTATAATAATAATAATAATTTAATTTAATACATATTAATAATTTCATTGTATTATATTTAATAAAATATTATAGTTTAATTTTAAATGCGCTAAACTAAATTCGTAAAACCTTCAGAAATACAATTATCCTAATCACTAGAAAAACCACTAAAATAACCACTAAATAAATAAGATACAGTTTTAACTAATGGAGTACCGAATTTTTATAGATATTATTCAAAGTAGCAACCGTAAGCCTTTGAAAATTTGATATTCAGTGTAGCAAAGCAACTTCTAGATGGAAAATCTGAGATTACTATAGAATATATTGATAAATAAAGTATTTAGATACTTATTGATGTTCTTAATTTAGATTTTCCTGAACTGTTACCTTTTACATTATAAACTTATATATTGTAAGGAGAATTTATTAAAACTTTAGTTTTCTAAAGACCTAATAAATCTGATACATAAAATTATTAAAAATAAATAGAGTCTATAGTCGAATCTTTAATACAACCATTATTAATTCTAACTTCTGACTATGATAAATTTCATCATATTTTTAATCTATTAACTTAGTTTTAATGTGCAAATTCTGATAATATTGAATATAATTCAATATTGTGTTTATTATCTAAAAAAGCTACCCCGTTAGGAATTTCTAAGGCATTTACTTATTTGTCAAATAAATTAAATATATTTTCAATTGTTAATAAAGCTAAAATAGGCAATTGTATCCATTATTTTAATACAATCTTTTAAAATAATTCTTTTTCTAACGTAGATTGTTACATACCAGCATAAACATTATATACTTGTATTAGCTAGTCCTATTTTTCATTTTCTGACGATTGCATATAGAATATGGCTCTAGCATATAACAAACCTGAATGTTTATCAAATTACTATAATCCTCTTTTTATTTCAGGGTATACACCATCTACCGCTTTAGAACTAGGTAAAATAATAGCTAAATCAGTTGATAAGCAATATATTGATATATTTTTAGATCCTAAAGGTAATAAATTAGAAGATATTCTAATATCAGGATAGTGGTGTAGTAAACGTTACACTGATGCCAAAATAAATATTATGGGACTTAAATTTGATGAATTAAATATTAAGCACTCCATTCGATTATATATTTCGCAAGGTGACAATTATTATAGTTTTCCATATGAAATTTCATAGATCAATAATAATGTTATAGAGGAGCTCTAGTAATCTTTTATAAAAGTATTCGAATAAAAGTATTATGGTATGTTCATTATTATAGATTTTCATTCAGACTATGAATCAGTAAAAGGTAAAATTCTTTCTGAATTAGGCAAAATATTTTAAAGCATAAAGAAACTAGGTATATATAAAGATATGGACTAAATTAATTATAGTGGTAATAGTTCTGCATCAGTATTTCTAATTAAATGTTGATATAGTGATAAATTATATATTAATTGATATATGAATGAAAAAAGCATTTAATTAATAAAAATAACAATATTATTTCAATTACAGTAAATCTATCATTTATAAATATACTTTATATTTATTATATATGTATAAAAATTATATGCAGAATGAGTAACGTATAAGACAACTCTTTTCAAGATTTTTATCAAAGACCATATATCAATGAACCTGAGACTAGTTTAGAATTTAAAAAATTTAAAGATGAGTTATATGTCAAAGTATCTTCCCTTATAGGTACGTATGACTCTATTTAACTTTGTTCAGAAGAACTTCATAGCTTTCAGTCTAAGAAATTTCTTAAAGGTGAAGTTAAGTAATATACATCTTGGGATTAACAGTAAAATAATAAATTTGCTATTATTGTATAAGCAATTGGAGTTAAATCAGTTAGCCCTAAATAAATTTTATATTGTATGGGAGCTAATACATTTACAAGGAAAAATATTGGGAGTAGATTATAAAAATATAGACTATCTATTGTGAGAGAATATCAACTTGAATCTACAGCTCAGATTTAAAATTGGATGTTTCCTCGTTCCACAAACTCATAGATAATTATGGATATAGTATCAAAATGGCATGTAGTATAGTTTGACGGATTTTCAATGTAGGATATATAATAATTTTTATTAATATAGTGAATAATATTTATCAATCAAAAATAGCAGTATTCACATAAGGTAAATTAACTTATTCAAATTTTTTATTGAGTATTTTGCTAATAATTCTTTCTTAAACGTTACAATTTAGTATTTCTGTTTAGTAAAGATTCTCAAACTTCTCTCCATTAAAAGTTTATAGGCTATGACAGCAACTTATTGCTGCACCAAGTGAATGATTAAATCCATCTTTTATTACTTCATCAATTATTACTAAATGTTCTATTGCTTAAAAATAACTTAAAAATAGGAGATGATTAGGTTGTTTTAATCCACAATCCACTAATTTTAAATATTTTACACACTGTGATAAATCCTAATTTTCGCTAAAATTCATAAAGTCTAAATCACAGTTATAAAATTCGAGTTTAGAGATGTAGAAAAATGATTCGTCTGTATTAATATTAAATCTATCTAAACGTTAAGGTTATATTATATTATCTTATAACATAATTCTGGGTAATGAGAAATAATTCGGATTTATCTCCATTATTCTAGATAAAATAGGCTACATTTATAAAACATTATCACAATTAACGCTTTCATTCATATTAAAAATATTAATTCCATAAAACTAAAATGTGTACAACTAGTTCAACTAAATTAAGTAAAGTTCTAATTGTTCTTTAAATTTTTCGTTTTTATTAGCCCAATTTATCTTTTCTGATAACTTTTATAATGTTTCATTTTTAACATTAGCATGCGGAATTATCTATAAATAAGCTTATTATGGTAACGGGCAGGATTAGTTATCTTTCCATAAATTCCATTCATGAAATATAATTTACGGTTATGGGAATAAAAATCTTTTATCATAGGTCTAATCTTATTCACTATCTTTTGAGTTACATAACTATATTTCACTAGGAAATTTTAATATAGTATCAATCTCAGGTAAAATAGACTATTTGCGATGTTTATATTTTAAATTTTTATCGTAATCAAATAAAAAATTACTAACTTCATATTCTCCGATTTTAGATACAAACCCACTTTATTTTTATTCCATTTACGATATGTTTATCCTTTTATCAATTGAAGAATCCTATCGAATTACAACATTTAGAACAGAATTAAAAGTGCAAATCAGTTAGCTATAAGGGAAATCAATCTAAGATTGACCAACAAACTAAGCATACAATTCCAATATCTCATAATCACTAAATATAGAAAATTGATTATTGTTAACTTTTATATATTCTAGCTAGCTTGAATGGAGTAAGCAAACTAGTTAGTTGACAGATTCAAACTAATTATATGAAATATCAATAGATAATAATGAATCTGAAGAAATCTAAATAAGTTTTAACTTATTATTTGATAAATCTACCTGTATCACTACATTTGAAACTAAAATAAACTCGTCTAATAAATTATTTGCTAAATTAATATAAATACAGGTTTTTGGAATCTTATAACATGATTTAATCTGATTCTTTGATAAGTCTAGATATTTCAAGTACTTAAAATTATTGCCAGAAAATTCTACTAAATTGTTACCACTAACCTTTAAAACCTACAAATTGGGAAATGTAATGTCAAGTTTATATAAATTTTTAAGGCAATTTAGAGATAAATCTAGATAGAGGACTGCTGGAAACGGACTTTAAGAATAACCAGAAATAATTAAATTTTAGCACAAAATGATAGCTTGGCATGTTTGTTGGGACTAAATTTCATCCAGAGTTTAGATTTTTTACTAAGACGAATTTAGAATCATTTTATTATATTTAATATATTAATATAAAATATTAATATGTAATATAAGTAAAAGTATATTATATATATTTTAGTAGCTAAATTATTGTTTACTTAATATAACATTAGATATTAATAAATATCAAACTGTCTGATATTTTACCAGTTTAAAAAACTATATATTTATATTATATGAGTTACTAAAAGTAAAAAGTATATTATTTAATATATATAATAATATATATTTACTAAAATTCAACTATTCACAAAATATAAAAATATAACGTTTTAAAATATTGCTCTGCTTATTATAGTCTATAATGACACATTTGGATAATTTAAAATTTTGATATTAGATGGTAACTATATGTTGTTTGAGTATAATACAATTTATATCAAAATTAAGTATTATTATATTTTTAATAATATTTATTGATTAATCTTTACATTTTACTTTAAGAATTACTCTATATAAAATAGTCTTTATCATAATTATTTATATAAGTTCATAATTTTTGCAATAAATATAATCTGCGATTAATATTCTTAGTTATTTTACTCGGCTAAATCAAACCAAATTTTTTAATTAAGACTATTTGTTTATTACTGATATAATGATAATTATATGTTTCTCATTTTAGAGTTTAGCTTTTCAATAAAGTTTATGATTATAATTATTTATGCGAAAGTATTAAGTACATTGATTTAGATATAATTTCGTTATGCTATATTAGATTGACTAGGTTTTGAAAAACAGATAAATATATAATTTGTAAACAACTAAACATCTCCACTTGATCTTTTAGAAAATCAAAAAATACAGAGCTCGTTTGGAGACGTTGGGTTGCTTAATAGTATATATAATTATTAAAACTGGTAAGGATATTTATCTGAACATATTATTTCTATGTGCATAATCTATATTTAATAATTTAAGGTAACTGTGGTGATATTTAAGTGGTAGTATTTTGAAATAAATAAACAAATGTATAATAATATTTATAAATTTAACGGACACTTTATATTTTTGAAGATATTCAACGTATGCTACTTTTTATTTGATAAAAATTTATATATCGAATTAGGATTTATATTTTTAAATAGTGCTTACCTTGTATGATTATAGTTATTGTACTTTATTTACTTAAAATTGCATGTTAAGGTTATATTTTTTAACTAATATCATTTGAATTTTAAATACATTCAAACATATCATTTACATTATTACTGAATTGGGAAATATTTATAGATTGTTATTAATCTACAGCAATGATTACACATTCATACAAGAGTAGTGTAATTTAATTATAATTTTATTTAAAGTAATAATATAATTTTATAAATAATATGCATGCCCTATTTCCCTAATATTTTCATTTTTAAGATTACATAAAATTTATGACTTAACAAAATCATTACCACTTTGACGTCCCAAAGCTGCTTTGAGATCTCTTGGACTTCCCTTTTTCTCCCAACTGCACACAAACTAACTTTGGCATTTCCATAAAACATGAAAGTTTGGCATTGTCTCTAGTTGGAGAGTAAACCTTAGATTTTTCAAGCTAATCTAATCTCTTCTGTTCTTCCACTTCCCAAAATTTTTGCCATTTTTCTACTTTAATTTGTACAAATGCCTATTTTTCGATGATCTACTGCTGTCTTGAAATCTCTGCTTCTATGTTCTGCTGCTGGAGTTCCTGCTCGGCTAAAAATTCTGTTTCTCGCTGTAATTAGTATTTTTCTCGCGTCAATCTCGCAATACCCTCTCGCTCTAGTTTCTTAAGTTCCTCTTCTTGAGCTATTTTCTATAGTGCTTGCTCTCTTGATTTTTGGAGTTTGACCTGTGTCTTTTCAAAATCTTTAGCAAGCTTTTCTCTACGTTATTTAAGATTTTCTTCAAAAATCTCATTTTACTCAGGGTTTAGATCGTCTTATATAGACTTGTTTGAAACTGTGTTGAATTTTCTAGTTCTAAGTGGTCTATTGTCGGTTTTAATTTCACGAATTGTTGTATATCTTAGTTATTTTTGCTTAGCTTCATTTTCCTTTGCTATACGGTCATTTTCAATCTCTATTAGTTTAATTCTGCGCTGTTCTTCTTTGAGGTCATTTTGCAGTAGTTATTAGTGTATCTTTTTCTCCTCTAAACGTTGAGTTCTTTCACTTTTTCGTTTTTCTAGTTCTTCCATTTCAGCTTTTCTTCTAATATTTTCTTAAATCTGCGCCTCTTTTTTAATTAAATTTTGCCTTTC
This sequence comes from Spironucleus salmonicida, assembly GCF_000497125.1. NCBI lineage: Eukaryota > Fornicata > Diplomonadida > Hexamitidae > Spironucleus > Spironucleus salmonicida. The sequence goes on from NC_090600.1 coordinate 1,496,645, forward strand.
AATTTTTTATAAAATTTCCTATCTTTTTTTTTCTTTTGCTAACTTTTCTTATTCTTAGAGTTCTTGTGCTTATGCTCTAGCAATCTACTGTTAGATTTAATCTGACTTTTATTTTACAATTTATTGCTATTTTTTATCTTCTAATTATTTTTCTTTAACGTTCTTTCTGAATAATAGTTCTTATTAATATCTAGCTACAAATTCCTCCTCCTCCATCTACTGTTTTATTTTTTGTTCTTGCTCGTATTTCAGTCTTTCTTTCTACTTTTAATCTAACATTTTTCTTTTTTCTTCTAGCTATTCTTTTTCCTTTAATCTAGAAGCCAGTTAAACTTACATTTAATCAGTAAGATATTCTTTTGCCTTTAATTTAATTTTAAGAGCATGTAAATGTTATACATCTTTTTCTAATTCTTTCTCAACTATTGTTTCGATATCACTATCAGATAATGCTTTTTTCTGAGTTTCGTCAATTGTAATCTTCAATAGCGATTTTTCATTATTATTTTTTATCTTGTCAATTAAATTAACCTTCTTAGTAGATAATTCTTCTTCCTTTTATATAACTAATTTTCTAAGCTATTCTAAAGTAATTTAGTCAGTTTCTCTAGCTTCTTAAAATTTTCTAAGTCTCTCATCACTTTGGATTGCTTTTTAATCTTTTACATATTGTTATTATTGATTAATCAATTCTTGGTCGACTTATGGTTTCGAAGGTTCCTGTTTAGGCTCTTATTTGATATGATCTACTTGGATCTGTTATATTTTCGTTTATTCTAAAGGTTTTGGCTCTTTTATAAATACCAATTTTCCTGTCTCTTTTTTCTTATTTTTAGAATCTTTACCTTCGGCCTATTATTGACTTATACTAGTATTTTCTATTAATTGTTTTCTAGCAGCGTCTTCTCTTAACTTTTTCTATCTCGCTATTTCTTGTTGGACAATTAATTTTTACTTTTCTTTAATCTTATCCCTTTCTTGCTCCAATTTATTCTTTAAATTTTACGCATCTTAGTCTTTCGTTTATTGAATCAATTATTATTTGTTTAACTCTTCTTATTTTAGAAGATTTTTTTCTTCTTCATTTAATTTAAGAAGTTCAAACTATTTCTATTTTTTCTACTAGGAAATCTCTTATTTTTTAATTTCCTATTTTAATTTTTCTTCTTAAAGTTTATCATAATCTAGTTTATCCTTCTATTTTTACATTAGTTCTTTTTCTTTTTACAATTATATTACTGCTGATTCTTGGATCTCTTTTTCTACTTTCTATTTTTCATCCAATAAATTCATACCATTAATGTAAAACTACTATCCAAAAGCATCAAACTAAATTTTCCCATCAGCAATATTTAATTCAATACTATGCTAAATAACAGCAAAAGGTTGAAATTTATAAAGGTATAATATTTTTGGTAGATCAACTAATTCCCAAGTTTGGCATCCTTTGATCATTAATCGCTTTAATAATGATTTTTCACCATATACTTGATCTTAATCTAGTTTTTCAAAGCTTATACCAATATACTCACTGCTAGTTGTAGAAATTCCAAATTTTAATGATAATTTATAATCATTTATTTCACATTTGGTTACAAAAACAAAAAGATTTACAGTTCCTTTGTAGTTTTAAAGTTATTGAGCATTTTACATAATATTTATATCTAGCTATGTTTCCTCAAACGGTTATTAAAAATGCTTCTTAAGTTAATTCAATGCCACTTGCTTAACTTATGGCACCGTAAACTCAGCTCCGTTAAAAGATAAGGGTTTGGAGTCTAATGATTATTTCATTATCCAAATAAGCTTACCTGGTAGTTCTAGATTTATATTAAATTTAAAAGGTCTTGAAATGTTGCATGATGATTAAAAAATTTAAATATTTTCATTTAAGAACATAAAATTTACATGTACTTAAGTTGCTTTTATTGGGAAATATGCTGTATAATTAAGCCCTTCTGTTGTAGTAGCTTAAGTTTTAAACTGTACATTAAAAAAGGATGATAAGTCTGAAAGATATGGTGATGTTTTTGGAGATATAGTGAAATTTGAAGTAAATGTAAGGCATGGTTAATTTTGTTTTTATATAAGCTTAGTCTCACCAATTCGTTAAGTCGCTGAAGTAACATAAACCTGCACTTTATTATAAGTAATAGTTAAATTCTATAATGGAGTTAGTACATTAGATGAATAAGCTTTGTATGTGTCAAATTCAGCAAAATATGGTTGTTCTTATTCTAACTAAAACGAATTCATTTTTGCAAAATTACCTAAGATATAGTATTATTTATTATTTAACATAAATTAAAAACATTTATTGTCCTTTCTTATGTACTAATTTAAAGCAATAATTGATAAAATATGAACTGATTAAAAAATTTCTTACTGTGCGTTCAGAATTAATGGCAGAATAGGCAGTAATCTTTAATGACATGTGGCAGCATTGGGTTATAAGCAATGACGAGGCATATATCAAAACTATTTGGAAAACGTCACAACATTAGTTTACACCATAACAATAAAAAATGATTAAACTACTATTTGATTCAAAGTTAATGTGATAATAAAAATCATACGATGGGCTGCGCTAAAACATAATCGCAATCAAAATCTTTTTCAATGTCACCTTTAACCTTAAGATGATGTTATTACTCTACCCATACGAAAAAATAAAAATTTTACCCCTTAGCTTTCATTTCTATCCCATTTACGCCTTCGATTGCCAAATAACCTGAGATTAATTATTACAATAAATGATCAAAAACACCAGATGGGTTCTCTTTTGCCTAGAATTTAAGACGACGTATTCCTGTATTTTATGCATCTTCAGTTAACGGCTTAATTCCATTTTTAAAAATTGATACTCCTTATATTTTCAATGAAGCAATATTAATATACCTATAAATTTGTAAAAAGTCTTCAATATTGTCAGTATCTACTATTTATACAAAAGAATCTGTGTAGTTCATATTGTCAGTTTGCGGAATTTATAACCGAAGAGTTAACATGTCGTCCAGCGTCATTTAATAGAAAAGGTTGAATCTTTTGTTTTAAGTATATATTAATAAATATATTTTTAAATGAAAATAATTATAGATAGACTAGAATGCGATTTACCTAATCAGCCTAATTCTGACATGCTTATAACAATGAAAAATGTATTAATGTCTCTTAAAACATAAAGTAATATTGCCTTAGAATTTGAATCAGATTAATATAAAAATTTGGTCATTCTCTCAGTCATCGTTTCATATATTTCCAAGTTAAAGCAAATCTAGGAGTTAGTAATGTCGCATATCAATATATATTAACGTGTCTGTTTAACAATACTTGATAGGGATGATATATATTTTGTATAATCTTCAGTTTATTATTAACATATATTTGATATAGAAAAATTTGTTATTATAGAAAAATTTTTGGAGCTTAAATAAGTTACTATCATTATAACTACTAAATTAACGTAGTCCGTCAAGTAATTATCGTAAGATATTAAAAAACTTGGAGTTAAAAATATACCTACAATTTCACTTATATCTAGGCAAAATCTATGTTTTTAAACACTGAAAACTAATCTTCTGGATGTGGAAGATTCTCTAGATATTTATTGTAGTTACCTTGTAAAAAATTAATTATGTCAATATAAATCAGATAAGCATATTTTATTATAAAAAGATAATTACTCTCGATAGTGTAAATCTTAGATATAGGATATTGATGAATTAGTATAGTTTACTAGAGAAAAATAAATATGCCCGTATTATTTTAATCAAAGCTACTTAGAATAAGCAGACATTATTTTCTGCACTTATAAATATTTTTTTGATGAAAGAATTCCGAATATTGCAAAATAAAAGTAGATTGTACTAATTATTAATGAATAAAATGATTTTATTTAAACGTGTTGCGACTAGTATAATTTTTAACTTAATATTAAAGATATTTAAAAACTTATTATAGCAATTAAATAAATTTTAAAAAATGAATATCTACCTATTGTATAATTATTTTAAAATATAATTAAAGTTTAAAGTAAGTTTGTAGATATTTTTTAATAATCTATTGTTGATGCAAAACTATTTTTTGAACATATCAATTATCCAGTTGATCAAAAAATCATATAATCATTTAAGAACGATAAAAACTTTTACCTCAATAACAATTTTTACAAGGTGTTAGTGATAAGTCAATTCCCAAAGGACGAACAAGTGTATTTTAAAATTTTAAATTAATCTGGTTAATTAATCATCACTTTAGTAGATTCAAAACACGTAATGAAACCGTTTGTAGGTAAATATGCTTCAATTATATTACTATCAGCTAGTTTATAAAAATAACAATTTTTAGAATATAATTTTTCAACAACATTCTCAAGTTTAATATATGTTAAAGTTAAATCAAAAAATATCAATATAGTAGAAAAAGTTAATGATTACTTATTAGACGGATCATTTTAATATTCGTCTACACCTTGTTATTTAAAACATATATAACTTGTAGTATAATATTTTATTCTGAAGTAATAAAGCAAAGGTTTTGTAATATTCGTTCCGAGTTACAAATTTTTATCTAACATTACATCATTTATCGAGAAGCTTTAAAAATTTTATACTTTTAATTTGATTATAGATTCAGCAGTAAGTAAGTTTGACGAATTAGTTTAATAGTTTCAATACAGTAGTTCACAATAATAAACTATTTTGCTAACAGTATTTAGTGGAAAATTTTAATAAGGAGTATTTTTGGATTTTTCTTTTGTTTAATTAATTTTATTGGTATCTATCCCGTTTCTACCTATACATGAATTTTAAATTTAAGAAAAAATGAAATATTATGGAGACAGCGGAACATACTGGTATCACTGGTAAGCATTTAGTAAACTATAGTAAATTTTTTTTAGAGCATCAGATCAGGTATCCATATTTTTAGTTGACTAACGATACTAACAAATGAAAACATTGTTAAAAACTCGTTATATACATGTAGTTACATCGTCTATAGTATTTTAAAATACCGATTAATAAATATAATAAACAACATGTTAATCAATAAATTTAATTAATACTAAGTAGATGATGATCTAAAAAATTTAATTAAAGAAACGTTTAGAATTAATGGCAGAATAGGCAGTAATCTTTAATGACATGTGGCAGCATTGGGTTATAAGCAATGACGAGGCATATATCAAAACTATTTGGAAAACGTCACAACATTAGTTTACACCATAACAATAAAAAATGATTAAACTACTATTTGATTCAAAGTTAATGTGATAATAAAAATCATACGATGGGCTGCGCTAAAACATAATCGCAATCAAAATCTTTTTCAATGTCACCTTTAACCTTAAGATGATGTTATTACTCTACCCATACGAAAAAATAAAAATTTTACCCCTTAGCTTTCATTTCTATCCCATTTACGCCTTCGATTGCCAAATAACCTGAGATTAATTATTACAATAAATGATCAAAAACACCAGATGGGTTCTCTTTTGCCTAGAATTTAAGACGACGTATTCCTGTATTTTATGCATCTTCAGTTAACGGCTTAATTCCATTTTTAAAAATTGATACTCCTTATATTTTCAATGAAGCAATATTAATATACCTATAAATTTGTAAAAAGTCTTCAATATTGTCAGTATCTACTATTTATACAAAAGAATCTGTGTAGTTCATATTGTCAGTTTGCGGAATTTATAACCGAAGAGTTAACATGTCGTCCAGCGTCATTTAATAGAAAAGGTTGAATCTTTTGTTTTAAGTATATATTAATAAATATATTTTTAAATGAAAATAATTATAGATAGACTAGAATGCGATTTACCTAATCAGCCTAATTCTGACATGCTTATAACAATGAAAAATGTATTAATGTCTCTTAAAACATAAAGTAATATTGCCTTAGAATTTGAATCAGATTAATATAAAAATTTGGTCATTCTCTCAGTCATCGTTTCATATATTTCCAAGTTAAAGCAAATCTAGGAGTTAGTAATGTCGCATACAAAATTAAATGAATACTTATGTTTAGTTAAAATTCAATCAATATAAACATTCATTAACCAATGCTGTTAATATCTATATCTAGAATAATTCCATAAAGTCCAATAAAGTATAAACACTATATTAATTTATTATTTTACCATTCCACCGTAATTTTCCTTATACAACTTCCTGATACGACACCAAGCGAATATAAATCCCAGTATTCTTCTAACTTATGAGTTTATCCAAATTCAATCTACGGTAAAGTTAATTCTTATCCATCACATTGAGTGATATTAATATTAAAATATTTTGGAGCATTAACTCTATTATTTATTGGATGACCGATAATTAAATATCTTAAATATCCTGGATAAAGCAAAATCTATGTTTGACCATATTCGACAGTTGGATAACAAGACTCATAACTTTTAACATTAATTAGTGTCGGATTCCTATATTAACCTCTTGCCTATTTCTTTGTATATTTAACAGCTCTGTTTAATAACTGAAGATTATCAACTATATAATCTATTGAATCTGCACTTATTGTATTCAAAGATTTAAACTTAATATGTGCTCTTTGCTATTGCATCTGAGTAGGTAGAAATATTTAATCATATTATATATCCATTTAAGGATGTAATACATAAATTAAGCTAAAAAGTGTTATGCAAAAGAATAGAAGATTTTACACTAAGTAATTTTTTTAAGTTTATTAAACTTATTCGGGATTATATTCATACGAAGACAGTATCAATTCAATTTCAGAGAGTTATCTAGAATCATTTAGATTCATTATTTAATAATCTGTATTCATATTATATATAAAACTTCAAATTTATAATTATTACGCAACTTACACAAGCTACAAACTCATAAATTTTGTCGTTTAAGATAATTGGATTGCTAAATTTAATTTATAATGTAAACTTGAGTTGCAAAATACAATAAAATTCAATTATGAGTAAGTTAAATATGTATATAGTTCTATGTTATAATTTCAATAAGAAATTAATAAAAATAACTTTTAGGGATACTATAAAGCTTTTATAAATACTATTTAGTTTAAATAAAGATCTTCTAAGTTTCATTATACTAGTAGTAGAATTTAATGAGGATCATATTCTTTAATTATATAAAGATGTACTCAATAGTCATGCACTATCCACTAATTCTATTGTCATAGACTGAGTTTATGGAAAACCATTCAATTAAATATGTACATTTAATTATATTAATAAAGTCTTATCTAAAAAATCCTAATCATTTCTTTTTCAAACCAAGATCTTTCGATACACATGCTGCTTTCATAGCATCATTTGGCGTAAATCCTCCGTCACGGACGCATTTCATGCGTAGTTTATGCCCTGATCCCTTCATATGTTGCTACAAATTATGGTCAGATATAAAGTGCTAGTCACAGAATATGCAATAATTTTTACCCTCACCTGGTAAAAATGGATCTGGTGCTTTATTCTCAATTGCTTCTAACTACTCAGGTGTTAATCTTTCTAATACTTAGTCTGGCATTAACTTAGCAGTATCATGTTTACGATTGTATTTGGTCTTTGAACGAGAATGATTCTTTCCACGTGTAGTTGCCATTTTAAAGTGTTATATGGAAAGAAAGAAATTAATTAATTAATGAATATATGTTAAATATACTATAAATAAAATGAATAAAGCATAATCAAACATAATTTTTAGTTTGTTGTTTAATGATGAATAATTTACAATATTACCAAGCCTAGTAAAATTAGATAACTATTTATAATTGCTATTTATTAAAAAATCACTATCAGATATTCTACCTAACCCTCCATAAATATATAACCCGAACATTCTTTAATGTTTCCCACTTACTGAAAATGTAGAACTAGTAACTGAAATATATAATATTATATTTTAATAATTTCTAATAAGGAAAACTATGAATCAAGATATCATATGCTATAAAAATTTAGCAAAGTTATTTGATTTAGTTCATTTTTTAAAGATATAAGATAATAACTCAACAATTACATCTTAAATTGAATCATATACTTCATAATATTTAGATGTTGTGCTTTTTGCTAGCAATACTTGCTAACGTATCGATGAAATTTATGAAAAAATTCTATATTTGACTGAAAATTTTAGTGTTGATAAATGTTAAAAATAATTAAATATTTGCAGAAAATCTCAATAAAAGATAGATAATAAATACGAACTAGATACTTTTCTGACAATATCTAAAGAATGCATGAAATAATATAAATTAATTTTCAGAGATTATATTTTATAAAACTAAAAAGATAAAAACTATCATTGTGATATCTTGGTTACAACTAAATAATTTTCGATTACAAATTCTAGTATACAATCAGTTTATACAGCAAAATCTATGTCAATCAAAACATACAAAGAAGAAATTTAAAATTAGATTTTAGATACGATGTAGACCTTTTTACAAATTTTTAATTACTACTAAATTATAAATTTCTAGCAGTTTATTCCAATTTTAAAGAAGTAACTAAAGGGAGTATCACTACCTAAAATATTATTCATGAAGTATAAAATCAACACAAGAGTCATCAAAAAATCGCTCGATGCTGATATATAAATTTTATCTAAAATTGCACAAATTCAAGAAAAAGCAGCATTTCAAATGATGTTACCATTAAATAAAGATCTTATAACTATTTTTGGCCTCGAAACTAGTCCAAAAAACTGGATCAAATATCTTTAAAATATAAAAAAATTAATGGATTAAAAATACTTAAACCTCTCAAATTTTATTTTTTAAGCATAAAAAATCGAGGAATAATAGCGACTAGAAAGTGATATGATAAAAAGCTTTTTCGGTACTTCTTTGATTCGTGATGATATCCAAGCTACAGTTCGGAAGTACTTTTATTCTTACGAGCAATCGTTTGGTGTTGGACAAATTGAACGATTTCTTCCATAATCTAGAAACTTCCAATAACTTGATTTCAACCATATAAAGCTACTCTGTCAGGAGGCTGGCTTTAGAAATTTTGCAGAGTTCATTCAAAATGAGCTTGAATTGGCCCTTTTGGAGAAGTTTTAAGAATTTGGGTTTTCAGTAAGATTGAGAGACTTGCAAGGTATTTAAAGTGGGGTTGATATACAGGTTGTTTTTATTGCTTTAATTGATAAATAATTCGGTGATTCCGCGCTACTGATGGAAACTTTACTAGCATTTAATTTAAAAACATTCTATAACTTAATTTTTTAAAATTTGCTTTTTAATAAGTCGTATAATACACTGAGTTTTGTATTCTAAGACTTAAATAACACTAATGTGACGTACCTGAACCGTTATACAAGCTTGGAAATTCTTTAAAAGTTGAGTAGATTTGTACGGGCTTCTCCATGTCTATAGTAGTACTCAGTATTGTTTTTAGCTGAAAATATAAGCAGAAAGCTTATTTTGGATCTCATTAATGGGCTTTTCGAAGGATAGGATTATATGAAAATAGAAGTTAAAAATGAAAAAATTAAGAATAGGTTAATATTTTACTATTAGAAATATGATAAACTAGATGATCTCTATAGAGAGATGTTTGAATACTTAAAGTGTCTTATGATGACTTAAATCGATATAGACTTGAGTTGCAAAGTTAGTTATCTAAACTTCATAGGAAATGAGTGAATATATAATTGGAAATGCCTCAGAATCACAAATACTAACCATGTAGTTGTCTTCAGACCGTCGTGATATGCTCATCAGTTAAAGGAGCGGTGTGAAAAATTGTATTCTTGCTTGTTTTATTATTATAATGGATTAGATATAATATTTATTTTAATGTTTAAATAAATTGATGATTATTTGAGATGTTTCAGAATCACTTCTGATGCGCCCATTCCCTTTGCAGTAAATGCCCATATTCCTTTACTTTTCTAATGTAGTTCTGATTATTTTACTTTCGTATATGATGCAACCAGCGTCATTACCAGATTTTCTTGTATTGAAAATTATTTAATTGATTAGGGAAAATAAGACTTATTTCTATCTTTTAGATAATATATTTCTTAAATTCAAATTCCAGATTCTCATGTTTAATATTTTACTAGATTACAACTAATACGAGAAAACTAACCATATCTGCCCCGATTAGGCTCGATTATCTTAAACTTGTAAAAAGATTTAATAACATTTAAATAGATCTTAAAATCATCATTAGGATCTTTTCAGGTGCGAGGTGTATTTTTAAGACCTGATATTTTATTTGATGATGATACACCATCAGAACTGAACGATTTTTACCCAATCAGAGGCATAGAGTGGACAGTGAAGTCTTCATATAATGTACATGCTGGTAGTAATTAGTATTTTACAACTTTAACGATTAAAGATTGGAAGTGATATTCAGTCTAACACTCCAAAAATGACAATTTTGAGTCGTTACGAAAAACAGATAAAATAAGATGTTATTCGTCCATACACATAATCTTAGTATGAAATTTAAGTAATAGATTTATAATAGCACTAACAAGCAGCCCTAGAAGCTTTATAATAGCAATAATCGGCTCCACCTATTTAATAATAATTCTAACAACCTTTTGCTAACTCGCAGTAAGTACAATAAAAAACAAGTTAATTTTTACCATTTAAGAATGCTGAACCAGTAAGTATTCCATTATTTACGGCCTAACCACTTCTACTAAATTTTTTGAAAATTTCTACAAAAATTAATACTTAAGATCCTGGAGAAGAGGCTAAAAAGTAAATTGGCAGATCAAAACGTATATCTTCTTTAGATAATATATCTGTTATCAATTCACTATTTCCTATTATTAAAACGCTTAACTCATCATAACTGTTTGAATTAACGTTAATATTCTGGGACACTTATTTTAATGGCTCAAGAAATCTCGTCACTGAATCTGCTAGTATTTAGGCAAAGATGTAGGTACTCCCTATATTAATTAACAAATTGACAACTGAATTTAATTTTAACGTAGTTAATTTGATATTTGCTTATCTTTTAAAACATACACCCGTGATAGTAGGTGGATATAGGCAGTGTTCTTAAAACAATATTTAAGGGAGTTGCGCTATGTTTTGGATGGCGATTTTTACGGTTAAAGGTATCAGTGCGACTGCATTATACCAGTAGATTAGTAAATCTTGGATGTGGGTTTTGGAAGATATTGATAAAAAATAACCAGTAATAGCTGGTTAAAACGAAAGATCGTAAATATTATAGTGTATGTAAGGGGTTATATTTTTTATTAAAAATTAGCAGCAAGGTATTGATAAATAATTGTTATTAAATGCATTTAATTATAATCCATTTCATGCCTAAAATTTACCACAGGCCAACAATTTTTTGGACTTTTTTAGTGTAATATTTTAAGGGCTAGATGAAAAAGCATAATATAATTATATGAGAGAGGATATTCAGTAATTATGAGTAAAATTTCACTTCACTTGGCCAAATAATTTTTTAAATAGCATTGCTACATTTTTATCTTCAAATTCTTCCATTTATTATTTAACTTCGTCAGAAGGTCCTTAGGATAACCTGCCACATGCTAACTCTCTAAGGCGTTTTTCTAAAATAGGCAAATTTCGTCCGTGCCTTGTTACTAAGCATTTGAATCCATCAGTATCCATGGCTTTTGAAATAGTAGCAGATCCTGCTGGATGCTTTGATGCATAATTTGTAATATCAAACACTACACCACCCATTATAATATGCTTTTTACCATTCTTATTCAATTCTTCTTGTTTCAACGTTGGGAGATTCATTTTGTATATTTTTAATGATGAACATACTTATAATATAATATCAATAAATATCTTTATGTCCTGGTGCAAGTATAACTGTTAACACTTAATTAATAATCTAGTTTAAATTCTTCAATTGGTTGAAGCCGTCAATGACATTTTACAAACCCAATGGCTAAATTTCATTATAAAATTTAAGCTATTTTATAAAATTTTATATACTATAATTTAATCTGGATTATTTGATAATAATATATTTTTTATAAAAACTAGCTGATTATTTATCATGGTTATAAAACTAACAGTTGCAGTTATCAAAAACTATACTAATCTATTATATTTGTATAGATTTTTACTAAGTTATAGTCTAATACCAAATCTAGATTAAAAATCTCATTGACCCGAGCAAATACCCTTCTTCTTTTTCTTTGCTTTCTAACCATCCTACTCGATATCTTCTTCTTTTATACCCAATCCACCAAGTCTATTGATCTCATTTGCAGTTGCTTATTTTTCCTCTGGAATCACCGCAGAGACTACTTTTCTCTGATCAAGCATCATCTTTGTTAAATCCTATCCGATAAGTGCTCCAGCAGCGGAAACGAACATCATTTATACTCTATCTCCGGTTCTAGCACTAAGCAAATAATGCTACTTAATATTTAATTTCTTTAAATACTCCTGAATATCACTTGCTCCAACAGTCCGCAGAGTCGTTAGATCAGACTTATTTCCAACCAAAATACAGTGTGCTTCTGGAGCATATTGAGCTACCTTCTGATGCCATTCTGACATATTTAACAACGACTCCATGTTTGTGAGGTCAAAAACATAAATTATTAATTTAGCTCCGGACGCATATGTTTTAAGCATTTTAGACCCAACAGACTAACCACCAATATCAAATAAATTGAAAGATATCTCTTAATCAGTTGGTAACTGAATCGTTCTCGAAAAAAAATCTACTCCAAGAGTTTATTTATATTATTCCGCAAAAAAATCTTAACAAAATCTATTACAAATGGATGATTTTCCAACAGAGCCATCACCTACTATTGCAACTTTAAATGATAAGGGTTAAGAATCTTAACCTGAAGAAGTGCTCTCATCTAGCATTTTAATATATTACTATTATATGTAAATTAAAAATCAAAATTCATTCTCTTCAGTTTCTAATTGTCCATCCAAATTATTATGATACTCCAACTCATTTTGAAGCGCTAGACATTCTTATACTTTTTATAAATATCTTTATTTACAAGCCTACGTCTAGACTTCTAGCAATTTTCCCCGCTCTTCAATAGAACTTCCTCTTGCACGGAGTAAATTAATCTGACTCACAGATAATTAATTATAATCTTAATATTCTAATTATAACCTATTATAATCATTTTCAATTAAACTGGCTCTTTAAGCTGTATTTCTTAAGAACTCTAACTCATTTTTATCAATTTAAACATACTCAATTTTTTATTAAAATTTCCAATTTTATACCTTAGCTATCTTAAGACTCTAAGACATCATTTTGACGATTCGTAAACTATCACTATCTGAATCTGTTATATTACAAAATTAGTACATATACAATGGAACTTATCCTGTAAATGATGATTTCAATTCTGAAATGAACGGATTCGACAAGTTTGGATTTCCATTTCTGTCACTAGATAAAACTGCAACTACTTGTTTAATTTAGTTGAAAATTTAGTTGTTGGTATATTATATGACTTTTGTGTACTACTAATAGGCATATTTTCGATCCGCATTCACCCATGCTGACTTTCCAACATCCTTAATAAGAAGCTGTTAATTAACCGATTTTTGTAAACAGGAACATTTCTACTCCTTTATCTTCTCTGCTAACGTTTACCCATTCGCCGAAATTCCTGATCTAGTCGACCTGAACATCGTCTTGTTGAGCTGCTCGAAAACATTTTAATTTCGTGATTTTGATAGTTCTACTGAGTTGCTCGGATACATCATTTGGCCTTTAATCGGGCCATTCTAAAGGAAAGAAAACTCATTAGTTCCCTGCGTCAGTTGAATTTTGTAGTCGGTGCAGATTTTGGGAATTATTGCAATTTGGAAAAATGCCGTTTTCGAACAAAGTTGGTACTAATCTGTAGATACAATTTTAAGCTTCAAAATTGACGGTGTAGAAACACTGTATTTAACGACTTTTGGCATTATTTCTTAAAGAATTACATCGGGATGGGCTGGTTGGTTGAAAATGATATTTCTGGTTGTTATGCTTGTATCTATAAGAAGTATTGGTTCATATTGTTTATTCGCTAATGGGTTGCGTCTTTCCGTTTTTTATGTCTCGAAAATGTTGAATTCAATATTAATCTACTCAATTTTGTTGTATTATAGCGTAAGATATTCCAGTAATTTTGTAATTATTGACGGTCCATGGGGGCAAAATGCAAGTTCTACCGCCTCAGGAACTCTTTAATTTGGGGATGCATCTGGAATACGCTTCCGCTTCTATCCCATAACTGAATTATAGGTTGAAAAAAGCAGAATATTCTGGTCCTGGCCATCTGTTAGTTTTTCGAAAATTGGTGTCAAATCTTTTAATACTTAGATCGACTCTGTTGTTTCAGCATAAACATGTTTGAACTTGTAAATTTCAGCTTCTTTTTCGGCTATTTTAGTATTTAGGGATTTTATATTTGAAGTTTTCTTGACTATTGCCAAATGCTCATCGTCTTATCTAAATAAATTTATCATTTGGTTATTAAGCGCTCTAGAGGTAGAGGCAAAATCATCAGGAAGTAGTCTAATATTTGGGTGCATTTTAGATTTTACGAAATATAAAAATACTATACTCTATATATTAATTATATACATTATCTTGCATCTCACTTTTTATTTATTTATGGAAGAATTAATCGAATTGTTAACAAATACAAATATCAGAATATTAAGATCTTAAATTGTAATAGAAGAGTTGGTAAATGTAATAGAGGCTTATACATTTATACACTAGTAATATATTTACATGAAAATATGCTAAAATCCAACTACAAATTAAACTACCGTAGTTGTTAGCACATAACAAGATTTAAAAGAAAACACATATTAATTAAGTTGTAGTAACAGTATTATAAGATAAAAATTGCATTAGTTCTTAGAGTTTATTCCAATTCTTTTATTAAATAAACCTTTTCCAAATAAGCTTACAACTCAGAAAAATAAGGAATCTGTGAAATATATTCCTGTCAGTGGTTTTCCAGGGTAATACGTAAATTTGCATTCATAGGTAATGCATGATATAAACTCGTATTCACCATAATATTATAATAATTCAGACGATCAATCTAGTAGTTTAAATAGTGAATTCTA
This sequence comes from Spironucleus salmonicida, assembly GCF_000497125.1. Taxonomy (NCBI): domain Eukaryota; phylum Fornicata; order Diplomonadida; family Hexamitidae; genus Spironucleus; species Spironucleus salmonicida. Next base: position 1,511,723 of record NC_090600.1, read on the forward strand.
ATACAAATAAGTTTGGAACGTATGAGAATTACTTTAGTCACTTAATAAAAACTAAATCAGGAAAACCCTCTGATTGTTTTAGTTATCTAAATCCTGCTAAGAATAAAATACAAATACCCTAAAATACAACAATTGAAATATCGTTTTTGTTGACCAGATCACCTTTGAAACATGGAAATTTAAAAATTTCTTCTCTATTTAACTATACAAATTTATAACTATCATAATTTGTTACTTATTTATGCCATTAATATACTATATAATCATTCAAATAAAATTCAAAATCAGGATTCTATGTTGAGAATTTATATAATAATTTACCAAACTTATTTATATATAATTCACTGCATTCAAACGGCAGAGTAAGAGATTTAGCAAATTACTAGAGTTCAATAAAATTATAAAATGCATTTTTACATACTTAAAAACATTTTTTCACCAGTTACGAAAACATATTTTTTTATATTTTCATTTATAAGTATTACATTTGTTGATAGAATTCTTTAAAATCGTTAGGTGGTTAGAATTAGTAGGATAAAACCTAATCAGTTGTATAAAAATCATGAAGGATCTTAATATTTTCAGGTTTTATAAATTTAATATTAACTGGATTAAATTGCTACTCAGGTGTGAAAGTGTCTAGCTTTTGTTGTGTTTCATATAATTTTTATTCCAATATTTTCTTATATATTTTCTAATTTTTCTGATTTAAAATGTTCTCGTCTATATCTGTTTAGTTTGATTATGCCAATACATTTATATCATCTAAAAGATTAGAAATTTCAGCAAGGTTAACCTATGTTTTAACTTAGTTTTTAAGTAGTTTTGGATTTTAAGTATTATTAATATATTTTAAATAAGAGTGACTTTAACTAATTGATTCTTCCAGATTTTCTTTTATTTTCTACATTTTTATCTCCGTTTCCTACTTAATTAAAATTTTTGAGGCTTGAACTTAAGATTTGTTCCATCCATTGCTAATAAAACAATCTAAAATCTATGCAGATAAATGATACATATCTTATGCAATCAAAGAAAAATCTGCATAATATCCGCCTTTATTTTTTAAGGTATAGCTTATTTCTTTACTCATTTTTCCGCAAAGCCTGACGTGTAATGATAGTGCAGAATCCAAATTGATTATAGAACACTAAAGCTAATAAAATTAAATACGAATATAAGATATAGTTTTTGATAGATTTTAAATTTTAGTAATTTGTGATTAAATAGAATGAAATTAGTTTGTATTTTTCATTTGTAACAATTAACTTTACTTTTGCACCATGTTTGTAAATAAAAAATAAGATTTTTTAAGTTAAGAAGATTCATCCATCAATTTCTATAATTTGAGCATTTTGGAAAATAACTATATATTATATATTAACTTAATAATTTCACATCTGCTCTCCGTCAATATAAACTTAATTTCTGTTAGTTTCAATAAAATTAATATAGATAAGCTCTCCTAAAATGTTATATTTATATACCAGCTTTTAACACAAATATTGTAATGTTTTTTATGTTCTATAAACATCCGCAGCTCCAACAAAATTTACTTTAATAAAAATTCCTTCTTTAGAAGTTCCAAATTTAAAAGATTGTAACCTATTCAATGACACAAAAACTGTTGGCTCTTACCTTCCAGTGGAATCTGCTACACAGTTTTTAATAAAATCTAATATACCTGGAAGTTCTAAATTTGTATATACAGCAACTTATGCCATTTTAAAACTTATCTTCTTCGATATATAATAATAATGTTATCGCCCTTCCATCATGTATTCTTTAGAAACTTCAGATTCTCAGTCCTCAAATTTCAGTAAATAAACCCTACGAAAAACTGATGTTTCAAATATCATTAAAATTACTTTTCCAGTACCCTGTACGCTTTGCAAGAGCAAATTTGATTCCCGTTCAGAATAGCTTTCGCATTATCGTTCTGAATCTCATTTGGCTAAATTGATAATAACAGTTAGAGAACATTCTTAGGAATTTTTCGGGCCTCAAAAACCCAGAAGCCGATTCATAGATGATGTCCAGAAAGTATACTTGGAATGCGATGACTCATTCTCATAGCAGTGCTCGCAGCTAATTTTTTTGTGTGCTGACTGTAACGTTGAGTTTAACACTGAAAATGGGTATTTAGCACATCTGCGATCAAAAAGACATTTTAAGAGTAGTTTTTAGTAAGCGGAAATAGAGGTCAAACAGGAAAAGGTAATCATAGAATTTGAATGCATTGAATGAATATATGGTATATGTAACATATTTTCCACTTTATTTAATGACGAGTTTAGAGACCTCTACATCCCAGTCATCATACAATGGAAATCATGCCATACAAAGCAGCATTAGCTCTATTGTTACAATTTATAAACCAGTGAAGTGTACTCTGTGCAATGTCAATTTTGTAACTAGATAAGAACAATTAGATCACTATCACACTGAATATCATATTTAAAAGGCATAGAAGTCCATCCAAACTAAATTCGAAGATACAGTCAGTAAATATGTGTCCAAGCAACCACAAAATATATATACACAAAATGTTCTTATTGACATAGATGCATCTAATATGTAATCCGGAGACTTTCTTGTGTTTTTTTGTGACGACTGCAAGATGGAATTCACAAAGGAAAGTGGTTACCTAGCGCATTTGAAGAGCAAGAAGCATTTCAAAAACTGTCTAAAAAGCGAAATTTAAATATAAAGTAGTAAAGATCTACACGAAACAGAAGACATCGAGTGAGCTCAAATGTTGTATATTATACCATTCTCAATTTCGTATGGGTCTCCTTCAATTTATAACCAAGGACAGTAAACAATTCTACCTTGGTAAATCACACATCTTTCTGAATTGGTCTCAGATTTAAAATTGCATACAGTTTCCTTATAACCACCAATAAATGATCCCATTGTAAGATCATCTATTTTAAAGTTATTTTACTATTGTGATAATTTTCGCATTCCACAACTTACACAACATTTTGATATTATCGCCGGCGGTTATTTTTCCATCCTTAACACGGTGCGCACGAACTCTTCTGTAATTTAATGTCCAAAAGAATACAAAGCCCCTAACTGCTTTGATTTGATATAGATTTCATTAAATTCCCCTCCATCGAGCGCGCAAAGCTGCACGATATCCTCTGCAGTGTTAATCTGCTCTACACTGCATTTTAAATTACTTTTAGAATCAAAAACATTAACAAATTAGCCAAACTCCTTACCATAAAATCTAACTGAAAATTGTCGCATAGAAACCCCGAAATCTATAGAAAATTTGGAATTTTTTGCCACGTAAATGCGTGCCTAAATCGAATCTGTTGTAGAAAAAATAATATCATATATCGATATATTAATCTGTTGAACATAATTTTAGTAGCTTTTTGTAGAGTATTATGGAGAAAGAAAATCAGCCAGAACTTACGATTTTGGGCCGTCTGTGAATAGTTAATTTATAGAATTTCTTTAACAAAAATGATCAAAATCAACAGTATGAACTTCTGCATACTTCTAAGGATGTTAGATTAGGTATAACGCTAATTCACAACCGAGTGTCCCGCATCCTGAAATTAATACTTTCATTAAGCTAATTATATAATATACATAATATATAATTATTATTAATTAATAATATTAAAAATAAAAAAGTTACACGAATTTGAATAAATAATAGAGAATTAAATATAATAAAGAGCCATAATTATAATTAATAGGGATAAATAACTTACAAAATACATCGCCATAATATAAATATACTATATGTAGTTTTAAATCTCAATAGCTTAGAGTATTTTTATAATTATAATTATTTTAAAATTAAAAAATAGTAGGTTTAATTATGAATGAGTATATTAATTTTAAGATCAATATATGTCTTAATATTAAAAAAATGATAATATATGTTTAAATTTTTTGAGATACAGCGCTAAATAATTTTAGTATAAATTCAGATTATTATTTCTCGATTTTTATGTATTTGCTTTAATTATAAATCGGTATTGTGAAATGATAATATTTTAGTAAACATATTATATTATTTTTATATATAAACAACCCAATAAATGTATATATCAGTGTGCTTTAATTATTTTATAGTACTAATTATATCCGTTTATTCATTGTATAATATAATGGATGAACAATGATCTTCTTTTAAGTATTTTAATAATCCTTAGATTTTATGCATCATGAAATATGTATCAGTCACGAAAAATTACACTTTATATTTATCGTAAATATATTATTCTGTCAATATAAAGAGTAAATACAATTATTAACATTATATCACTAAACATTCAAGATTTTTTTTGAGAGGTGGATATATTTTAGTAATTTTTACTATTAAGCCTTCATTAGATTCCTCATATTTTAATATAAATTTATTTTGTATTTAATTTTAATATTCATTACTGATTAATGAATGTTGTTATTTAAAAGTAAATTTTTTACTATAATAACAATTTAAACATATATATCACTCGTGCTTCCTGTCATATAGAGCAGCTCTCGCTAATTTCTTTTCCTTTTCGATCTTATCAAATTTATCATATGACTCTGCTTTTTACCCCAAATTAGTGAATCTTGATGTTAAACCAGTAAGCATTTATGCCAAGGCTTCATTTGATTTCCTAAGCTCTTCAAATTCTTCAATATGTACTTAACTAAGTTCTGATTTCATCGATAATTCTGCTTCTAAAAATTAGATTCTTGCTAACTATTTCTCAATAATATCTGTATTCTCATCTATAACGTTAATCTTGTCCGATAGTTCGTTGTCTAAAGCTTAAAGTTTAAGATTAAGTTATTAGTTAAGTGAATTTTTATTTAAGACGTCTGCATTTTATGTATTAATTTTATCATTAAGTTTATTTATATTAGATGCCTATTAATCTATTTATACAAGTTATTATTCATCTTTTAGTATATATTTCTTTGACTCATCTACATGTCTTTGAATTTCTTATTTTAATGCTTAAATATCCATATTTAAATCATCTATTAAACGCTTGTTAGAATAACAGTCAATAACCTTTTATACATCAACAGTGTAATCCTATAATACCTTGTTTCTCTAATTTAGTATTTTATTATCCGATTCTAATTACTAATTTTAAGATCTACAAGAAGTTAAAGACTTAGTATTATCCCTGAGCTCATTTTATAAATTTGTAATTTAATTTTATAATGTTCTAACTTCTACCTGATACAAATCATTAGTTTATTATAATTAAAATTTACTTTAATTAATTTCTTACAAATTCTTCTTCTAGCTAATAATCTCTACTTACTATTCCCGTAATTTAGCCTATAATTCTTATATTTCAAAAGTTGCCTTACTTAGTTACTCTTCTAGTATTTCAGGTACATTTTTCTTTAAATAACTAATTTACTAATGCAAAGCTTTAATTTCACCATTACTGCTTGTAAGTTTTTAGGACTGCTCATTAACAACTTAGTTAACATTTTAAAGTTATTCATCGAGCATTTCGTATTATAATTTTTAAAGTTTCATTTACTCTTTAAGATCTGAATTTTCATTACATTATAGCTCTAAAACATGATCAAAATTCTATCTTTCAAGAAGTTTTCGCTCTTTTTCTTAAAGTTTGTATTAATTATATAACTCATTTTGTAGTTATAGTTCATTGTTAAGTTCTTTAATACTGTCAATTTAAGCTTATAAATTATCTTCTTTTTGCTTAAATTCATGTTATTATTACATAAATTAAGTTCTTAATCTTTCAAATAGTTATGTCAATGGAAGTGCTTCATCAAGAGCAGAGTCAAAAGCTGGATTTGCTTCAACACCTCTTGATTTTTATTTCTTTTCCTCTGTCATTTTCTCTCTTAATAATCTACCCTAAAGCTCTAAAAAGTATACTTACTGTTATAAATTATAAATGAATTCTTTTTCTATAGCTTTATCTGGTAATGGTTACTATGGTATATTTCCTGACATTTATTAAAATTTTAGGATTTAGTAATAATAGATATAATAATATAAGTAAAAGTTTTACTCAACAGAAAATGCACTCCCAAATGCTAAAGTCTAAATCCGCATCAATCAGAGAATAACGAGTATCTATTGTTCTATTTAAAACTCCATCATTTACTTGCTCTATTTTATCAATTATGTTAGATGTAAAATAATGAGAAAAAATATTAATATTGCTAAGGAGGCTAATACTTTTTGTGCAAGCGAAATTGTAAATGTCCTACCTAGGATCATTAATCATATATACAAGAATTTGTAGACATACATAAAATGATTTAGAGTACGTTAGAAACATATCATTAACTCCATTCTTAATTTACTATTCTGTCACTTTTTTGAATAACGTACTAGCATGTTTCTTACCAGAATTAGGTTATTATCTGAAATCATTGTTAAGTTATATAGCCAATATTGTGAAATAGGTAACATATTTTTTCATAATATCCATAACGTCAATTTTATTAGCACTTTAAAAGATGTATTCTCTAATAGCTTGGGTAATATGAAACCAATTTAGTTAACGCAAACCTATACAAGGAGGTTATATCTTGTCAATTATACCTAGTTAAACTAAACTAATGAATTCATTTTGATCTGCTGATTCATTTTAAAATAATGAATGTACGTCTAAAATATAGAAACTAGCATCCTCAGAGAACATTCCAGGAAATATTGATAATGTAGATAACACATGGCATTATGTTTATGATAACCCAGATAATAGTTTTCCTAAACCAGGTGACAGTTTCTCTAATCTAACTGTTGAATGCCCTAATGATCTGAGTGTTTGTAATGGCTAAACACCATAAAGTTTTGAATTTTAGCATACTAGTCGTAATACTTGCGGTAACCCTGCACAAAGCCTTGAAATCTCCCTACCTTCTTCTAAACTAACACCTAACTACCCTATAACTAATATAGCACCCTCGTCTTCTGAGAGTGGGGGAACTGATAACTCTAACGAATTAACAGCAGGGCCTTAATATTCTAGTTAAAGTTAAGACCTTGATGTAAGGATAATATAACAATCTATACCAGCCGGAATTATCTGCTCAATATATTAACAGTTTCCTACATTTTCGAGTATCAACACAAATGGTGAAGTTTCTGCAGCTACATTTTTAAATATATTAAGTAATATTTCTGTATTGGTTGATATGTTTTCTTTCTAATCTATAATTCCTTCCTTCATTATCGCTGATATATTATTTTTAGCGTGCTCACTAGGGTTAAGTAAATGTGAAACTAGTTATTTATTTACAAATGTTAAATCTTATTCTGGCTTCATACTTCTGATAAGTTAAACTAAAATATCATCAATTTTTTTAAACTTTTCGTTAACTCCTTTTAAATTTGCTTAAAAGGCTTTTCTTTATATAGGAAACTGTGCTTTGTCACTGATAATTATTTATTTTAGATGTTCCGCTAGTTTCGATTTTCCTACTGATACTAAGCCAAATAAAATTATTAATTTAGTTGGAGGCTCATCATTAGCTAAAAATTGTATACATTGTGCTATTATATCCTTTCTGATATTAAAGCTTAATTCATTGTTAATCGCCTTCTAACTAAAGAATGGCCTGCCTTCTTACATTCGCTACACAATAGTGTCAGTCGTCATTTTTGTTATTCCTCCATCACGCCTAAAGAAAGCTGCTTCATGTTACTTTGTAGTAAAATATACTGGGGCAGTACCAGGATGTATTGTCGCAACTATTACAACCATTTAAAAAATTTCTTATGACTCTTTGTTTACTAGCTCCCATGGTTTTATTCTTGATAGAGTGTATATTTCACTTTCATAATCATCTGGTAGAGTTACATTAATAAAATGAACCTCAGATAGATCTGCATCAACTTGTGGAATAAATTATGCGACAGCTGCATCTATAGATAATCTTATTGAATCACGAATTTTACTATCTGTTAATATTCCCTTAACGCGGGAATCATCTTCGATACCAAACCAAAGCTATCCACCGTGAGAATTCAAAAAGGCATTTAGATATTCACGGGAATATCTACCAATAACATCTGGGAATCTTTTAACATCTTATATACCTTTAAATTCTATTAAATTGTTTTCTTCGACTGGTAAAATTTCATTATAAACAAGCTGATTTGGCAATGGTATTATCATTATGAATCTGTAAATTTGTATATAATTATATATAATATTCCTTTGATATAATTTACAAAATACTATATATCATTAATTCTAATTATTAATACTATTCCTACTTTATTTCCTTTTAAATTTTATAAAAACTTGACGATTATAGTTTTACCATAACTAGTATTATTTATTCGACAATATATTAAAATTATAAATTGCTTTACATGATTTCTTTTGTTTGAAATAAGGAATTACTGTATCTCAAATGTTGTAAATATTTTTAATATAAATTATATTTTATTGTATTGTATTTTGAGCAGTTAAAACAAATTTTATTAAATTATATATGAAAATTATATCACTTGTCATAATATTAGAGTAATAATCTTATTTACTCTAACACTCCAGGATTTGGTTGATCTTTACTTAACTCTTAGATAAAATAGTCATATAATTAAGAAATCTTATTAGAACATTTATTGTCTAATAACACTTTACTTTCTTTGCTTTACTCGCATTCTAATAGTTCTTATGCTTTTTCAAAGAATTCCTTATTAAGGTCGTTAGGAAATTCTGTTCTTGTAGTTAATATTTATTCTTTTTATATAACATCTAATTATTTGCAATTTGTATCTGTGTCTAATATTATTTCTTCTTTTTAATTAATTTTATCTTATACAATAATTTCAGTAATCTAGCACTCGCTACTAAATTAAAGTACATGAACATGCCCACTGGTTATTCCACCTTAAGATCCATAGTATCCACCAGGAAATCTAATAGCAGTCAATACCAATGCAATGAATTAAGTAGTTTATTATAAAATAATGCAAAAATATATAGGCTCGTATAAATCAATTTTAATTAGGGTTTCGAGCTATTAACTTTTTAAATATAAACATTTATCAGCTTTTTTAAAAAGTAAATTAAAATAAGGCGACGTAATAATTATATTTTTAAGTATTTAAGGCCCTGGGATAAAAACATCAGTATCGAATCGCCATTCTGAGATTTATTAATACTATGATGAAAAAAGATCACCACTACTTTTAGAAGCTACAATATCTGGAGTATCAATAGAAATATTCATTAATTTTTATAATTGGGTTTGCTATATTATTTTAAGATCACCGTTATATATTTTTATTTTCATATCAGATATAATAATTTCTTATTATTAAGAATCAAATTTCATCGGGACCCCTTGTAAACATGATTCAGAAAATGAAATAGGTATAACTTATTTCACTTCCATTTATTATTATTTTATATGATACTATTTAATAGAATTAAAATATAAAAATGGCAGATATATATTCTGATGATGCATTAGAGTTCATCTAAAGCCAAGTGGTTGACCTATAATCTAAAAATACAGATTTATTCACATAATCATTAAAAAAGGACAAAACTATTATTGATTTACAAAATACCATTAGTGTTTTAAAGACGGATCAAAAATAATAAAAAATTCTGATTGAAACATATAAGAAATAGTTCATTTCCCTAGGAATCTGCAATTTTGATAAAGATGGATTAATCGATCTGTAAAAATACTAAGACGAAAATATAGATATTAACCAGAGACTTTTAGACCTTTAAATTAAATATGATAATTTAGTAATTGAGCATAGAAATACATTGGAAACTATAACACGTACCACTGATACCTTAAGTAATAAAGAATTACAATACTAGGATGAGGTTTTTATGCTCACAAATTAAGTTTGCGATTTGGAATAGAACCTTTCTGAAATTAAGATTGAGCTTCAGTTGGCAAATACGCTAATCGATAGTTAAATGGACCAAATCCAAACCATCAAGACTAAGAAACAAACCCTAAAAACTGAAATGAATCAAATAACTATATCATTTAACAATAATAAGTTGGCTTTGAGCTCCTTAATAGATACCTTATCTGAAGTTCAGTTTAATATAGACGATATAAGAAATTCTGTAATTAATATAAAATTTTATTTGCAAACTTAGCTGTCTTAGTTTGATCAGTATTTCAGCTCATAATTTTAGGAACTAGCAACATTAAGTGGTAAGTTCGTGATAAATTTTTTTAACAAAGGTCAATAAATAAAATTAGAAAAAGATAACTTAATAATGAAAAATGAAGCTCTTTAAGAGTATATCGAAGAGCTCAAAACCTCTAATTCTGACCTTAATCGGCTTAAAAATTGCGAAAAATAAGCGAATTAATAAATAGAAAATCTGAAAATCGAAATTATCGCGTAGGATCAAGTATTTAAACTCGAATAATAAGAATTTGAACGAATTATCAGCAAATAAATTACTGAATTAAAAGATTTACGAGATACAGAAGTCCTTTAACAGTAATTATACTAGAAGTTAACTGCTGAAAATTTAATTTTATAATAAGAGCAAGAAAAATCTGAACGTATAGCAATAGCTAAAACACAAGAGAACTAGGTGCTGAATTAGAAGTTTACCAACTAAATTTCTGCATTAAAAGGGCTCTTTAACACTTAGTCTATAACCTTAAACGAGAAAAATAGACAGCTAGACCAGTAGATTAAGTTAAGCAAAATTACAATATCTAACCAGCGCAACTAAATTTAGGCAGCCGCAAACTATAACTTGAACTAAAAATCAAGAAATTACGAATTTCAGGGAACGTAAACGGAAAATAACGAAGAACGGGATGTCATAAATTCCGAGCTTTCAGTGTCTGTGGAAAAGTTCAAAATATTTACTAGTGATAATTTTAAGAATCTGCTCCTTGAAATTGACACTGAACAATTACTTGGATGCTATAATCTTGAAAAGTCGTTTTTATAAGCAGTTTTAGACATCAAGGTTTAACACGGGTAGATTGATACAACAATGGCAAAACATATCATTTATCAGAGGGAAAATACCAAATTAGCTTAAAGTGGGAACGATAATTATACTAGTTTGTTGAGTATTTAGAAGCAGTTCATGAAAGGAGAATAGGCATCGAAACTGATATAGCTTGATTTTAGTGAATTGATGAAACAAAAAAGTTTTACGAAAGCATAGTTATAACTGATAAAGCTTATATTTAGTAATGTAGAAGAGTACATGCGGGATTATATTTAAGATCTTAATAGGTAGATTTTGTCGCTTACAAACGAACTTAGGTTTCATGAAATATTAGCAGATAAAGATAAATTAAAAAAAGTCAATTAAGTATGTAAAATATTTCAAGAACAGGATATTCCAAAAACTATTTTATAATATAGAAAGACTATAGATGCGTTACGGTTAGAAATAATTATGATGAAGTCGCACCAGTGAAAAAAAATATCATTCAATTCTTTATTAAATATAATCTTTAATATCTTTAAGTTATTGCTTTAGTGTATCGCATTATAATTACATATGCTGGTTATTTTCACCTAATTATAGAAGAATACTATGAAGCTGACCTTCCATTTAAAATTCTATATCGTAATAAATATTATATATTAGTTAAGAATTAATTTGATTTTAATAAGAGTTGAAAAATGATTGACTGTCATCTCTATGAATGCTGAAAATTAGATAACATACTAATCAATATCAGTTATATCATATGAAAGTGATATTTTTAGTATCCTAATTTGATAAATAAAATATTATATTATATCATTCATTATGTTGTTTGGAATAGATTTTTCTATTTAAATACATATTTAGGTTCTATTTATTCCTGCTTAAAGTTAAACATAACTTGTTTTTAGATTTAATTAGCGTACTAACATTTCACAGTTAGGATCTCCTTTGGTTAATTTTATTATTTTCTAAATGATTATTTTGGATTTTAGCATGAATTATTAAGCTTAGATTTTGTTTATATCCAATCTAGCTAATTTTAACTAATTGGTAAATTTTATTTTACACCCTCTTTAAAATATTAATGAAATTCATTAGTTTCTGCTATTAATGCTAAATTAAATAATAATTTATTTCTTAAAAGCTGTTGATAATTTCTTTAATTTCCTTATAGCATTTTTTCTGTTTTACAATTTTCATATTATTTCCATTTATCTATTGTTATTTACCTACGTTACAGCATTTATTAGATGTGATCGAATATATTTTTAAACTATGATTCATCTAGCATTATTCCAAATTCATTAAATATGTTTGTAAATGTTTCTTACGCTGAAATAATACCTTAATGTTATTAAGACTTTTTGCCTTTACTAATTAAAAATTCGTTGTAATTTTTGATTTCCTCGTTCCATTAGTTCTCAATAATAGACTAATCTGTAATTTTACAACCATATAGATCTACTAACATATTATTTTTAAAATACCAGTCATTAATTTATATGATGTTGTTATTTTAATCAATATATTATCCTAGGGAATTTTTTCGCAAAGGTATTTGTTTACCATTTATATAAAGCTTACCATCTACGTCTACAACATTATTAATTGTAATTTTATCACTTTAAATAATATTTAATGCAACTTGTTATCCGATTAAGTCTGCTATTTCCGCTATAAAGAAATTATCTATTCCATCAGTAACCTATATTTATATATTTCTAGTTAATAGCTGTTCTTACGCTTTTAATAGAGCATATTTACTAATATCAAGGGTTTTTTCGTCTTCTAAAAATTATTTGAATTCATTATATTCCGCATCACATTAAGGACGCAGTTAACGCTAGTTAGATTTATTAGAAGATTAAGTTGAACTATTTATTTAGTTTTATTTTTAACTATTAACATTAATAATAGATAATTCAAATGAATTTTTATTACGCAGTGCACTATTTTATTATGGTATTAACTTTTATGAACTTTATTTACTAGCATACTTTTTATTATTTATTTCGGTGCTTTTGATGTCTCGTTTTTACAATATTTTTTCTTGTATTTACAATTTTTAAAGTAATATCCTAATTTATTCTGATTCTGGTAACAATTTTAATTTTTCAACAAAAGAATCATTAAATGATCCTGAGAATTAGCTACTATTATTAACTGGCTACAACTACCCACTATTATTATTTATTGCTTCTAAAATCTATTAATTTTCAATAACCATTTTTTAAAATTCCATATTTATTATATTTTCATCATATCCATCGCTCTTATTGTCTATTTCTTGGTCGAGTCCATCTTTAAATACTGTTTTTTTAGCTGACTTACTTTCCATTTATTATTTAAATTTTGATTCCATAATTTATTTTTGATTACCTTTATTCTCATCTTATAGTCTTTAATAATTCACCTAATAAGCTTCACCTTCTTATCTCAACCTATCAATTATCGCATCCTTCTCTTAAACTTCACTCTCTAGTTAAAGCCGTCTAATTTAATTTTCTTCACGCAGTTTTAACTCTTTCATATATGATTTTTCAATTTATTCTTTAACCATTATGAGTCTTTAAATTTCTTCTTCTAAATCTTCAATCCTATCACCTTATGTTTTCCGTGGGTTAATTTTAGATGAATTTTAACTATCAAAATCTGTCTTAAAAAGCATTGTTATGCGTCGTTTTTGATGCATTTGTTCTCTTAAAACAATAATTTCTTTACGAAGCTTAATTTTTTCATCTATCGAAAGCTTCTAAAGTTTTGTCATAATTTTCTACATATCTACGTTTTCTTACGACGCAATAACTAAAGCTAGACCAAAAGAGTCAGCTAAATTGATCAAGTCTCCTAAATTTTAGGACAATTTACTTTCTATTTTAGGAATCAGAAATTCAATCTATTATGCCAGTTCTTCATTAAAAAGTGTTTGCTATAATTTCAAAATTTTGGCGATTTATGTTTAGAAAATTGGAAAAACATCTTTTGGTATAAGATGATCAGTAGTAGGATTGCAATTGAGATCTTATTCAAAAAGAACAAATAATTTGCGTTTAGCAAAAAGTTATTATTGTGTGTTAGAAATTTATTTTAGCGAAGAATTTAAAAAGTTTGAAATTTTTTGACTAAATACAGTGAAAGTTGGCTATAATATATATTTTATTGATTACGTGATATTAAGATGTGTTTAAGAAGATTAAAGCGTAGATAAAGAGAGATCATATTTTTCGATTTCATCTGTCATTAGTTTCAGAATATATAGCATTATATAAAATAATGGGATATATTAAGTATAGCAATATTTCTAATATTAATATTATGTAGCTTCTATATTGAATAATTTTTAATAATCCCTAATATTTCCATTCCTTAATGTCTAATAATCCGTATGATCCCTACTATAATTAGTATTAGTCTTATCAGAACACATACTAGACTATTAACACTAATTATTAATATTCACAAAGCTATAGCATGAATCGTCCAGTCTATTCCAAATCTGGGGAGAGACCTTCTCGCTAATATATTGGAATGGGCGATTTTGTTGTTTCTGATGAAGAAGAAGCAATCCGAGTTCATGTTGATAAAGAAAAAGATTTCTCTATTTCATCTGATGTTAAGTCAGATACTCCTATACATGAGTATACTGATTAGGAGTATGATAGAGACTCTTTTAAATATATTCAAGCTTTCAAAGAAGACAACACGATTCGTGTGGTTAAGAGAGTACGTATTAATGATAGCATTAAAAATTTTGAAATTGCAATTGGAAATGATAATTATTTATTTTGGGCTCAGAAATACAATGAAAAATTTGGGTTAGGTGAGGCAACTCTCACCAAAAGAAGAGGAAGACCCAAAAAGGATTCTGTCCTTAATCTTTTAAATGCATGCAAGAAAGATTCAGATAAGTGAAAAATATTTTACGTTCATTTCTTAATAAGCCAATACCCAACAATAGATATTGCTACGACTAAAGTCAGTATCAATGATATTACTAAATAAATTATACCATTATCAACAGTTTCCTTACCAAAGAATGTACTCCATAATACAAACAATGATATTAAAATAATCCAAAATCCAATAAATGGAGCTTATCTGGCTGGAACTGAAGCTGTTTAAAACTTAACATCCTCTACACATATTGGCTCTTTTGTCACACCACATAACTATCTATCATTTCCATTAAATGTAAACGGAGTTTTTTCATAAATTTGTACTAAGTCATTGGGGTTTTCAACCTAATAAATTAAACCTTAATTTGTTTATCTAACAAAATCAGGTTAAACCCCTGTAGCTCGATAAATTTCTTATTGCACCTCTAATTAAGATGAGATTTTAGGATGGCCGAAAACTAAAAATTCATAAAATGTTTTAGATTTTATATTGTAAAATTCTTCCTATTACGATTTTGTAGCATTTAAAACAGATGGTATATATTTATCTTATATATTTTATATAGGTTGTTATATTTTAAATGGTTAGTTTTGTTAATTTGGAATATATTCAGGAGCATGGTGTGTCACTTAGGTTTAGTATTAAAGTTGTTAATTATTTGTATTTTGATTTATTTATGGTTAATATAATACGGGCTGTTACATATGTTGTTAATTAAACTGAGGTGGTTATTATTAGTATTATTATTGATATTAAATTTACTGCTAGACTGGTTATTAAATTTATGGTTAATATTATTAAAATGTTTATGGTTATGGTGCATAATTTAGCTATGAAAACTAGACTTATGGATATTAATCTTATTACACAATTTGTTATTGTACTTATGGAACGTACGATGGTTCATACTGAGATTAAGAAGGCATCAGTCTCATTTATTATTATCCATTTGATTAAACATTATATTAGGCTGGTTATTAGGTTAAAATATGAGGTGTATTTGTATGATTTCCTGGTGTTCTAGCAGGTAACATTTTCAAATTTTAACTATATATAAAATACGATATATAAATATTATTATTAACAAAATGAAACGAAACAAAGTAGAGCTATACTGTTCTATACATGCATTATAAAGGTCAATTGCGGCAACAAAACTAGCATGTGCATATGATATGGATATACCACGAAAAAATAATACAATACTTACGGATTAATCATATCAACGGTTAACTAAATTTAAATGGTTAGATGATGAAATTTTATGCTAATTTACATAAAATTATTCTACACTGTCATCACATTTTTTCAGGTTAGTGTAAAATTAGAATTTTCCATCTGCTCTTAGATGGTTTAATGCATAAACATAGTATTTCAATAAAAACTATTTTAATATTATTATTAATTAATCTAATAGCCATTGGTATGGTGTACATGTCAACTTATAGTTTAAAATTGTATTGGTTAGTGATTCAATAGGAGATGGACAAAATTGTATTAGTGCATTACGAGCTTTTATTAATGAAAATTATTATTAAATTATTATTAATTTTAATAACTTTGATGCATATTAAGTTTTACTACGAAATGGTAACATTAAATATGTTAAAGATTACCCATATTAGATAAAAGGAAAAATTATATAATAATCACTTGAGATTATAGATTTAGAGTGTAGTTCAGATGAATAAGAGATTTAAGATTAAGATGAGAGTTCATATAGATGTTAAAATAACTTATAGAATAAGATCGATTATTAAATTACCTATACATAGGATTCTGAAATAGAGAATCAGATTTATTTCAATTTACCACAAATAATAAACTTTATGAAATCTTAAAATGATATTTCTTAGCAAATAATTAATTTATCATGTTAACTTAAAAATCTTTAAATTAGTAGTAATAATCATATCATAGACTTTATTTATATTCCATAATTAGAGTTCAAATTATAGCAGTTAATTGAAGCAAACTTCTCGAATTCAGAGCTATACTTTCTAAAGCTATGTTTTTATGCATGTTATATGCCAGTTTAAGATAACGGATTTGATTGTGGTGTGTATACTATTGCATTTATTTTATTTTGCAATTAAGGTAATGATGAAATTTGCGGTCAAAACTCATCAACATGGCGAAAAAAGATTATATAGATTTTAACAAATTGAATATTTTTAATTTTATTAATTATATTATAATTATATTAGGATTAAAATATTTTAATGCAATTAAGTAAATTAGTGTCAACACTGCGCATTTTTAATTTATCGACGTCTGAAAAAGCTAAAACATAGCAATAAAGTAATTTTAACCTGTCAAAACTATAAGACTCTAAAATATTACCAAATGAGATAATTATAAATTAGAATATGGAGATTTATCTTGATTATATGATACTATTCTTCAATCGTAAGATGAACACTATTACAAAAAGTGTTTTTTTAGATAAAAACTGTAGCAATGATACAAATTTTTCAGAATTTTCTAAATTTTAAATTATTTGTTTGGATTAATAATTATCAATCAATTATTAGCACGATTTAACTTAGTGGCAAGGTCTTGTTTATCTCCTTTAGACATCTAAAAATGATAATAGAGGCTACATTATACTTATTTTAACTTTTAAAACTTTTATACGAGATAACAAAAATTCTATTCAAGACCATCCCGATTTGATTAAAAATACGATAGACTTAATAGTTTTTGCAGCAAAATTTATTGTTGCTTGGGAGTCAGAGTTTGTCTAATAAACCTGTATAACATAATTAAACAACTTATTAATTTTCTGATATTTTTATTATTATACATTTAATATATAGTCTTTCCTTTTCTGAAATATGCACGCCTCTGGTAGAATCTTTTAATACAAAACACAGTCATAACTTTTTGCTCACGCTTGGTCACTACGCGAAGATTAATAAATGCGTCTAGCTATATGCTCGTGTGATTTGGAACACAAAAACTTTGTTGAAGTAATCTAATTTAATAAATAGTCCCAGCAACTTTTAAAACTTGACTCATTTAATCTACAATTTCCAGTTACTAAAGCAATGTTCTATCCTAATTACTAAACGAGTAACTAAGACTTACTAATTTGTGCAAATGATATGCTGCGAATTTTCTCAATAAACTAGGATTAGCGTAAGCAGAAACTGACATAGAAATCATTTCTTCGTCATGAAAAGCGGCGTTAAGCACCAGTTACTGCATTTGACTGGTCAACGATCCAGCCTCATCTTGTGATTTAGTCATCTTATGATACCGCGATTTCACTCTGGGATATTAACCGAGAGGAACTTGAGTTCACATTTCAAGCACATGAGAAATCTATAAATGATGTTTCATTTTCACCTGCTGATCCTTCTATATTTGCTTCTTGTGCGTCAGATGGTACTGTTCGTGTTTTTGATAGGCGAAAGATAGAAATTTCATAATAAATAACTTAATTAGATAATCAAGCACTGCGAGTCTAATTCAATAAATTCGACCCGCATTAACTGGCGATTATCAGTAATAACAATAATCAAATACATATATACGATTTACGAAATGTCTAGCATGTTTTAAACTTAGAAAAGCATGAAAAAGAGGTAAACGGCATAGCTTGGAACCCAACTTGTGCTAATCAACTTTTAAGCGTTGGTGAGGATGGTAATGCACTAATTTGGGAGGGGGGAAAAGCAATCATGGGTTACAACTGTGGTGAACCAGCGGACAATTGTGGGTGGAGCGAGTTAAATAAGGAGTGGTGCAGCTTGATTCATGGGGATATTCTAGAAATTTTACATGTATGATGATCATGATGATTATTTAAAACATCAAGCAGGAATTGATTGATAGTAATTATTTATGTGCTGTAAAAAACTTAGTAAATAGAGAGAAATAAAAACCATTGACAGGATTAACAGTATAAATAATAATATTTTTAAAGTTAAATAACATGTAATATAAATTTTTAAAATATACTTAATACATTTCTTAGAGGATAATGATAAATTTAAAGTATGATTTATAGTTATATATAATATTTTCTGATCAGAATAACTTAAAATGGGAGCTTAAGATTCCTAAACCTAATAATCTCAACCCCTAAGCAGCATTGACATTACTTTGTTGAAACTTAAGAAGGTCAGAGATCTCTTAAAATAAGAAGTCAAGCTATAGTCAATTCTCATAGCTCAGTTAGATCAATAAGTGGTGTAATCAGTTCCAACTGATTTGGATAAAGCATAAATCTTAATTGTTCGTAAGAAAATTCAGTAAAAAATTGAAACAACATTTACAAATATGACCATTGAGATAGAAAAATAAGTATTTAAAGTCGAAAACTTCATTCGCCAAAATCAGACTATTGAAATATTAAATAGTTTAAGTGATGAACTCAAAAAGTATGATTATGATGAAATGGTTTTAGAGTTGCAAGAAATTAAGTAAAGCTTAGAATTTAATGATTTAACAATTTAGAATATAAACTAGGTGCTAGAAGATTAAAATATATCTTTGGATTTAGCTTTTGAGATTGATAGTTACAAAAATTCGACGTGTTAGTAGGATTTTAATAGTCAACAAATTGATTAAGTAGTGATGTGATAGGCTCAATCATAATTTTTTGTAACCATACAGAAGTGATGGATCTCTTTCATTAACTTATTATTCGGCTTGAGGTTGTAAAGAAAAATTTGAAGGTTAAATAAGGGCATTCTCTGCATTAACTTTGCAAACTCCATCTGCTATCGATAAACTTAATGATTGGTTTGGGTCATTGTTTATTGTAAAACTAATCGAAAAGGTCTTATTAGGGCCTGGAATAATCTACACTGTTCCTGTTGCCCCAACTTGCATATTAATAGTAGAATCTTATGAGAACTGGACTCGTGATTAGTTTGTTTCAGTTCGTTTCTCACTAATATGTGATTATTCTTCTGACTAATTGTCCGAATAATCAGAATAATTATTGTAACCATCTGATGAGTAATTTTCGGACATTTTAATATATTGCTATCGGTTTATTATAATATTATAATATATTTTATGATTATACTTAGATATAAATTTTATATATAATTATTAATATTTATTTTTCTTTAAAATGGACTCTGATCTACTTCCACCAATACCTGATTAAATGAGCGATTCTGTTGATGATAATACTGTTAATTTATTTAGTAACAAAAATTCAAAAAAGGATGATCAAACCTATATCGAATTTGAGAATAAAGGAAATCGACTTTCTCCTCATAAAATTCCAGAAACACTTTTTGATTTAATTAATGATGATAGTGAAACTGTAATTCCAACTGAAGCCAAATAGACGAAATTTTGCTTAATGGAATATAATGAGGAAGTTCATGGTAGCTATTGTGGTGAAGAAAATAATGTAGTTGAAAATGCTTATTAAGGTCTTTATGATTAAAATACTATTATAATGACAATTAGAACCAAGTTTTTATAGACTATGATAGATATTGACGAAAATATTAAAACCGTAAACGATAAATTAGATGATTTTGATGAATCAAGTGCAGAATAAGTTTAAATTGAGGATAATATTGATAGTAACATGAATATAGGAGATGCAAGGGTGATGATTAAAAATTAATTAAAAAATAATTTAATTATAGAAAGTTTAAAGTTACAAAACATTAACGTAAATATGATATTATAGTCTATAAATTTACTAGAATTATAAGAAATTCTTGTTCTATATAATATTTTGAAGACATAAAACAACGATTCTTATAATTTACTTAAAAAATTATTAAATAATCTATAGTGATATATTTATATAATATTATAAATACTGTATAAATTTAATGTCAGATCCAGAAGAGCTGAAGCCAATGGCATATCAATAGTAAACTCCAAGTACAAAATCAAGAGCACTTGTCTAACACTAATAGTACTTATAAAAGTTGTCGGAGAAATCTAGAGCACTAAAACAGCAAAGAGAAGCAGAAGAGTAAACTAAGGAGAAGTAATTAGAAAAATAATTTTCTGTTTACAATAGCGGGGCTAATAGAAAATTAATTGATAAGGAATAAAAGGTTAAGAATATTAAAAAATGGGATGAGACAGCTAACTTGAACACTGCTATTTAACCTGTCTACGCTGTACAGTAAAATATATCTCCTACAGTCTAGAACTAATATGGTTAGGAAAACTACGAAGATACACTTATAGATTTAGCAAATTAGTATAAGATTTAAGACCAGTAAACTGGCATAGGCACATTAAAATAATAGGAGATATATTCTGATTAAAACAATCAAAATAATTATTAAGATTAGAGTTTCATTGACTAGAAGACTCTAAACTAACACCAATTTCAGCCTGACAAAGACCAAAATTAACCAGATTAACACTATTAGTAAGTGAACGACTAAACCTTGGCCCCGAAAGCGTCACTTTTTACTCTAGACAATTTAGGAAATGAAATTTCTTTGGAATAGGCTATGCACAACCCACCAAATGCGTTTGCACCAATGCAGCAACCAGAGGAACAGAAAAGCCATTTTGATGCCAATTTAGACGACACTGAGTTCGGGATCACGAAGGAAATCAACGAATCTGATGATAATTTGGCGCAAACTGGTGACCTGAACGCATTCCCGGACTTGGCAGACGACAAACAAAAGCCAGAGGACAACTACGCGCAGTCGTTCAAAATGCTATCTCTAGCAAACCAGCAAGATTACGATTACAGGCTTTCGCCGGCGCAAATACCAGAGACACTCTTTATGCTGCTTAACGCTATGGACTAGCTCCCAGATAGCAATTTTGGTGGAACAGGAGAGGTTGAGCCCAAAACGCAGACGCAAATGATTCTATGCGATGAAGAAGAATAAATTGAGGGGGATTATGTGGGTGAGTGCAAAATTGAAAATATGGCTGAAGATGGTTAGTTGGGAGTCGAAAATGCAGATAAAGAAGTTATTTTGGATGAGAAAAACGAAATTATATTTTAGAATTAGGGTGTTGACATTATTTAAGAGTAGGAGGACCTGGAGGGCAATCAAACTAGTTTGCAGAAAAAATAACATAATTTGTCGAAAATTAAGAAACTCCCAAAACCCGCAAGATAAAATAGCTAGGCAACAATTTATTAGTAGGAAGCTGATAACAATTTATTAAGTTTGAATCAGCATACATAAAATGATATTAATAGATGCGAGTAATTGTATGAGTCGTTAAAAGGTAACGGTATTGAAATAATATCACTAGTTTAGCAAATGCAGGTTATGTCACCTAAAGAAAAATAAGAAGTACTTTTTGTGCTAAAAGATGCTTAATTAGGAGAATAATCAGGACTTTAATCACTAAAAGTATCAATTGATTACTCAAAATAAATTTAGTAATATTAGTCTAACTTATCAAATCATGTGGAAGAACCACGAAGACTATTATCAGCTAAACGCCCATTATCTGGCGAAAGAGTTAAAAATAGAGTTCCATCTGCTACACCTAAGCCATTATTACATTAAGGTGAGCATTAAATTACTGGACTCCCTACTCAGCTGCCAAAAATTATGAAAATTAATGATTAGAGTAGAAATTTAGATGATTCTTTGAAGATTTCATTATCAACAAGTTAATTGCAGACCATGAAATCAATTAAATAGTAAGAAACTTTAAGCTTACTCAATGTTATCATTATAGAGATTTTAAATGTTTACCCAATTTAAGATGCAATGGGTACAATTGTTCCTAATCTACTATCTGCAGATAAAAATCCGGTTTATATCGTTCATAAAAGTATTTAAGATAAATAAGAAGTACAAAAACAAGAAAATTAGAGAATAATAATTGAGTAAATACCTCAAAATAGTAATCCGTTCTTTATATTTACTCTATATAATGAAAAAATGAAATATGTGTTATCTTAAGATTAACGCAAAGGAAGAATGAGAGTAGGATTGCCAAAAGATTTTAAAGCAAAAATTTGGTAGATTAATATTCCTTCAACAAAACCATTCGAGGATGTAATATTGGACTACTGTATAACAAGAAGATTTAGATACTAAAGTAGTTGCATTTTAGAATGTATTAGTTATTTGCCTATTAGTTTGAATTAAATTACACCGGATAATTCTCTTGTATTTAAAAAACCAACCATATCTATTGTTTCTAAGACGCCTAGACTGGGTACCCCTAAATTAGAAAAAAGTATCAGATTAAGAAAATCCAAAGATTAAATTGAAATTGATATTCTTAGCAACTATGGTGGCAATTAATCTGGTTTAAATTCTATTTTACTATTTGATTCTTAAGGGCACTAAATTCTTTTACCTAATGATGATGTTAGTATTAGCTCAACAGATAGACCGGAAGCTATATTGAATTTATTTCTATACTAAAATTTAGGGAACTAAGATTCAAGAAAATAATGGACTACTGCGAATACAGTCACCTCTTCTATTATTATTACTTCTTCATAGCATTTGCGTGTTACTGCAATGAAAATTTTAAATTACAATTGCCCAAAAGAGCAAACCAAGTGTACAAAAGATATACAGATTAAGTTCAATAATGAAGTAGTTAAAAATTCAGAATTAGGTTAGTTTAACAATAAATTAGACTAAATTGACTTTATTTTGTTGCGATAGGATATGGATTTGTAAGATATATTAGAAAAGTTAATTTATCAAAACTAAGATACTTAATAACCAGTTACTTACTAAACCCCATAGTTATCGAAGTAAGAAACACCACTTACTAAAAAACTAACACCAAATTCGTTAAAATTGCAAAACAATGGATTTTTAGTTGAAGATTACTCAACTTTTAGCATTACTTTACTACTTTTAGACACATTCAGTTACAATTCAACTGGCTATTCTATAGGTGATATTTAGCTATAAACTCAAAATAAAAATTTTCTTCAAGTTAACATGGTATAACCATCTGGCCAAGATTTTGAATTTTTCAGTCGTGGTGAGAAAGTTGAACAGAATTAAACTACAATAATTGGTTAAAACCTTTCATAACCATTGCTTTTTGCCTAAAGACTGAATGGAAAGCAGAGAAATACACTATGCAAAGCTACTTTATGGTTCAAACACGACTAAACCGATACCATAACACACTTAATGATTAACAATTTCGCATAATCACTGGACAACACGTTGAGACAGTTTTTAATTTTTGTCAATGGTGTAATATAGTAGCCATTTCCTGGTGTGATATTACCACAATGTGTATTTAGTCCTGATATGACAAATGAATATTTATAATAGTACACTGGATTCTCAGAATAAGGAAATATAACTCAAATTCAGTAAAATTTTATTCAGGATGTGTGTGTTTATACTCCTATTTTAATTAAGCAGGGTATCTCTAAAGCATCATAAGAATTGTAGCGACATGCATAACAATCAGGCAACTTTTATGAATTCATTCAGTCAAAATTTTAACCAGTTGAAATTAGGTTATCTAGAGGAAATAATCAAATACAACTTATTCATTAGAAAATAAATAGTGAAAATTTAACGTATATAACTTCTTATTAACCTTAAGGCAATACGTTATAAATTGATATACTATCATACTATCGTGAAACTAAATAGGTTGGAGTCTCGCTTATTTAATTATTTTAAAATGGCAAAGATTAGATTAATTTCTAAAAGTATTCTGCATAGATTTATTCCAACCTTATGACGTCTTAAATTTTTATCAACGAATCTACAATTTCTGACTCATAAAATCCGGCATATGAATTATTATAGAATAAACCCTGGATTGTAATCATGAAAAATATAAGTGGTTAATACATCCAAGGTTACTCTAGTTGTGCTAGTATTAGCACATTATATATCACATTTCCAGATAAATAAGAGATTAGTGGAATATCATTAATTTCAGATAATATAGCAGAAATTTGTATATCTTTTGACGGAAAATTATTATTTGAGGGATTATTATCAGATAATGGTAATATATAATAAATTTCGTTTAGTAAGCATAAGCTATTAGGAGATTAATTATTGATTCAGTGAAATATAAATATCACTATAATATCCAAAGTGTAAAGTGTTTAATGAAACTAATTACAAAAGCTGCTATAAGTACCAAAATCCAAAATACTTAACTTTTTAGAGCATCTGCGATGACAAGCCAATTTTCCGTTAATGTAGGCTAACTTAGCTTATATTTAGGTGTATTTTCTATACCACTTGCTAACAGTCTATTATTATAGTTAGAATAGCGTAAATTCTTAGCTTCTCTCATCTCTGGTGGTTATGACCCGAAAAATTTATTTAATACATCATAATCTATTTACATTATTCCAAAAAAGTTTAAATATCGCTTTTGTTAAATTTTCTCTTCAATATGTTACACTGAAGGTTTAATTAACTATATAATTGATGAGATATAAAATGACTTTAATTCACCAAGATTTGAAGCCTTTTTATATAAAGTGCGAACATTAGTGGTGTTAATATGAACTTATGTTACAGTATTATCAAACAATTATTATATTCTATGTGAAACTTTTTATGCATTAACCCAGATATCTTCCTCTCTAAAATCATCTATAGATTTACTTTTATAAAGATTTTAGTAAATAATATTTACCTATGTACCTTTTACAATGCTTTAGAAACTTAGTATACACTCTAACAACTCATTTTTAGAAGCGTATACTTTTTGAAATGCTTCATAGTTAAGAATCAGCCGCCATTCATTAATAAATAACAAGATTTAATCTAAACTAGAAATAATCATTGTATTTATCTTAAAATAAACCTTATCTGGGGTGTCAAATTTTTATTTTCCATTGTTGCTTACAGCATAAGCTCTCTTTAATCTATATATATAATTTTCTAAAAATGCTGTAATTTACTCAAAAAATAAACTAAAAATTTAATTTCCTACATTATTTTTCATTAATAAATTCATATTTTTGATTAATTATAAAAATATTGGTAATTTTACTATATGTCGAAAATGTTGCATTTAAATCAGTAAATAAAAAGCTGCCTATCGCATGTAATAATCCATAGCATCAGAATTATCTTTATTTGAAGATAAGAAAATTTCTAGAATAGCATTTCTATTGCTGGAGTAAAGGTTGGCTTAAAACTGTTAACATTCTTATATTTCCATATTCTCTATATTTTAATTTACGCATCTGCATTAATTACATTAGCATATTTCAATATCATTCAGAATAGTTTAAATGCATAGAATATTTACAAATTCTTTGCTTTTGACAATTACAACTTTTCTCACGCCATTACCAGTGGAAATACATTACAGTCCTTAAGAATTTAAATCATCTCCATTCCATTTACTCCAATTTTCTAAAATTTAGAGTGCACCATTTCGATAGCTTTTCAACTCAAAATTATCAGACCTAACACTGAAACGTGCATTTTTGGAACATTCTATTAGAAGCTAAATAAAATCTCCGAATAAAGAGGATGATACACAACCTGCATAAATCGAGTGAAAATAAGAAGTTGAATCCGCTAATGGTGCAGTAAAATGCTGAGATGAGTAATTTTAGTGAAGAATTAATTGGGAATGAAATTATGATGATGGTGAAAAGAATAAAATTGATTCTTTTATAAAAGATTTGGGAGGTGAAGTCAGCAAATTAGGAACTTTGTAGAAATATCCTTATGGGGCGAAGAAGGAATTAATAAGCTATTTAGTAATTTATTCAAAATTGGATTGTTTATAAAAATGTGGTGCTAAGTATCTATCCATATTTTAATGTAATAATGAGGAAGCAAATTCTGTCATTATTTTAAATTTTTCACCAATTGATTCAATAATTATATAATACCTAATATTAAAAAATTAAAATATAATATATGAAAAATTATTAGTATCAAATTTTGTAAATATTTTGCGTAATTGATTGCATAAGTAAACTTTAAATATAATATAACAAAATAATAAATTATAGATTAAAATTTAAATATCTAAAAGGATTATAAATAAGATATATTACCTGATTGCGAAATTGAATGAATAGGGACATGGCGAAAGCAATAAACTTGTTAAAGTCAATTGATGTCAAAGATATCCCATCATTATCAGAAATTTATGTGTAATCTCACTAGGTTAGAGGACGATTTTTTATTCCGAATCTAACTCATACTCATGGGAAAACGAAAAAAAGTAATTCAACGTTATCTAAGGTAAATGATAGGGAATAATAACGTACATAAACATAAATAGTAAAACCTGTAATTTAATCAGATCCTAAATTTGATGTTCCATTGTATGATTAGGTTTTTGAAATGGATAATATGGAGCAGTAGAACAATGTAATTAACGAAGAGCTACGATTGCTTAAAAGCTTATAGGACAAGTATAAGGTATTAAAAAATAAATTACGAACAAATATTATAGAACTAAAGGCTATACGAATGACAGTTGATGGAGCAAACGCACAATTGGATAAAATGTAAATTAAAATAGATCTTATAGAGTCATAAGTTTATATTTTTCAAGATGAATATATGCTAGAGTTACAAAAATAAGAGAATTCTATAGATGTTGATTCTAATGTTGAATCATTACCGTAATAATTTCTTACCACTTTAGATTAGTTAGAAGGAAAAATTACTACTTCTACTAAGTCACTTACAGATACACATTAATAATTAAAAAGATACAGGCATAAAAGAAAACATGAGAACTAAAATAACAATAAATAAAAATAATGAGTTCTTTCACAATACCATGGAGCTATCTTTTTCTCTAATAATATCCTCAAGTGTTCTAGTTGGAGCCCTAGCTCTAGAAAAATAAGTATCGCAAATATAATTATCATAACCTAACAATATCTTTTGTGAGTGAGTAAGTACCTAAGTTTATGAATGAGAAGCTAAATCTAATTCGAGCGCTAACTATTATGCTAAAATAGGACGTATAGATTGTTCAAATTCAATACGTTTATTAAAATGGCTTTATACTGAGGTTTTATCTTTCAAATCTTTAATAGCCTAAGGTAAATTATAAAGGGAATTGTAAGAGATAGGTGCTGATAAATCTGTTGGATGTGTAAAAGGAACCTACATTTAGAGGTTAAAAAGTAAAATATGATAATATCATATAATATTAATATTCAGTGAATGCACTCTTCGAAATTTTTTAGATCAGTGCATAATTCGGATATACCTTGATAAAGTCGTATTACACTTGGCAACTATACTATATTATATCGATCACAAATATCTTGATTTTCTACACAATAAATTTAGCTAAAAATAATATGTTTGTATTCATTTTGAAAAGATAAATTATTGTATAATGAGTTAAAATTTTCGCAACCAATACACCACGAAGGTGCAAACTTTATTAATAAGATCTTATTTTAAACGTCTTCTATTTACATATCATGATACCTAGAGAAATCTAGAACAATAGATAGAGTAATTAACATTTTAACTATATATTTAATATTAATTATTAATTATTATTTATTAATGCGTGCTACATAGTTTATTTCAAAGCCTTCTGCTAAATAAATATAACAGCTGATAGCTGCATAGAATGCAAAATTTATGATAATGGCATAACATGGACCTTTATCATTTTCCTTACAAGAAATTCCATAAGTAGATACAACAACCCCAATTGAAGAACTTATGGAACTATTAAAACGTAAACGTTCTTTTAAGATAATTTTAGGTTCACCTCACCAGTGTACTTGTCCTCAAGGTAAGTAAGATTGTTTTTGCGAACATATAGCATTCTTAAATATCCGAAAATTTAAAATTCCAATCAAAGATTAACTATGCTTTTAGACATCTTGGACTGATTTAGAGCTGGATAGAATTCTATAATGTAAATTTTTGAAATAATCTAGTCAAAAGACGAAAAAACTTGTTAAAGATGAATCTATACACGAAACGACAAGGTTCACGCCCAGAAATGAGATAACAGAAGAGACATATTGTGCAATATGCTTAGAAAATATTGATTCTGATGATCCCGCGACTCTCCCATTTTGTGGGACTTGTGGAAATTCACTACATGAAAGATGTCTCTACATATATTTAGCAAATGCGAAATAATAGAAAACTAAAGAAACTTGTATTTACTGTCGTTAAGAGTGGAAAGATGGCAGAGATAAAATTTATCAAGGAGGAAAAGCTCAAAAAAATTCTACAAATGCTATAAGTAAAATTGACACAAATAATCTAGATTAATGTTGTTGCTGCCATTCTAAACTTGGAAAGCACTATGCACTAAAATAATTTTCAGCAGATAAATTTTGCTACCAGTGTTTATGCTAGCTTGAAAAAGGGACATATGTAATAAACAAACGCAATTTGATCCTTAAAAGGCTGCAAGTTAAACCTTTACAAACACATAGAGCTTAAATTGTTTAAAATTTCTACAATAGAGAAATTACTGCTTTAGATTATGATCTTTTATTAAGGCTTGATGATTAAAAAACTGACTAGCGTGCAATGCAGCTTAAACTGCCAACTTTTCTAGTTCCTTTTATTTTTAAGGAGAATGTTTCTGGCCAATAATTTGAATGTTAGCTCTGCTAAAATGCAGAAGTTAACCCATATAACCTGCTTTCAGTTGACTCGCTTACAGACATAGATAATTTAGACCTAGATTTAAATAAGCTTCATGACTGTTTGAAGGAGTAAGAAGTTCGTGTTTCTGTTTAACTTATTGAATCATACTTAGCTAACAACACATAATTCTTCCTTCCTTGTGGTTAGCATGCCGTGCATGGATTCTGTGCACTCGTTTGTGCTGCAGAAAAAACAGTTTTCAGATAGGGTGAGCAATATTTAGGTTCAAAAATTCTTTCTGACTATTGTGAGATTTGCAAAATTCCTTATTTGAAAGAGTGGCTACGTGAGGCTAGACTTTAAAGAGCGGTAAGTCAGAATGGGGGTAAACGGGAGCCGATAGTACTAGAGAAGACTGGGAAAAAGACTGTAACTCCACGAAACAGGGAACCAGCTTTTAACCTCGACCAGGGAGTGGATTTATTAGGGTGTATTTAAGTTAATAACGTTTAAACCATTAATAGGAAGTGAATTTGATATTTTTATGTAATTATTTAACGATATATAAAATGGAGAGACTTCCATAGATTTAAATCTCGCATTGCCGCTTCCAACGTGCACTGCAGTCGCAAATTTAAATCTAAAAAGCTAATAAAATAACAGATTTACCGTTATTTTTTCCTGAAATTAAAGACGAACATCAGGCAATTTAGTAAATTTCAGTTAAATCTGAAAAAGTCAAACGGAAAGGTTGCAATTTAAAGATATGCTCTTCTTCATTCTTTCAGTCACAGGTATCTAGGTTTAATGTGAAAAATGACACTCCTGGGCCGTACGCATTATCGCGGGAAATTAATGGCACAAAAATATAATTTTCAAAACAGGCTAGGTTTTAAAAAATATAAAATAGCGTAGATTATCCACTATTTGATCTTTAACGTGACCAAATCAGCCATGTGCTATATAAAGCTGGAGTTAAGAAGTGGAAAAAAGAACTCAGTTTATGGACAGATATTATACTAAAGAATATTGATAATTAAGAAAAAGAATAGTAAATAGTTTATTTTTAGTCTGATGATAAATTGGAATTAGAGTGACAAGCGAATAACATTATTACTATATAATATTGTTAGTTACGAGTAAGATAAATGACTTTACCACGAAATTTAGATATTATTGAAACTAAGAGTCTAAATTATGTGGAGAATGGTATCTCATTTGAGATATTAATTCGTACTAATTAGGCTCTTAAACATAAATCAACAATGTAATAATACTGCGCAGATGCATTTTAAGATATTAAATATTTTGATACTGTGGTTGAATTAAAAAATAAAAATTATCGACTAATCTTTAATAAGTTTAACCTAGTATAACGACACTACTTATTAGTAAGTATTGATTTCTGTCATTAGAAAGAAATCTTAACTTAGTTATCATTTGAGGCATTAGCTGAAGCCATTTAAATTACAAATTTCTATGCATTTTATAACGGTGGTTAAAAATCAGGATCATCTTAACCAAGGTAACATTTTTAACTCGTAGAATTAGATAAGATTCCAATAGAAAATTTAATTATAAATGATAAACTAAGATATTTAGATGATTTATAGTGCTTTGTGGAGACTTTTCCTGTTTGTGATAGTATGTCATTATACAAAGCATACATTAATCTAATTAAAAAGTGTCGCATATAACTATCAGAGCCTATTATATCAGATGATATTGCACATAACTATTTTGATGTATCTAAACTTCCTACTTATCACCAAATTTATACATAAGAAGAGGACCAATCCACACTGACTTAGCTTACAATAGATGACTATAGTTTAATAATCGCTAATGGTTATATGATTATGTTCAAGCGGAGTTAAGATAATTTTATTAATTCAATATCATTAACAGGGTAGATATTTGTTTAAGATGAATAATCAGCATAGTTACTTATGTAAACAGGTATTCTAAATACTTTTAGAACTTGTATACCTACGGAATGATTTTAATTTAAGTTCAATTTTATATAATAAAGTAGATTTTTTATTTAAAGTATGATTTTGTATAATATTATTATATTAATATACACCTATAAAACTAATTCCGTTCCACGAATTTTTATAAAATGCCTAACTTCCTACCAGATTCTATTCTTTGCCGCTTACTCTCTGTCAGAGGTATGAAGCCAGGTACATAAATAGATATACCAGAGCATGAAATTGTTGAAATAGCTGAAAAAGCATACGAAGTTTTTCTATCTTAACCATCTTTACTCGAATTGGCTGCACCAGTAAAAATTTGTGGAGATATACATGGATAGTATTATGATTTACTGAGATTGTTGGAATATTCTGGATTCCCTCCTTCTGTTAACTATTTATTCTTAGGAGACTATGTGGATCGAGGACAATAATCTTTAGAATGTATTATTTTGCTTTTATGTTATAAGATAAAATATCCAGAATCATTTTTCTTATTGAGAGGTAATCATGAGTGCTCATCGATTAATAGAATTTATGGATTTTATTAAGAATGTCGTCAGCGTTATTCAGTAAATCTATGGAAAGTTTTTAAAAAGACCTTTGATGCATTACCTATTGCTGCGACTATCGAAGATAAAATATTCTGTGTACATGGTGGTTTAAGTCCAGAGCTTAACTCTTTCAAATAGCTTGCCAATATTGTCAGACCTACATGTGTACCTGACTAGGGTCTTCTCTGTGATGTCCTTTGGTCTGATCCAGATACAACCATATAAGGATTTTAGGAAAACGATCGTGGTGTTTCTTTTACTTTTGGACAGGACGTAGTTATGAAGTTCCTTAAAAAGTTTGATTATGACCTTATTGTAAGGGCTCATTAGGTCATTTAGGATGGCTACGAATTTTTCGCAAAACGTCGCTTAGTTACTATTTTTTCAGCACCAAATTATTGTGGAGAATATGATAACTCAGGTGCGATTATGTCAGTAGATGATTCTCTTATGTGTTCATTCTAAATTTTAAAAGCGTAAACTAGAAGTGAATAAGCTGCATGTGGCGGTAGATATTGATTGATTTTGCTTATTTTATATTTTTAAATATCTGTTAATATACATATACAATACAATATTTAGATTTCATATAAATTTTACATTCCACAAATGGATTATTCATAAAATTCCGATCGTGCTCTTCAAATGCGTGTACATTAACTTGAAGAATAGCTTGCTATCCGTAATTCTGAGTATCACCAGCTTTCTTCGTAAGCCTTAAGTACCACTTAAAAGTTGGAATAACATATTGCTAACTTAGAATCAGAAAAAGCTTAAATGATAAATAAGTTTGCTTCGTCTCAATAATATGGATCGGATGAAACTCAAGTAGAAGAGCTCAAGCAAACAATCTAGATTCTTAATGAGTAGCTTATTGATACCAATAATGAGCTTCTTGAGGTTCATGAACAATAGGAAGAAACTAGAAAAACTCAAATGTTTAATGAAAATTAAGGTGATGGCTAAGATTTTGATATTGATCAGCCTTTCGGCAAATCTTAAGTCTAAACTCTTGAAGAAGATATTTAATTAATGAGAAACGCAATGGCTGACGAAGAATAAAAAAAATTAGATGATAAAGATGAATTAAATATGCTTCGTGATGATAATTAAGAGTTACGCTAAAAATTAACCTTTTTAGAGGCTTAAATTCGTCAAATCAATAAACTTTTTGGTGGCCTCGGCAACATTTGTACTGGTGCTTAAGATCGTTTAGAATCTCTTTTGTCTGATGGAAATGAAATGAATCTTACAATTGGGTAGTCACACTTTGCATGGAAATGATCTTTATCTCTCACTCTTCAAGTAACTTCATCTAATTTTAGATTTTTCTCTTTAATATACCAATTTTCCTGTTCACATCTTCCACTGCTTTTTCCATGGTATTTTGCATAGCTTTTAAACTTAAATAGTCAATACTATAGGGCCCATCAGAAGCAGATATTTCTTTCTATTTTAATTTTTCAAGTTATAATACATCAGTTTTTAGTTCCTTTTCTGTATAATCAATTTTTTCCTTAATTTACTTTGTTTGAATTTATTTACTAATTATTTCACTATCAATATATTTTTTCTAATCAAGTATTTTATTCAAATCCTACTTAAGTTGATTCATTTATAATAAACAATTTCCAGCACTTAGTTTAATTCTTAATAATTCTTAATTTCTAATAGCAATCTTATCTAATAATTTGCTATTTTCAATCTTAAGTTAGTCAAAGTCAACTTAGTTTAATCCTTATTGCTAATTAATACCAGAGTTATTTTATTCCTTAATTTTATTGAGCTATTTTTTAAATTACAATTCTTTTTCAGAGAATTGCTAAGTTTGATTCTTTAATTTTTATGTTTAAATGTTATAAAAAGATTCAATTGCATTAGCATTTACCGATTTTGGCAGCCTATGAATGATTTCCTAGTTAGATTCTTCAATTGAAAATCCAGTATCACCTAATACTTCTCTCTAATAAATAAAAGTCAATCGGCGAATAGTAGCCAAATTTTATTCATACGCTAAAATAAGTGACTTTAAGCGACATGCAGCATCTAGTGAGATTTATGATAGGTATTCATTGTGTGTTTTTAGTTCAGATGATTCAGATAGCGCAATAAGTAATAAATCTGCATTTTCTAATTACTAAGGGTTTTCAATATCTGAAATTTCAGGATCATCTATATATCTCTCCTCAAATGCTGATAGAAAGTCATTTTCCTTTAATAATAGTTCATTTTATTAGATAAGTTCATCAATCTATACGTTTAGGGACATTTTTTTGCGGAATTAAACATTGTATTTCATATATATTATGAATATAATTTATTGTATTTTGAAAAATAAATGCAATAAAAATAAAGAATAACTAATAGTAATGGACTCATTGACCCACCATAATCTTTCTTAACAAAGACAATATTTTTAGATACGACGCCATTGAAATAATAAGATAGATGGAAAAAACCAGTTGCATAAAAGTACGAATTTCTTATATAAAGAGAAAGAAAATTAGTTACTTAAAAGTAAACAACTCAAAATGACGATTTTTTCTATGATAAGAAAACATATCAAAATATTAAAAGATTTCTACATCAGGATAAATTGCCGACCATCTAAAAATAGAATAACCTTATCAATAGAAGTAGTGCAATCAATCGATCTGAAAGATTCAAATAACTAAAACCCTGGGATATTACACCAGGTCCCACGGAATATTAAATAAATATCGAATACTTTCGTCCAAAAACTAGTTGCATTATGGCAGAATCAGCAAGATTTCGAGATTCCGAATTTATTAGCAAGTGATAATTAGTTTATATTATTTTATAACATATATTCGCTTGCCTTAATAAAATGAAATAATACAGTATGCCATAATTGAATGAATTTATAGTACATGATTTCAAGATACAACCTGTATAAAGTATTAATAAGTTAACTAAGACAACTATACCTAGATAATATTACCATAGAGTATTACCTAAATAATAGTTCACAACTCCAACGTTTATGAGAAGTTCATTTGGAAAATTTTAGATTTAGTCTCAAAATAAACCTATATATCAATAGTATATATCAGATGACTATATTAGGCCTATTATAATTAACGAAATTAATGTTATTCATCATGTTTAGTTGTAATCGTCTCAAACTAATCGAAAATATTATTCTGGTTATAAGAAATTTAGATGTAATAACTCAAATGATAATATAGAAATTAATTTTTGAGAATATATTTTACAAAATATAGATAGTTTAGAAATAAGTCGTTTCATTACAGATTACACAATAAGTCTCAATCCTATACTAGTGATATTTTTAGTTATTATTAATGCTTATATTTTTAATTCAAGTATATTTTGAGAAAAAATGCTCGAACTCGAAATATCTAAACTAAATTAAATTATTTAAAATTATATCAGTATATGCATAAATTATTAACAGAGCTTTTACGCCTATACTAAACTATATACAATTATAACATCATTACAATTAAAATGGGTTGCATATCGTCAAAAAGCAAAATGACCAACTAACAGAAAGTAGATAGCCAAATTATTAAAATGCATTCAGAATTTGATATCTAGAATATAAAAATCAAGCGTTTGCAACGAGCTATCCAGACATAAATTGACTAGCTCGAAGCACTCTAAACAGATCAAATCTAAAGCGCAAGGCGTAATTTAGCAGAAAATAAACCAGAATCAGCTGAGAATAATTTGAAGCTTAAGGCCATTTTCTGCACACAAATCTCTTCCTTGCAAAAGCAAAATCTACAGTTACAAAAAGTGTTAAACGACCTCAGAGTTGCTCAAGGTACGACAGCATTTCTGGACGTATCCAAAGATGTAAATTCTCTACTCAGTGATGAGGTTATGACTGCATAAAATGACAAACTTTAGGAAATTTTACGCCTCAGTACGGAAGTGGAAAAGAAGTAGGCCGTTATCGACACGTTATATCAGGGAGGAACCTAGGATATTTAATATGAAATGGATATCTTGATGGCAGAAATAGCTCGTGAAAATGGAGAAAATGTAGTCGTCGAGTAGGGACAACATATTGAAGATTAACGATAAGAATGCGAGGTAATGGTCATATTGTGATATTTACAATATAATATTTCATATAAATCAATAATTAAAATTATTTAATCATCCCTCCAATTATTTTTTCTCAATGTCTATTAAGACTCCATTGCTATCGTAGTTAGCCTTGTAAGCACCTAAAAAACTAACACTATTCAAAAATTCGCTATTGAGCTCAATCCCACTATTTTAGCACTCTCCCATTAAATATTTTGCACTAACTTTGCTCTCTTTCACACTACTGTTCTAATTGTATATTTCTAAAGCTTAGAAACATTTTCCCAATATTCCAGCAACTACATCACCTCCTCGTCTTACTAACTATAACAATTCTACTTCTGCCCGTCTCTAATGTGCTCCTTTAAGCTATCCAACTAGCTGTCTAACAAATAGTTAACACGAGAAATCAGCATCATCCATGGTACACATTTTTCTAAAGTGAAGCTT
This sequence comes from Spironucleus salmonicida, assembly GCF_000497125.1. NCBI lineage: Eukaryota > Fornicata > Diplomonadida > Hexamitidae > Spironucleus > Spironucleus salmonicida. The sequence goes on from NC_090600.1 coordinate 1,548,091, forward strand.
TGCATGGGCTTCTGTAATTCGTAATAAGCATCCAAATTGTCGAGCAGTAACCGGACTGCCATATCGGTGAGTAATTTGCCTAATCTTGACATAAAAATCACGTAATTTAGCAGCTACTATTTCTGTGATTTGAGGCTAAACAAGCCTCGCATGCATAATATATTTCTTGATAAATGATTATGGTAATGGTTATCTTTTTACAAGCAGCTAGGCTGTAACTTGAGCACAATCTAGTGTCTCTGGGAGTCCTTCTTAATTGCCCAATTTTTGCAGTTCATATTCGTATATTTATATCTATTCATTTGTCAAATTCTCTTTATTTTACAGCATTTTGCGAGCGTAAATTGCCTATTCGCTCGATAACGCTCTCCTGTTAAGTATGAACTACCCAATCCGCTTGTCATTCTCATGGTCATCCGTTACAATGTAAACAAGGTCAAAACGAGATAACAAAGCGTCCCCAACGTTTAAATTACTGTTTAGCGGCAGATTTCTGTTATAAACTTAACCCACTGGATTACAAGCCGCTATAACACTGCATTTGGCAGGTAAAGTTGCGATAATCCCCGCTTTTGCGATAGATACTTCCTACTATTCCATTGCTTAATGCATAGCCACACGGTCGATCTCGGTCATTTTGTCCAGCTCATCAATGCAGCAAATCCCGTTATTCGACAGCACCATCTGTCCCGCTTACAGTGTGAATTCACCACCTCTTTTGACGACTGAAACTGTCAAACCAGCAGCAGACGATGACTTTCCTGAAGAAAATGTGTAGTTTTGAGTATAGTTTTTCAAGTATTTAAGGAACTAAGATTTTGCAGTTCCAGGATCGCCAATAATAAGTAAGTGAATGTTCTCACGAGTTCCAGCTGAAGGGGTTCCAGAAAGGAGCGAAATTAAGATCATCTGCTTCAGGAGTTCGTGGCCGTAAATTGATGGGAAAATAGACGAAATTATGAGGTTGTCGAGATCTGTTGATTTATAGCGTGATAAGAGGGCTTGAAATGCCGTTATATCTTCTGCATTAAAGGACTCTTCATTGTTGTTCGTTATCGCACCATACACTCTGAAATTGATTTTACAAATGTTGTTTTGGATGTCTTGAATCTCCCAGATTCCTGTTAAATCTACAGTCATTCCAGGCTTCAGATCAGTAATAAGGTCACCATAAATGATTCCGCTTCGTTTTTCACCATTTTCCATTTGCATGACTATATTAACATAAGATGAATAAAGACAGCCTTTAGGGTAAAGTCTAAGCCGAGTTGAACCGCAATCACATTTCTTAGGGACTGCGTTTACTTCGAATAAACCCATGATAGTGTTGCAGCTTAGGCACTGGATCGAAACTGACTCTAACTATATAAATAAACGTGACTAGCTGATAATTTATGTGTGGATAGTAGCAATTTTATTAACATCATTAGTGGAAAAAGAATTTACAATATGTAAAGGATTTACTAATTTTAATTAAAATTCATCTGCATGCCTTTCAATTTCATTAATAAATTAATTTAGTCCTTCCTATAAAACTTCAATGAATTTTTTTGGATGACTTATAATCTCTGTAACAAATAAAGTACTCTCTTCTCGTAAATGTGCTAAGTTAATAGTCAATGATTTTTTTCCTCGTTAAAATTATTATTTTAACTGGTAAATGTATGTTGGTTCGGAAAATTCGGTACGGAATGTTTTTAAAAAATAAATAAATTTGGTCTTAATATGTGGCTTTGACGTACTAGTAGGATTCTTAACAAAGTCAATTAAATGTTACTTAAATATTTCTTCTGATACTGGTTTAACTGCAGCTAAGTTATAATCAAGAACAGGTAAAAAGTTTTATTCGCTTACTACTTCAGATTCTGATTCAAATCCTAAAGTTTTAAGCCTTTCGGTAATATTCTCATTATCAGATATCCTTCTTTTATATTCTGGCTATTCTAACCCATCACGAGCAGCTAAAGCCCTTTCGGCTGCTCTAATTTAAGCAGGCAGTAACGGATTTTCGAAAGCTTCTTTTTCAGCTGATAAATCTGTTGAAATCTCTGATTGATCTTATAACTCCATATTATCTCTCATAACCAGATTGATATCATCCAGTTCTGTTGCTGAAGATGGTTCGGAATTTGTAGATGAGTCTGACATTTTAAAATTTTGTTCACATCAATTTATATATAGAATAGATTATTATAATTATAATGAAAATATTGAGTTAACAATTCTTTTAAATTTAATCTAAATTCATTCTATCTTCACCTATGTTATTTAGCTATAAGAATTAAATTCTTATAGTTTGTGAATTTTAATTCTAAATAGATAAACATAAGCTGATCAAGATAAACTAATAAAAATTAATCACCATTGAAACATTCAGCTAAATATCATATTCATCTACAAATGATACAGTTATTATTCCAGGTAATTAGATATTATAAAATATTGTTGTATAAACTGATGAGTTTTAATTACTGTTTAAACGGGGAAGTAATATTATTTTTGTGAATCTCAATAATACGGAGTAGCTGGACTTTGATGAAAAAATAATTCTAGACAATCCTATCTACTAGGTAGAGGTATTGAGATCTTGTAGTGGGGTTATTTTATTGGTATTGACAAAAGTAGTTAATTACTAAAATATAATGTTCTCAGAAACCATGGATGTTTGCGTTAATATAATATAGTTTAATTCTTAAGATTACTTTAAATATAAAAACTTGGGTTTCCATGAATATAAAACAGCTTTCGAGGAGTCAAGAGTATTTGATAGTATTTAAAAAGATTATTTAGGTGACTTTGAAAAGAAGATTTAAAATATAATGAAATTAAAAGATTAGTTAAATATAAATTAATTAAGCTTTTAATGTAATTAATTCGTGTTATTAAGTAATGATTAATTAAGTAACATTATTGAAAAAGAACTTAAATCTGATAAGCCAGATATTTATAAAATACGTTAATGTTAAAAATTAATAAATAAAGATTGAAATATCACTTTTTCTTAGTAGCACCACCTCTAGCATTGTGCTTGAAAAACATAATATCCCCATCTTCAACAATATATTCTTTTCCTTGCATCATAAGCTTACCTTATGCCTTAACTTCC